>NC_041338.1:11516304-11853804 GCF_004354835.1 Perca flavescens | reverse complement strand
AAGCTGCTCCATGAACAGGGACACCAGGAGGTAACGACCCAAACTGCAACAAAACAATATATTTCACATTTTGCTCTGAAAATCCTTAGAGATACATATTTTAGGCTTTATTTATATTGCTTTATTGGCAGGCTTAGTACTGTTGACGTCAGACTTGGATAAGTGCTGAGTTACATTTTTATATTTAGCAAGTTGAGATAATTGAGTCATTATGTTATTTGTCAGTGAAGGACCCATAGCTCACCCACACTATAAAACAAAGGTACAGCTTAGTTTACATGCACAAACCTATTTTGCCTCACATGTATGTATTTTGAAACATATCTCCAAACACATTGTGCCTAACAAACACCCCCACATTTCCCATAATAGTTCAAAGAGTGTTCCTTTACATGCAGTTTATGCTGGAAACAAGTTAAACCATAGTGAATAAAAATAAGATGCAGGCAGTTGCCCAAGGAGCTTCTGGGACACTGAGTAAAAATGCTCAGTTTGATATGAACATGGCCAGAATTGCTTGTGTCAGAGGGGACGCAGTGTTTTTGTGCAGATAATCCTCAGGCTGCATCTAACAAATTCGCTCTTTTTTTCACGCCCCTAAAGACCTACAGTGCTGGCTAAAGTAACTGTTTTTTTCCAGTGCTGCACATTTATATTGTACATAAGCGCTGATGCTGCTGATTCAATCAGGATTGAAGCAGCGGCACTGCAGATTCAATAAGGGCTTTTATAAATTGTTGGCGTGCTGGAGAACGAGAACAGTCCCACTTCCTCCGACCTCTAACCTGCAACATTTGCTTCAGCAGTAAAGTAGTTCCAGCTCCTTCTTCCATTGAAATTCTGAGGGACTCTGAGGTGAATCGCTGGACCTACACTCTATACGTGCCAGAGTCAATATGTGACACCGCTCTGGTCGTCTTTAACAGCCGTGACGCTGAGGATAGACCCTTTCAGCTCGACTCTGTATGAACCTGCCTCCCAGCGACCCCTAATTCCACGCTGTGTATTCATAGTGTCAGGGCCCCCGGCTGCAGGGGAGGAATGACTAGTTACCACAGCGCCGGTTCCTCTGGCGGGTTCTCTTCACTCTCTAATGCAAACATCCCCCACCTTACTTTTTTTTTTTTTTTTTGTTTCATTCACAGGAGGCCCTCACAGTGTTTAAAGAAGCAATACAGAAAATGCCAAGACAATTTGCACCACAGAGCCTCTACAACATGATGGGTAAGAGCTGCTTTTAGTTTCAAGACTACAAGCATAAAAGCTATTGTTTTTAAATTAAAAAAAAAATTAAAAAAGAAGAACTTGGCACTGGAACTGAGGGTAAATGGTTCTTTTTGGAGTATTCTGGAGCAATTGGCTACTATAAATCATTCATTTTTTTTTCACGTTGTTGTTCTGTGTCCCTTAAAACAAATGACCATTTTGTTTCTTCTGGACAGGCAGTGTCTTAACTGAACCACACTTTTAGTAAGCATTTGAGGATTACTAATTGCAACTAAGACCAGTGCCTACAGCCCCATTAGCTGTTTTACTTGCAGCTTTGAATGTGGGATAGCCCAGGGCTCACTAACACCCACTGTGGAGCAGAGAGATCCTAGACTTTTGGGAATTTGCACCAAAAATATGCAGGTTAAAATCACTTGAATCAATAGAATGGTTGTTGTTTGTGATTGTAGATTTCTTTGTCCATTAATGCTCAAAGATGTTCACGTGCAGAAAAGAAGAGGCATACTGCTAGTGCTGTGAGAATTCCGAAGATGTTAACCTCGGGTTCACATTTCCAGTTGTGAATCCTAAACCTGGGGCTTACCGTAAGCCCTTGCTTATTAGATATGAAGATGAAAACTAGGTCAAGTTCACTCTAGCTTTGTGCAGCCGAGTGTTTAGGTTAAGCCAGAGATCAGATATGCTGCAAAAAGTTTTAAGGTGTGCTAGAATAAAAGTTGATTGGCCAAAGAAATGTGTAAGATCAGTGTGACATATAGACATCAAGCAAACAACCATTGATATCAATCAGTGAAATCCTTGTCTGAGAAATCTAACTTGAATTTATGCTGTTTTGAGACAGTAGGAAGCTTTACAACATCATGTTAAACAGAGTTAATTTGCTTTTCACTGCAAGAACAAGCCAGCTTGTTAGATTACAGCTGTAGAACAGCTGCTTTCAGGCTCATTATAGCTGTTTTCTTTGAGCTTTTTTTACTTTTCTTTTTCTCTCTCCCTCCTGCTTCTTTTTCTCTCACACACATGGAGCTACTCACACTAACACACACACACACACACACACAAAACATGGGACGTCTGTAATCCAGACTTGGTAGTGCCACGGCCAGCTTATGTGAAGGCAAAATGCAATTTGACGGAGCTACCAAGATTATGTCAAAATGTTGATGAAAGCTCTGGTCCCCGTTAAGGAGCAGCACTGCGTCTGTAATGGAGGCCCTGAGCCAGAGATCTGTGATTTCTGCAGCTTAGCGTTGTTTCCTCGCTGAACTGATTTGCACATTTGGCACACCTGCTCATATCTATCTCCAGTTTTTTTTTCCGCTCACTGTGCTGCTCTGATGCCGTTTGTCAGACGCCAAGGAGCAGAAGCTTTCATCAGTGGCAGACCTGGGTAATGTGCACCCTGCTGGTCTCGCTCCAACGCTCTCTGGTGGGCCCAGGAATGTTCCACTCCTCGGAGCAGGTTTTCAGCTCCTCGGATTCAATGTCACTTCTAATCGCACGTTGATGTTTGTGCTAATCTCATACAGAGGTCTGCTGTGAGGTGGGCGAGACAAGTCTTTTGGCGGCTTTTAAATCCATCAACTAGTGAAGCGGGCGTGTCTAAACTAGTCTATATCCACGACCTTCCAGTTCCGGGATTGCCCCGTTGCCTCCTGAAATTCCGCCGTATTACAGTTTTTTCGCTTCCTTTGTATTAGAACTCTAAACTCTGGTGGATTTATGAGGACTATGGTTAACTGCTCCTCAGATCTCCGCAGAGTAAATCCAGACAGCTAGCTAGACTATTATTATATATCTGTTCAGTGTTTCCCAAAGATTAGGAAGCAACTTGTGGCAGATGGGTGGGTGTCACCCCGTGTCACGGGGGGGGGGTTTGGATGCTGTTCATCTCCTACTTTAATGCCTAACAAATCTATCTCTTTCTCTCCCCTGTCTTTCACTGGTTGAAGCCTGAAAATACTGTAAAACAAATTAATAACAAAAAAATAAATATAACATAACTAATTCCACTGGTTTCAGACTGATACCTCCGGTTCATCCTCAACACGGGCCTTTTTCAGTCACGGAAAATACTTTTTCAATAGGCTACTCATCTGGATTGAAGCAGCAAACATTCAGTGTAAGCGTAAAACATCACATAACATTATTTATAATACGTTTATTTGATTCACAGCTGCTACATATAGTGTTTTGACCTCGACAACCCAACTGCATTTTACCGCAAACTTGCGACTAGTTAACTTTCTAAAGCGGGCGCAAACGTTGTTTGCTAAGAGTCGGGTCGGGACTCCAACGTTAACACACTGACACCATTTTATTCAGAATCTAAAATATTTTTATAACACTTTTTAATGTGTGATTGTGTAAAGGTGTTCACGAGATAGATCTACCAACCTTTCGTGAACTTGTGAATTTTGCCAGCCGTCTTCTCTCCTTGATGGAGACAGACGCTGTGTGCACAGTGGTCGATGGTGTTTTAAGCCTCCAACATCGCCTTGCAGCCACTAACCCTCACCATAACCTTAAACATAACCATTGCCGCGGTGCCTGGAAGGTGTGTGTGTATGTGAGCGAGACACAAGTGACAGAGAGACGGAGGAGAGCAGGGAAAGGAAATGCAGAAGAACGTATTTTAAATAGTGTTTAAAAAATAATAATAATAACGAAACGCAGTGTGCGGCAGCCAGTGTTGATAGTGAGGCGGACCGCCACACAATAGTCTGTGTGGGAAACACTGCTGTTGAATCTGAGTTTTCCGTTGCATGACTAAAACAACTTTTGAACGTGACATGTTCCACCAAAACAAGTTCCTTCCCGAGACTATTGTCCAGCGGCACCGGGGCTCCGTACAGCGCTTAGCTCCGCCCAAGACGATTTTGATTGGTTTAAAGAAATGCCAATAAACCAGGGCACGTTTTTCTCCCACCCCGGAATGCTTTGTGCACTATCCAGACCCTCTTCCGCAGCGCTGTGGAGGAAGGTCTGGCAAAGCGAGACTATGTCTTCACAGACCTATACATATATTTGTTAAAGTAGTTCAGTGCACCATTATGGTTGGTGGTAAATCTCTGGAATCTAAATAATCCTGTCTATTAAATACACTGATGATTTATTGAACTTAAAGGTCCCATGACATGGTGCTCTTTGGATGCTTTTATATAGACCTTAGTGGTCCCCTAATACTGTATCTGAAGTCTTTTTCCCAAAATTCAGCCGTGGTGCAGAATTACAGCCACTAGAGCCAGTCCCACAATGAGCTTTTCTTATGTGCCATTTCTGTGTCTGTAGCTATTGAGGAGGAGAGAGGGGGGGGCAAGGTGGAGGGTGGGGGTGTGGCCTTGGCCAACTGCCACTTTGCTCGTTTGAAAGCCACATGTCTCTCTCTCTCTCATGGGCGGCCAAAGCAGAGAAAGGGGAGGTAACCTTGCTCCTTATGACCTCATAAGGAGCAAGATTCCAGATCGGCCCATCTGAGCTTTCATTTTCTCAAAGGCAGAGCAGGATACCCAGGGCTCGGTTTACACCTATCACCATTTCTAGCCACTGGGGGACCATAGGCAGGCTGGGGGAACGCATATTCATGTTAAAAAAACCTCATAAAGTGAAATCTTCATGCCATGGGACATTTAAGTTATTCAGTATTCTTAAAGAGCTTTAGAACGGAAAAACAATTACAAGCTGGCCATAGGAATATGGGAATCTTTAAAAATATCTCCAAATGTGCGACATCCTTTGATCCATGCATTTGCTCTGTGATGTTAGCGTTAACAAGAACATTTGTGAGTATGTAGCTACAATATCATGGATTTCCAACTCTTAAATCTGAAACTTGAGGCTGCACTGATGGATATCATCTTAAAAATATATTCTAATGTATTGCTTTAAAACTATGGAGGGGTGGGGGTGCGTTCTTAAGCTTTGAGTTTTTGTTTCTTTCACAATAAAAGGAAGCCAAGTCTTACATTTGAGGTCTATTTGATGTCTTTTACATGCTTATGTGTTAAGAGGTACTATTACACAGCGTTATCGCTCATTCGCAGTAAAATGAGAGTGTTTTTTCTAATCATTAAAAAGGTCCCAGAGTTGTGATTAGGCGTGGGACGCCTGTTGCTTATCACAGTTTCCAATCAGGGAAGTGATTAGTCCTAATCCTCTCGGAATTAAAGTGTCAGTCCACTCTAGTCTAAACAACGTGTCCACTCCGGTTCTAGTAAAATGTTAACAACTGGGATACATTTGGTTTCTTTTTCTTAAATATGGTATAATGTTGATTTTAACTGTGTTGTCTCCAATTACCAGCCGATGTTGTCGAATTCTTGCAATAATATACATGTAGTTGGATGGCTGTGAGAGAGAGGTATTGTTTTTTCAGGTGTGAGCAGGCAGAGGGTCAGATCTGGTGGTGGGGGAGGTATCGGATGATGTCTGACAGATGAGAGAGAGAGAGAGAGAGAGAGAGAGTTTAGTTTTTTTTAAATAAAAATACTGACAATGATTTAATTGTTAATAACTGACTAGTTTGCTGTTGTGAAAGCAACATCATGAATTGTTCCTGCTGTATGAATGTGGTACTCCAAAACAAAGGACAGCATTAGCATTTTTTTTGTCCATCGCCAGATATCATACAAGTAAACATATCATTTAAAAACAACATGGGGTGTGGCGCTGGATTTTGTGCCCCTCTGGATTGAGGTCTGGTCTCACTGCTACTCTGTCATGGAAACACTCCGCTGAACAATGGGAAAGAAGTGTGATGTCTTAACCTCTGACAGCTCGACCCCTGACTCAAGCCTCACTTTGCTTTCACAGGAGAGGCCTACATAAGACTGAACAAGCTGACTGATGCTGAACACTGGTACCGAGAGTCCCTGCGAGCCAAGCCGGACCACATTCCTGCACACCTCACCTATGGCAAACTCCTGGCTATGACGGTAAGACTTCGGTTTCTGTGTCATCCAAGCTTGTTCGACCTTTATTTATTTATTTATTTTCAGGTTCATACTTGTATTTTGGGTTTCTAATAGAACGATGAAGAAGAATGTTTACATGCTTTAATGTTTTTTTTCGTACAGTCTGTGTGAATATACCTGTATTGACCCTCTGTCTGAAACGCTTCCTTTTAATGCCTGTCTTTAAGCCCCCCTTTTTCGAAAAAGCCATGTTTCCTGGAAATGTGCACATTTGCCCTCTTAGCATCTCTGCGCCGTCATTGCAGCCAGGGAATGACTGTAATGGTACAGTAGCAGCACTTTCTAGCTATCTATACTTTTTTATATAAATATAATATATATATATATATATATATATTTGTATTACTTTCACAGTATTTATAATGCATCTCGACCTTCTTTATTAAAAAAGACTTTTTACAACGTGGGACCTTTTAAAGCTGCAGTGGGTAGAATTAAAAAATTAAATAAACGCCAGAATTTGAAGTAGAGTGAGATCTCTTTCTTCAGCTCTCCCTCTCCCCGTCACACGCATGCGCCCATACAGCCCATATGAATGCTCTCTCTCTCTCCCTCTCTGAAATGACCTGCAATTGTCCAATGTTTCTCCATCACAGCTAGATTATACAAAGCATGAAAACAGAGCCAAGAGGAGGTGCAAAAGTCTGGTTTTCTCTCAGACCACTAGCATTACAATGAGGCCAAAAATAAATTGCCTACCACAGCTTTAAGACGAGAGACTATGATACTTCTGAAGGAAGAAATAACACTTCTTTTACAAATGAAAGTTGAATTCATAGATCATCTGCCGGTCGACTGTATTGAACCGTTGACATCTTCTCACTTTTTGTTTCCCTGAACCAGTTCTCATTCAATACATGTACTCGCTCAGTTCTTTTCACTGTCCATTTTATTACACTCTCTTTCAACTCCCCTGGCTTTTCATTACTTCTCTCCAGCTCTTTACTCGTGGTCGTAATGTCCTCCTGAAGTCTCTACAGTTAATCAATAGTGTGTGGGTTAGAGAGAGGGACAAGATTGGAAGGGGTTGAGCATGAGAGAACAACGAGAGGAGGGTTGTCACGTTGTATTTCTCAAGATGCTCCGGTCTGTCATGGGAATAGAACTTCCTCATTAAAAACCTTGCCTTTTTTTTTTTGGTCCACGTGACTTGTGATTATATCTTTAAAAGTTGCTCAAATAGCTGTGATCGCAACTTAGAACCAACAGTGAAACAGAGAATTTAAATTTCTGAGCACTGCAAAGAAATGAATCGACATCTGCCCAGCATTTTCCAGGACAGAGATAAGATCCTCTCAGGGTCACGCAGCTGACCTGTGTTTCAATACCATGAAGAAAATGCTTAAGCAGTTTCCAGAGTCGCAGAGTTTACGAGGAGGTGGTCATGTGGTCGGGTCATACAGTCATCTGTTACAGATCACAGCTAGATAGACGTATTTCGAGTAGTCTCGTATTGCCAGACTTTCCTCCACAGCGCTGCGGAGGGTCTGGTTAGTCCACACAGCAATCCGGGATGGGAGAAAAACGTGCTGTGGTTTATTGGCATTTCTTTAAACCAATCACAATTGTCTTGGGCGGCGCTTAGCGCCGGACGGAGCCTCTGCAAAATAGCCTCGGGAAGGAACTTGTTTTGGTGGAGTGGAACATGTGCATTGAGTGTGTGTGATGAGAATTTTACTCAAAAAGTATATATAAATATAATTTGATTGTCGGTTCTAGCTTAGAGCATGTTTCCCGAATCGACCAGCAGTTCACCCAGTAAACATAAATCTAAATCTAAAAAGACAAGGAATAAATAGTAAAACAATACAATCATAAATGGAAGAAATATACACACTGAGAGAGAGAGAGAGAGAGAGAGAGAGAGAGAGAGAGAGAGAGAGAGAGAGAGAGAGAGAGAGAGAGAGAGAGACTATATTTGGAGTAGAGCTGAAAAAGAGGAGCAGTTACAGCTGAAAAAGACTGTCGGAGTAGAAATCAGACAAACAAATTGGAAGAGCTACCCAGCAGGTCAAAAGAAAGGTGGAGGCAGGCGCCCGGATAGCTCAGTTGGTAGAGCAGGTGCCCATATATAGAGGTTTACTCCTCGACGCAGCCTTCTCGGGTTCGACTCCGACCTGTGGCCCTTTGCTGCATGTCGTTCCTCCCTCTCTCTCCCCCCTTCATTTCTTCAGCTGTCCTGTAAATAAAGGCCTAAAAATGCCCAAAAAATAAAAAAAAGAAGAAGAAGGGTGGAGGCCTTCTCTTCAGCTGACACCGCTCTCTCCCACAGTCTGATCCCTAATGAAAGGCCGTCAATGTGTTTCTGTAGCCTGGAGCACTGGAATCTGGATCTCCACAGAAAGGCTTGAGTCTTCCTGGCCCTGTCCATTTTCATTTCCCTAATAGAAACAAAGTCTTTTTCAAGTTCTCTTCATTTCATTTATAGTCTTTCCAAAATTCTGAGTTTGTTTTACAGCTGATACAGTACTTGTGGAAGAATTGAACTCGCACGTCATTTACTTTAACTTGCTGGAAAAAATAGACATTTTCCAGCAAGTTTTAACTAAGGTTTACATTTATCCCTTACAAAGAATTTGGGGAAATATTTGTGTTTGCTTACCACTCTTACTGTAAATCTGTATGACAAATATGAAGCTACAGGCAGGAGCTGGTTAGTGCTCAAGGGTTGGGAACAGCTAGCTTAGCTCTGTCCATGACATAATTTGCCTACCAGCACCTGTAAAGCTCAACAATTAAGACGTAGTAGCTCATTGGTTTAATGTGTACACGAACTGAAGTGTAAAAAATACACTTTGTAGTTTTACAGTTGTTGTTTTTTTTGCCAGACTTTTACTCAGTAACTTCTGGCATGTAAAAGAATATAATTCAAAAAGACATTTTAGCTTTGTTGGCTTTCTTTGAGTTGGATGAGAAGATTAATTCCTCTGTCTGTAGGGTAAATGAAGATGGAGCCAGGACACAGTTAGCTTAGCTTAGCATTGTTTGTCGTTTCTTCTTCTTACTTCTTCCTTCCTTTATGCTAAGATATGCTACTATGTTGCTGGTGGTAGCTTCATATTTACTGTACGGACATGAGAGTGGTATCAATTAGGGCTGTGCAATTAATCGAATTTTGATCGTGATTTCGATTTCGGCTATCAACGATCACAAAAAAATTATTCTTTTTTTGCCCATTACATTTTACAAGTAAACTTTTATTTCATCTTATGTTCCGAAGGGGAGTTCAAAAAGTTCAACGGGAAAAGTATTAAGGGAAATTTCACTGTTGATTTGTTTAAAGTGCTCATATTATGCTCATTTCAAGGTTCATAATTGTATTTAGAGGTTGTACCAGAATAGGTTTATGTGGTTTATGTTTGTTGTACTGCACATTGCTGCAGCTCCTCTTTTCACCCTGTGTGTTGAGCTCTCTGTTTTAGCTACAGAGCGAGGCATCACACTTCTGTTCAATCTTTGTTGGGAGTCGCACATGCACAGTAAGTACTGCTAGCTAGTCAGTTGCAGAGCTAACAGCTGTTTGTTACAAAGTGACGCACGTTCATCACGGAAGTAAAGGCTGGACTACAATAGAGCTGTTTGGAGCAGTTTGTGAACAGCTTTTTTTTTGGTGGAGATGGTAAGTCCCTTTGGGGTGGACTTTGGGCTTTTTCACTTTGTAAACATATAACGTGCACAAAAAAGATATAGAACACAATAAAGGAAAGGGGAAAAGCCATAAAGCATAATATGAGCACTTTAACTGTTTTACTGTTTTTAAGTTCAATAAATGCATGAGTAATCATGTTAAATAATCTTTTTCAATATTGACCAAAATAATTTTGATTATGATTTTATTTCCAGCCCTAATATCAATGTTTTCATCCAACGTTCGTCAACAAAGCGAAATGTCAAACTGTTCATTTACTCTAATCGTGTTAATTCTCCCTCATGGGTGTTTTACATCTGTGGCTCAATAATGCCATTACATAGTGTATCCTCGGTGTATCTCGCGGTTGTAAATCATTGTGTGTCCAAATGAAACCGAGCTCCAGCACCATACTAGATTGATTTTTGTCAATTGTCAGCTTAAAGACTAGCTCAGCTGACACTGCAGTTAAAAGTATCTTGTTAAGCTGACATGAACTCCTCGCTGTTCAAAAGCCACTGGACATCAAAAACTCTGAATCTGAAACCAAACGCTGTCAACGGGAACAGCACTATTCTTTAGAGGGGAGATTGTTGTGATTTGGTGAAGTGGACTCGGGGAAGTATTCAGTGGGCCGTGAAGAGAAACTCATTTTATTTAAGAAAGTGTTATTGATTTTGGAGCAAAGTAGAGTTTAAACCTGCAGGGATGAGTCTCTGTAGATCTCTGACCATGATGGATGGTAGAGGAGCCCTCCGTGATTCTGTGAGTGCAAATAATGCTGCCAGAGGAGGGAACTTAGTTGTTTGGAAAAGCTTTGAACCTCTTAATCCATGAGAAAATGATGGGGGGAGAGTTTGTACCGAAGAATTCAAGTTAGGGTACCATAGGGCTGCACGACGTGACGAAAATATACAGTGCAATATGCGATAACGTAGCTGAATTTCGCAACAACGATATTACCTGTGATCAATAAGCCGATGTTAAAGTGTACTCAGTTCTGCCTTTCTGCTGCTTTCAGTATTCTGCCCAAATACAACAAATTGCTTGTTGAATTTAAAACCAATGAAAGGTAATCGTTTCCAACGTTCTTTTATTGAACAAATTGAACATTGAATATAATATAAAAAGCATCACTAAAACAAAATCTTGTCTTATGTTATGTGTCATGTTACATTTGTAAAATGTTACATTTTAAAGTGCATTTTTCTACTTTCTCTTTCAACTAACACAAAAATCTTGTCATTTGCGATGAGTCGCATCCGTTTGCAGTATGTCTTGCACGAGCTGATATCGCGATGGCGATTAAAAAAAAAAAAAAAAAAAAAAGCGATTATAATGTGCAGCCCTAGGGTACCATTAAATGTATTCTCTTCCTGTTGTATGGCCTCTGTGCTTGATCACAACAGCGTTCAAGTATGATCGCAACCAGCCCGGGAAGTTGACCAGCCCCCGCGTCTTTCATCCCCTACACCTGCACTCCCTGTGGCACCACTCTGAGTGATGAAGACGCTTCGGATACTGTCAGGAGTTACAAGGTTCAGATCCCTGCGGGGGGGGGCTGCGATAAAGCTTGATACAGGCCAGGGTCAGAGAAGGGTGAGAGGAGGATGCTGGAGCTGAGCTGGTAGCAGAGGTGCGGAGAGTCACAAGTTGCTGTGATATGTGGATGAGGGAAAGACAAAACAGGCGGGAGGGAGAGTTAATAACCCAGATCAGTATCGCGCCGCACGCTGCGCTGACCCCTGCACACCTCCGCTCGCACCCCCCAGGGGTCAGGATGTGATCGGGGCTCTCTGTACACATCGCAGGTCAGAGATGGACACGGCCGCCCCTGATGCCTGCAATATTGGATTCAGTCATCTACTTGCCATTTCCTCGGCTAATACGACGCAGGCTTCATTCATAATCACCCAGACGTCCGCAGAGCCGGAGCTACATCTGCAGTTTATCTGATGCTATCGGGAGATTTGAGGAGTGAGGAACACACCAATAAGCTCAGCATGTGTGTGACAAAAGGGAGGATATTGTATTTACACAGTGAGCTGACTAGAATGAGAAGTGGATATATTTAATGGAGAGTGGGCTTTGAAGGGTGGTTGGCATTTTGTTATTGTCTTCCTATATTATTTTTAGGCTAGTGGCCTCAAGGTGCTTTCAATTCAGCAAAAGAGTGAGCGTTGTCATGTCAGTAAATGTGGAAAGGGGAAAACTTTACGCAGTGAAGGTTGGGTAGCACAGACCTTTCCAGAACAAAACATTTTGAATGAAAAGAAACATGATCATTTTTCTCCCTGTGATGGGAGATGATAAGTTGGGGGAGTAGTTAACTCGCATTGGGTTGTCTGGCTGCCATGATTGACTTTCCAGAGAAAAACAATAACAAAAAAAATGATTATTCATAGAGTCATACAGGTGAGCTAAATGTGTTCTAATCCAGATATTGGAAGATGAAAGAGAAAGCAGTTGGCTCTTTAGTGAGGTTCAACAGCTAAGTAATATAACAAGTAGTGTAACAAATTGCCTCTCCGGGGATTAATAAGAACTGGAATAACATTTATTTTAAGACGAGTAATGAGAAAGGAGCAACTTGTTAGTTTTTTTTTTTTTTTAAGGACCTAACTCCTAACTGCCATATATCTTGCTCTGGGCATGGTATACATTAATATACTTAGATGTGTCATAATATGAATCCACTCACAACTGCGACTCATTCCAATGTGTGAAAGCTCGATTCTGAGGTTTCACAAACAGACGTAGACCTGTGTTATTATAAAACCAGCTGGCCCTCAAACTTACACATTCCTACATCTGTGAATACGAGTATAAAAATACACAGAGAGGATGCTTTTCAGACTGGAACTGTGATCGCTACTTGGACACCATCAACTTTATTAAACATATACTTAGCACGGGCATGATTTTCCGCGGGATCAAGGGGAAGCCCGCTCAAATATTTACATTAGAAAATTATGTATTTATTGAATCTACAGCTCACTGAAAATGTATATGCTTGACTAAGTATGCATATGTCATTAATGCTACACTGTACTGATTGGATTTGAGCCCACTCTTCTGTTTGACTAGTTGAAGCAATTTGCTGTATATACATTATTTTTCATGGCTTATGCAATCTTTATGCAATCCGCCTTTCATCTTTTCTGATGCTTTGGTATTTTACCTCAAGCTTTTATAGACTTGGCTCAACTCGAATATAACTATATATGTTTTATTCATGCAAAGGTATTATCTCATAGCGAAACGCACACTAATGGTTGCGTTGTTAATGCTAAAACATCAGCCTTTATGGATGAGTGTGCATTGTTAATTGTTGATCAGATGGCATCTGGTGCCCAACTGAGAGCAGGGATGTGTCAAAGTCCCAGCTGGCATGACTATTGGCCAGCTGCTCTGTTGTGTCTGAGCTGTGATTGGTTACATGTCACAGTCTAAAGGACCTGAGGGAGTTTTGGAGGTCCACAGGGTGCTATGCTCACCCACCCAGAATGGTTTTTTTCATCTGTCTGAAGGCTGGAACAACACTGTACACAGAAGAAGAAAAAAAACTGTGTGTGTGTGCGCCATGCACTTCTTATGTAACCTTAAAGATCCCTATATATATATATATATATATTAGTGATGTAACTAGTGAAAATTTAACCTCACGGTTATAGTGACCAAAATTATCACGGTTTCGGTATTATAGCGGTATTTTTAAAAGTGTGTTCAATAAGTTCAGAAAGCACTGATAGGCCTACAAAAGCTGAAATAGTTTCAAAAAGTTACAAAAATATATGCAAAACCTTATCAAAAGTGCAACTTTTAAGATCAAATGTCCTGAGCGCTGTCATCTCCTCCTTTCGCCATGATTCCATCTTCAGGAAACGCGCGTTGTAGGCTACGCAGTGCGCCCGCGCGGCAACTTCACGAGACTCGGATGAAGCTGGGAAGGATTAAACACACGGTTTCCACGATTTCATTTAAAATATCATTACTATCAAGTAATGATATTTTAAATGAAAACGGTAATTGTTATGGTCAACATTTTTATCGTGGTTTTACCGTTACACCGGTAATCGTTACATCCTTAATATATACTATACTGTATATTTGATCACACTTTGGGCTGTGCAATTAATCAAATTTTGAACGTGATTTTCAGCTCCTAACGACCACAAAAACGATGTAATCGAGAAAAACTGTTATATTTGCACATTACGTATCGCAAGTAAACTCGTTTTTTTGTCTTTTGGAATTTCACAGTTAAAGACGTTTTCACTGTTGATTTGTTTGACCGTTTCACAGTTGTGGTTTTTTTTAAGTTCAATAAATGCAACGTCTTTCAAGAAATCAATTACAAATCGTGTTGAATAATCGTGATTTCAATATTGACCAAAATAATTGTGATTATAATTTTTTTCTTTTGCTTTTCATAATCGAGCAGCCCTAATCACACTCACTGTTTCCTCTTCTGTCCTTTCCACCCTCCCGCTCCATTTCCATCCACTGCTCTCTGTCTTGTTTCATAGCAGTCAGGCCACACACACCGGCAGGCTGCGGTTAAACTTTGGAAGTGTTATTTGCACAGATAAAAGTGTGTAATGAATGAGCCTTTTACGCTGCCTGGTCCACTGTGCCAAGCATGACAGTGTGTACTTTGACAGCACGACACATGAGCTTGAACGAATAACACTCGCGGTCCATGTGTTTCATGTCTATTTATTAAGATTTATTGTTAAAGTAGGTCTGCGGTTTGGAGAAGGACATTGGGTATACACAAAGGTATTTGGGCCGTTGAGCTGAGTGCGGTGTTTTTATGAGTAGTTTTGAGGAGCAGTTGAAACAATAATGACACTGTGTTTATTCCATCTCTCTCAGGGGCAGAAAACAGAAGCGGAGAGGTACTTCCTGAAGGCCATCCAACTTGATCCCGCAAAAGGCAACTGCTACATGCATTATGGTAATCATTGATCTTTTTTTTTTTTCGTTTTTAATTTGACATATCCTGCCTTTATTCTTACATCCTCATTTATTGTTATTTGTCAGTTTTACATGGTGCACTTGTGTGCACAAAGGCAGGAACTTCTACACCATAGCAGGTTGTTCCAACAGTGTTGGCTGACCCTTTTTCCATCTCTTCCCCTAATCAGTCAGGGTGTCAGTCTGTACGTGGTTGGGGGAGGATCGCAACAAGACAGGATGATTCCCTCGGATTGTCCTCTTTGATTTCATGGAAATGCGGAACGTGACAATTGTAACGTCTCTCTTGTCTTACATTATGTCTGTGTGACTCACACACGGCAGCGTTACCTCTTGGATTTAATTACTGTCATAGTAAGATTGAGTTTGAATAAGCTGTCAAGTTAATTACTTCCTTTCTTTCAAAGCCTTTAAAACCTCATCTGCCTGAAACAGCATTTTGGGATGAACTGACGTGTCAGCTTGCTATCATCACACAAGCTTGTATGTGACATTTAAAGCGATCAATGCACCAGGTTAATGGTGGCTTTTTACGTTTTGTTGAAGGACTGTATGTCTGAAGTTGTCATCTGGCAGAGTTTAAGAACTCTGTTTAAAATAAGATGAACTCCATTGATCCACAAGAGGAAAGAATGGCATGGCAGAGGCAAAGAACAGGATATTGTTGTGAAGATAATAGGTAGACGCTCAGTCTAGGTGCTAGTTCTGGGTTTGTCGGCCAGAACACCACTTAAGGCCAAATACTCCAGAGGATAAATGAAGAGCTTAGAGATGATCCTTGTTATATTTATTCCTTTCTTTTCTTGTGTGAGTGTGGTTTCTATAAAGAGAGAAACAAAATACAAATGAATAAAGGAAACAAATGTATACACTCATTCCTCCTTAAGCACTAATATACATGAACCATTACCAAACATGAAATAAACAATAGTCAGAATATGGCTATATATCTCTTAAACTCCAATAATGTAAGCAGAGAAAAAAGGATTCAAACACTTATTTATGGAATTCTCAGACATTTTTCTCCCATCTGTTAAGTTACCGCTAACGTAGACAACACTTCCTGTTATCTATGATATGCTTAAAAGCCTCCAACTAAACTAAACGGCTTGATGCTCTTATTGTGAAAACCCCGAAACGGATGTTATGTTGCCGTTCGAGCAAGCAAAGCCGCGTAAAGAAGCCTCGATAGCGTTACAGATAACAATATTTAACACCACTAAATTCTTTATTTACGCACACTCTCACTCTGAGGAAAGATGCTGCTCACAACTACACTCCAACTGACCGACTAACTCTATCATAGTGCTTATTAACTGTGTGATGTCAGCTAAAATATACCAACCAGCACGCGATTTGGCTACCCTGTTACAAGCACTGAATAAACAAGAGTAAAAATGAAAAATAAAACACAATATGGTCAACTGTACATAATTGCAACACTAACATAACTTTGGGGCCTTTTCTACAGATATAGATAGACATCCAATTGATAAATGATTAAAGGTGGAGCGCATCAAAGTCTGTATGCACGTGGCCGGGTTATCAGTGGGTAGAGCAGGCGCACATACACTTGGAGGTTTATGCCTTGACGCAGAGGTCCAGGGTTCGAATCCGACCTGTGATGATTTCTTGCATGTCTTCACCCTCTCTCTCTCTCTCTCTCTCTCTCTCTCTCTCTCTCTCTCTCTCTCTCTCTCTCTCCCCTTTTTCACCTAGCTGCCCTGTCAAATAAAGGCGGAAAAGCCCAAAAAATAATCTTTTAAAGTGCCCATATTATGAAAAAACACTTTTTCTGGGATTTGGGGTATTATTTTGTGTCTCTGGTGCTTCCACACGCATACAAACTTTGAAAAAAATCCATTAGCTCGTAGCTAACGCTAGAATGCTACCTCGTTCTCAATAGCAAAGCACTGCTACAACATACACAAGTTCACCATAATCTACAAAAGAACTACTTACATGTGCGCCCTCGTTTATAAGTCTCCCAGCTAATCCTGCCTTGTAACTGACCGAAGTTGGAGAAATGACCTTTCTTTTACTGTCTATGGAGCTAGCTAGCTGACATGAGCTATCTGAGCTACTGCGCATGTGCGAGTGCAATCAAAGATAGTACAGAAGAAGAAAAGAGCTCTCACTCTGTAGCTAAAACAGAGACCATGTGAAAAGAGGATCTGCAGCAGTGAGAGAGAGCTGTGCAGTACAACAAAAATATGGTGTATTTTGAAAATGATATTGATATACTTTGATATATCATAAACCCTCCATAACTGCAGAGGTGTTTTTAACCTGAAACTATTTTACACTCAGTCATGGTCTGAAGTCTCACTTTACATCTGTCTCTGACCTCAGGCCTGTATTCACGGCTTCAGTTTCATCCACAGTTATTAAGGAAAATATGCTTAGGTTCACATAGTGGTTTAGCATCCTGGTACAGTAACCAAAGTCAACAGGGTAATAATTCCTCTCTGAACCCGGCCCTTACCAAGGGGTCCACCCCTCGGTTCACAGCCTTGTCGAGCTTCTGTGATCCCATCTTATTCTGCAGGTCCACAGAGTTTGACTGCAAAACACACCCGCACTCGTAATAAGACACAAACCTCCAGCGAGAAACCTTTCCATCCTAAAGAAACAGATCTATCGAGGTCGGCTAGTCTGTACAAATGGGTCTGAGAGATGGCCAAAGAGTAATGGTATGTTGCGCTCATATCTAGTGTTTCAGCATATTATTTCAGGGGCAGACCAGGCTGTCTCTTTACCGGGGCCAAAGGCAACACTTGCACACTCTGTGGGGATCTCTCAGCGGTTTAACAGCAGCACTCTTCTCTCCTGTCCCGCCAGGTCAGTTTTTGTTGGAAGAGTCACGGCTGCTGGAAGCGGCGGAGATGGCCGAGAAAGCCGCGCGCCTCGACAGCGGGGAGTTCGACGTGGTCTTCAGTGCAGCCCACATGCTCAGGTGAGGCTTCAATCGGAATTATTCTGTTTTTGAGGATTTCCATAGCTACGGCACATGCATAAAGACACTATATGTATTTCATTCTTTGTAGATGAGATGGGTGGGCCACAGTTTTCCATGGCTGAGTAGCAAGGAGGCTGTGTATTAGAGAGAGGGAGGTCTTCTGTCTGCACGGTTTATCCAGGGGCTTACACTGCTCTTCAGCCAGTGTGATTTACTTGGCTGTACTTTGTAATCCTCTTTTAGTCGCTGCCAGCCCGAGAGCTGCTGGTTTGTCTTAGCGTGCTGCGTAGCTATGTATCTTGATATGCTCTCTCTCACTCTGTCTCACTCTTTCTCGTCTGGCCCTGGCTCATACTTGAAGGTCTGCTTCCAAATTAGTGCAAGGTTCAGCTGATGGGCCTGAGCGGCAAAGCTTTAGCAGCCCACAAGCTGTTGTGTTTCTAAACACAAGCTATGGAGTGGAAATTTGCAAATACAGCCACGTGCCAACTTACAGTGCGTTGCCAGACTGACTGAATAAACCTGCAAAATGATACATTGTGACTCAGTGTAGAGATTTCCTTCTTTAAACAAATCACGGGTATCTCAGGGATTTTTAAATTACAGCTGCCTGCTGAAAGAAAATAGTTATCTTTAATGGAAGAGTTTTGCCGAAAGTTAGGGGAGAAATCCGATACCACAGTTAGCGTAGGTAGCGTAAAGACTGGAAGCTGGGGGAAACGGATCGCCTGGTTCTGTTCAAACGTAACAAAATTGGCCTACCAGCACCTTCAGTGCTCAATAATTAACACCTTACATATTGTTGGTTGAAGCTGTACAAAAACCAAAATGTAAAAATGACATGTTGATATGGAGACTCCGGGAAATTACTGCGCAAGAAGCTTGATGGTGTTTTAAAGCCCCAACGTCGACTTCAAGGCAGCGCTGCGACCGTTGACTTCAAGGCCATTAACCATTGCCTAATCCTAGCACTGCCTTGAAGTCGACGTTGGGGGCTTAAAACACCAAACACCGCGCAAAGAAACAGCCCAACACATACAGTATTAGACGGAAATCAAGAGCAACAGAGTCAGAAAAACTGTTCACGTCTAGCACCTCTACCTCCTAGTTGTAATTCCAAGTCAGAGAAATCAGGAGTTTCTGACTGCAGCAATATTTCCTACATGGTGCAGAGAACTACAGCGGTGTAACTACTATTGTAAATAAAATTAATCTAAATAAAATCCAATAGTACACTGATACAATCAATTCAAGTAATTTCACAGGATATACCCTGCTTTTAACAGGTTTTACTTGTTGACAAACTCTTTCAAATTCATAACAGCAAAAAACAACTAGAGTAATTTAGGCAATATAAATGATGGAATCGTTTGAATATTATCTCTCTCAGTTAAGCTCATAAATGAGCAGCGATGAACGTATGACCATGAATTTTATTAATGTATATCTGTGACTGAATGTATGTATGGATATGAATGAAGGAATTAATGCATATTTACAATGGATTGTAACGATATTTATAAATGGATAAATTAATGTTTTTTATTTTTAGGACTGAATAAATGGATGCTTATGGAAGTAGGAACGATTGTAAGGCATGTATGGTAGAACAGAAGAATGTAGGAAGGATGGCTTTTTTTTATTTTTTTTTGTAGCTATATAGTAGCCTAGCCTGACAAGCCAGACCCACATCAAGATATTTGGTCTGGGAACTCACCATTGACAGGGCTCAATCCGAGGGGCGGGATAAACGGTTGTCGTTCAAATTTCCTCTGCACGTAATATGGTTGGCGCTACAACCAGGCAGAGCAACGAAGAAGGTAGCGAAGCTAGTTGATAGATTAAACTTTTGCCGTATCGGGTCGGCAAAACTCCGAACACATCTTCCTTTTTTATGAATGATTTCTGTGCCGTTCTTTGTTCTTTTCTCAAAGAAAAGCTTAACTCCAAGTTTTCCAGAAGACCGCTGTTCCCAGCAGCAGCAACCATAAGCCCGCCCACCCACTCTATACACGATGTGAATGGACTGACCAAAGTTTTTTCAGCTGGCAAGCCAACGGAGAGTGCCTAGACTGACCCTGGCTGCAAATTAAATTTGCTGCCACTAGGGTGCATCTAGATTTCTAGGCTACGAATAGCCTATAGAAAATGTTAATTTGTAATTTGTACAGCTCTTTGAGTAGCCTAGATGTTCAATGTACATTTGTCTTCTAACTGTTTTAACCCTGTGTTTGTTGTGTGTCTCTGTTGTTACTCTTGCAGCAATTTCTCTCTGTGTCCAAAACAAATTTCTCCTTAGGGAGACTAATAAAGATACTTTGACTTTGAATTTGACATAAACAGCCCAAAGTTGGAATAACAGAGCTGATATTGGAATAACAAAGCTGATGTAGCATGACGGCAGCCCCAGCTTGTAAAACCAAATATGTCATTTTTACACTTAGCGTAACGTAGCTGTTTCCCCCTGTCTCCAGTCTGCTTAGCTATAGTCTGACTCACAGGATGTAGCATGTGCGTATAATCCTGCAACTGGCCTATTTCAGGTGGAATTCTTCTTCCCTTCCACTATCTGTGTGTTACGGTTTTCAAAATCCCCGTCGCTAAGTGAGAAAACAACAACAATCTCTGAGCTAGCAACCTACACGCTGAAAATGGCAAGTTTTGACAAAGATTTGGATCGTGCAATAAGGCAGGCCTTCTTGGTTCTCTCAGTGAATGGTTGTAAAGATTTAGAAGGCATATGTTGCATATGCATATGAACATTTGCTGTCTAACAGGGACGTTCTTGCATGTTTGCTCACTGATTAAGAAAAAGGTTTCATATTCTAAGCATGGCCTGTCGTCCATTCCACTTCACATGAGCTTCTGTGATATTGGTTTAATAACATTCTGCAAGAGCCACATACAGCTATTAAATTGTCTATGATTTTAACGAGTCCAGTGAGCCACTTTGGAGCTAAAGCATAGGCAGGCTTTACCTCTTGGGCACCATGGATCGACTTATGTTTGTCTTTTTAATCAGTAGAAGTTGTACCACATAGTCGGCATACGTCTTTTATGGTTTTATGTCGCGTCTTCTTTTGCGGGGCTTTATCCGTTGTCATGCAAGGGCTTGCCTCCCCACGTGAAAACAAAACAAGTTCCCTCCCGACACTTTTTTTGCAAGGGCTCCGTCGCTGCATCTTGGTGACCCAAGACAATTGTGATTGGTTAAAGAAATACAAACAAACCAGTGCGTTTTTTTTTTCCCTTAGTATGGAATTATGATGGCTGGCACAGCTCTAAAACGAATTGTGGAGCTAGGTCTGGACATGAGACTAGCTAAGCTAAACCAACCACCTGCTGGCTGTATCTTCATATTTAGCGTACGGTTACAGAAGTTGTACACTATCAATCTTCACATATAACTCTTTCCTAAAATGTCTTGAATCTTGAGTTTGGTATTGCTTAACCAAAGAGTACAGCGTTGGTACACAGCTCTATGTAAGATTTTTACCCAGCTGCTTTATGCATAGCTCTGATCATGCCGGATCTTCACCACCAACAGCCTTCGGTATTGAGGGCCTCTTCCAGGGTCCAGACCCCTGGCTGCTAAAGAGAGCCTCAAGCTGTGCTCGGGCTGAACTTTTCTCCACCTGCTTAGCATGGGGTCTCACTCCTCCACAGCTCATGTTCTTTATGTGTTTGTCTTGGACACAGACACGGAAAGGCCCTCGGTTGGTGGGGACACAAGTGAATCTACACGGGGGAAGGGAAGAGATTAAAAGGAAGGGCAGACGCTCTCAGACGTGCAAATGTCTTTTTATTACCCTCCTGGGCCCTTGGTTTTTTGACCATTTTGTTTCCAAACTAATAAGTTCCTTCTTCCTCCTTTTGAACAATTCTTATGGGGTTTATAGTGTGAATGTAGGAAAGGAAAGGTCGGTTAATGGTAAAGCCAATGGGATGTACTTCTCTTCGATGTGTCAAATCTCTGTGAAAGCCAAAAATTACATCATACAGCGATTTTAAATCTGTATATTCACAGACCGCCGGGGGGAAACAAATCGCCAAAAGACACTCTCAAACTAGTTATGGACTTATAGTTAATCTCATAGATTCCCATTCAAACCATGTGTGGTTATATAATAATATAAAACACCATATCTGAAAGAGCACTTTGTATTTTACTAGCATGTCATGATATTAGGTACGCAAAAAGTACAGTATATACATTGGTTTAAATGGTTTAATTTGATAACCTCATGGTAATAAAATTAATAGATTGGTATCAAGTTACATTAGGTGTAATGCACATAAAGTACTACCCTTAGGGAAGATGTCTGTGTTCAGTGTAGCATTCTAACTGAGAGACTCTTACTCTTAAAAAAAAAAAAAAAAAAAAAAAAAGCAATTCTGTGCTCGAGACAGATGGGACGGCTGCAGTTTAAGCACAAATATCTGGCTGCTGTTGAAAATGCAATTTGTTCATTCAGTCATTAATATCCAACAATGTCATGCTTATAAGCAATACTGACAGTGTTGTGATTTGTGAATGTCTGGGATTTATAGACCATCTCTAGACAACAAGATGTCAGGCTAAAAATATCAGTGGTTGAGTTGCTGATTTGAAATATGTTTAAGTATTCGGTCCTTTGGGGGGAATTTTTTTCCTTCCTACCTCCTTTTCCCATCCTTCTCGATATTCCCGTGCTCTTGTAGCCTGACACTGACTCTTCCTCGGGTTTAAACCCAGGCAGTGGTTTACTTGGCCTCCATTGTCTTCTGCGCTCTCAGAACCCGCAGTCAGACAGCCCTCGGAGGTCTCGCTGCCCCCTTGGTTATGGTGTGGCAACTCTCCAGTTCTCCTTTGATAATGTGTTTATAAATGTGATAATTATATTATATAATTAGATTTGTGCATTTTTGTCTCAGAAGGTTGTGCTTTCTAAATATTATGCTGGAAAACAAGCGTATGGTTGTGGTTGGACGTAAAACCCACATTTATAATCTCAGGACAAATTCAGCAACTCGAGTCGGTGTCTGGATCGCCTTTGGAATGTAAAATGCTTTTTTGGAACGGAGATGGAAAAATTCAGTTGTAATAAAAAAGAATAAACAGCAGTGGGTTGGTCTGCTGTATTTCTGAAGTATGCAACATGATAACCTGTAGGAGAACTTATTTAAGATCAAAATTACACAAAAGAAATTGCTTTAGTGTTGGTTGATCCACCACTTTGGTCACAGACTGAAATATCACAATAACAGCTATCTGACATATTACCATGCAAGTTTGTACAGACATTCATGGTTCCCAAAGGATGAGCCCTACTGACGTTGGTGATCCCCTGACTGTGAGGTTAACACATGTGGTTTTACGTGTGTGTTAACAAATGTCTTTTCTTGGTAGTAATTGGTTTTAAATGTCAGTTATAGGGTCACCACTTTGTCCTATTCTTCACTGTTTCATGTTACTAGATATAACAATGATAACCCAGACTACGACGGAATATTAACCGTTTATTAGCCCAACAGCATGTCTTTACTGACCTGACTCCGCCAGATGGCATATCCATAGATATATATAGATGGCATATCCGTCTGGGAACTTTCCGTTGGAAAACTTTTGGGAAGGGGCAAAAATACTGGTTAGCTGATTGGATAAACCATCTGTCTATTACCACCTATGTTGGTGATAGACAGGCCAAATCAACCAATCAGATCAAACTCTTGACAAAACCAGTCGGGAGAAGAGCAAAAACATCTTTTCCTCTGAGAAAAGTCTCCAGTGCCGTTTTTTTGCTCTTTTTTTCAATGAAGGAATACTTTCTAATTCAGATAAAACTTGCACGATAGCTTCATTCGTGGAAGCTGCCATGTTGTTTAGACTGAACAGTCGCTTCTCGTTGCGTCACACCTAAACCCGCTTCAAAACCCACGCTGATTGGTCGGCCGTTTGGCGAACGGCCCCAAATTTTCTCTATCTCAAGATGCCAGACTGATCTGCGTGTGGAAAACTGGAGCTCACGAGATCAGGACAGTCTCACGAGGCTATGTCTTTACAGCATAATGTCTAACACCAGCAACGGAAGCTAAAGTTACCCACAATCCATCAGGTGTATCTCACTACGGAATAAGGAATAGCCCAAAATACTCAACACATTTGACTCACAACTCTTGGTGGACTTAAAAGTCCCTATTTCTGTGAATGTGATATTTAACTTTTTAAATAGGACCCGAAAAATAATAAATTTAAGTTATTAAAGCTTTACTATCGTATATGTAACATTGTCTCATCATTGATCAGTAAGGATTAAAAAAGTAGTAAGTACAAGTATACAAAAGTTTGGACACATAAGACCGTGTCTTAAACCAAACATAAATACTATGTGTTTAGGTAGGCCACTAATCCTAAAATAAAAGCTTTGCCTTTGATCTGGAACCATATGGATGATGATCCCTTAATAGACCTTGACAGTCTAAATGAAACTGCGGCTCCTACGGCCTCGCTCCCTTTGATCATTACGACTTAAGGGGGTCCACAGCCAGCCGTCGTTGACTCTGTCCTTGACTTTGTCAAAGTTAAATTGTTTGCAATGAGACAATTGTTACCATCAGTGAGAAGCATGCAGCTGTGGACCATAAAGGTGATTTCTGTGATAGCAGAGTATTAATAATAGGAAAGGCCTTGTGACAGAGGAGCCACAGGTTTGTGTATAACAGTAGGCAGAGCAGGGGGTTATGAAAGAAGATTTAAAAAAGAAAAAGCATAATATAGGACATCCTGTCTTGACTGCAGGTTTTATGTCCTCAGGAGCAAAGTATTTCTGGTTCCAGGGACTCCTGCCGATAAGCCATCTGCCCCCCAAATCCTTTTTGTCGCAGTGTGGCATATGCATCATGTTTTGATGAATCTGCGCCATCTACTCTGCTGTCGTGGTTGTTATGATAGTATGATCAAATTACTTTGTGTTTCCACGCTGTTTGCATTCCTTCAGTGTCTCAGTATCCATCCAGCATGTTAAACCGCAATCTCCCCCACCAGCTGTAAACGGAAATTTACTGTGAATATTCTTGATCAGCCTTGGTTTGTTGATGAGCTTTCTCTTTGCAAGTACCCAATAAGCCAAATGTCCTGACCTCAAAGTTCAATTAAAGCAGAAAGTGCTTGCTGTGCACTGTTCAGCACAGACGTTATCAAGAAAGATGCTATCAAATGAGAAACCTATAGGCGATTGGATCGCGGCTTTTCCCCCTCATTCTCTTCCCTCCTGTTATTTTCTCAGTGACCCCTGAGTGCCAGTAAACACGCAGGGTTCAAGGCCCCATCCAAAGCCAGGAGCAATAAAGATGAGTAATGATTGCCTCTCTGTGTTTTCCCTTTGCAGACAAGCCAGCCTAAACGAGGCAGCCGAGAAGTATTACGGACAAGCGGCGAGCCTGAGACCCAACGTGAGTACAACCACAACTAGCTAATCGTCCCCATTACTATTTACCCTGACGGACACTGTGCAATCACAGTCTGGGTGGCTTTCCAATAGTATTACTGCCCAGTCTGCCGTGTCACAATGGCCTACATTGTCAGTGGGTCCTAGGAAAACGGGGGCTGTGTTTTTTTTTTTCTAAGCTCAATGGTTTGTTTGTGTAGCATCCATCACCAGCATCAAAGGACAAGGCAGGGTAAGTAGATTGAAAAGAATAATGATAACAACACTCAGTCAGGGGACTTTGACATCTTGAAAATGAATGGGGTCCAGTCTTTGAGAACTCTGGCAGGAGGGGTTGAGTTGTTTAAGTGAGGGCCACAGAGGGAGTAAAATATGTTTGCCATGTGGTCACCCTGTTTGTTCCTGTGTCGTGATTTGAAGAAACCAGTTCAGGATTAATCCTCAAAATATATCTGGACAGTGTTATACAGACAATAAAGTTTAGTTCTACAGGCACACAAACCCCAGTATAATATATACAAACAATGACAAACAAAACTTTGAGCATAACAAAAGGATACAATTTTCACAAGAACCATGAAATTGAGCTTCTATCCCCTTTGTTGATCTCAGTGTTAATGTAGAGTTCAACTTTTGCCAAAGAATTGTGTATTATTAACATCTAATTAAACCTAGATGTAAGTTTAAAAATAAATATATATATATATATATATATATATATATATATATATATATATATATATATATATATATACACACATATATATATACTGTATTTATTTAGGTTTTTTTGTTCAAAGCATAAATAATGTAAGAGAACCATAGAGTTTAAGGTGAGTGTTTCCATGAATTCTCTTTTATAAGTAGCACAAACTCCTGTTTCTGCTGTGAGGACACTCTCGCATCTAATCACCGCTCCCTTTTATCTATTTTGATCAAACTTTGTAGAACCTTTTGGAGTTAAAGAAAGATTTGGAAATCTTAAAAAGGATTTTTGTTGAAAAATTGGAACTCACCTTGCAAGATAGACTATAAAGCCTCTTTTTCTCTGACGATGTATGTGTTTTTTCCAACAACAACAAAATATTGGATGGTTTGCTGATGGTTTTGTTTATCCATCCATTCATTTCATCATTACTTGCTTATGCCTTAAAGGAACACGCCGACTTATTGGGAATTTAGCTTATTCACCGTAACCCCCAGAGTAAGACAAGTCGATACTTTTGTCACTTATTCGGAGCAGTAGGATTGCTGGAACCATTCACCTGCATGTTCTGTGCTTGCCTGATGCCGCTGGAGCCGTCAGACAGCATTACAGCACGCACGGAGATGAGAAGGGTATGTATTGACTTGTCTATCTCTGGGGGTTACGGTGAATAAGCTAAATTCCCAATAAGTCGGCGTGTTCCTTTAAGGGTTATGGGTGCTGGAAACTATCCTGCAGTGGGTGAGAGGCAGGGTAAACTTAGGTCACCAGTCTGGGCTAACACTATCGCTTAGAACTGGCAGAAATTGAGCTGAGTCTTCCTGCAGGCTTTCTATACCAAACTAGAATGGCTTGAAACAAGGTAACCAAGGCATTTTTTTCCACAAAAAGTGTTAAAGAGTCCATGGTAGAACTTCAGACATTACCACAAAGTAATGAAATACGTGTGGCAGGGCACCTTTAAAGACCTGCTGAGGAAGTTTGTGTTCCTTCCAGATACGTGTAATTTTCACATGACTGTTTCTTGGCATTTCTAATTGTACAAACATACATTTGAAGTCAACATCCAAACACAGAGGCACTTTTTTTGCCCCTACTTGGTCATTTTTGCTTGGATGCCTTTTGCCATTTGTATTGCTTGTATTACAGCTAAGGCACAATTATAATTTAGCATCTTCATCCATCTTCTTTACCATTATCCTTTGTTCTTTCCGATGTGACTTGACTTAAGCCATGTACCCTGTCCATCTTCATTTGACTCTTCACTCTCCAAAGGCACTGGTGTTTTATATTAAGCACATATGTTTGCTCGCTCTGAGTGAGAGAGGAGAATTCTCTCCATTCAAAGGCTTTAGTCCCTTAGTCCTACAATTCCCTCTATCTAGACAAGCTAAATCCCATCGGATGCTTGGTTTGCTTTGGTCGATCTCTGCGCCCTTTGACTTCTATCCTTTTCCCATTCCATGTAGATATTCTTAACCAAAATGCCAATCTGAAGTCATTATGGTCAGGTCATTCCCCATTGCCTTCACATTTTAGTCTCACAGCCTTTACAGCATATGTTGCTTTACGGTCTAGGCTAATATGCTCCACATCTGGCCGGGCCTCTGCTGCTACATGCCAGTTTTAGGAAGGGTAGGCAGGCAGAGAGGTTGCAGAGCAGCAGGAAATGAGGAAAAAATGAAAGCTTCTGACAAGGGAACGTTTTGCAGAGTGTTGCAAGTGTTGCAAGGGTGAGGAAGAATGCAGGAGTAGGGTTATAAATCACAAAAGTCTTAGCCATATGAAGAAGGGGAAGAAAGGCCTGGGTGAGGAAAGGTGGGAGCCTACAGGGGAGAGTGGAGGAAGGAAACTAAACTCAGGAATTGATAAGTCCTTCATGGGTGGAGAAAAGATCTTTTGAGCTGCACTGAGAGGAAAACCAGGAGTTAGTTGATTTTCTACCCAAAAGTCAGAAGCCCATTTCAGAATTGTGTACGGTAGTTACGCATCTTCACCAACCTCTCATCCATCTAAATCCTACTCTTATCTGGACAGACTTTGTTTTTAGGCAAAACTCTTGTTAAAAGCAATTTCAGTTTGATTCAATGACTAAAAGACTACCAATCTGTGTCCTCTTACTGTCCAACCACCAACATCCAGAAGCTCTGAGTTGATCAGAATGTTAAAACACTCTAGACTAATCTTAGTCTTTTAACGTTATTACTGTGCACTCCATGCATTAAAGCTTTACAAGCAGTAGCGATTGATTTTCAGACTTTTTTTTGCTGCTACCTACTTGATGGTGATTGTTGGGGCCACATGCAGCCTGTGAGAAAGACTGAACAGTCAGGGCTGAAAAAGGTCCCCTAACTCCTCTGCATTTTGGATAAAAAAAAAATAAACAATTGAGCCGTTTGTCTTTACAGATAATTCTAAGAATTCCTAGAAGTAATAATCAAATATAATGCAGTAAATGACGCTGGCTCTTTGTAGTAAATATTTAAGTAAAACATTATTTATTGAGTATAACGTAATAACATTTATCCAAAGAAGCAATCCTTAAAAGTATAGGTGATTATTGGGAATTTCTATGTGGAAATGTTTTGGTATACTAAATTATGGAGAGGATGATAACCAATTAAATCACACACACTTCTGAAACCACACCTACACCCTTGACTGAGGCTAAGGGATAATTGCAATTCACTTAATATCAGATGCTTACCAACTCCACAAAATGGCCTTAACACAGATTTGTCAATATATACCTTCTTGTCACCTTGCGGCTACAGTATTTGTGTGTGGCCCTTTCTCTGTCACTTTCAACTATGTCCATATGTATAAACAGTTATATATTTTGGCCAGCATTATCCAGAGTAATAAAAATCCCCAAACTTGCAAATGGATCCCAAAGCGTTATTTTGTGGTTTGACCTTTAAATGGTGGGTCAAACAGAAGGTAATTTATTGTGCAAACAGCCTCAGAATTACCCCAACCATTAAAGTCAAGAACTCTGGCTGCTCCTGAACAATAATGGAAACACAGAGAGAAAATTGTGTTTTGCTATGGGCTTCATGTAATTGCACAATAAGCGCGAACATAGTGCACTGGTATCTAGTAACTTTAATGCTGAACATTTAGGGTCAGTAAGCAACACTAGAAGTGTTGGTCATGCTAGCCTTTACTTTGGCCAAGGCATCTGTAGCATGTTTTATGTGTGGAGGCGAATAGTGGCTCCACTCTAACGGACAACAGGATTATTCCAGAGTCTCTTTGATTTATTTATCAATTTAACTCTCCCTATGAGAAAAGCAGCACTATTGGACATATTGTTCCCATTGAAATTCTCATGCATGGAGCATCACTCATCCAAGCTTGACACAGGAAAAACAGAGAGATGTTTTGAGAGTTTTGTGAGAAAAAAGTGGAACGGACTAGCAAAGGAGGGCAGTTCACACACAACCTACGGTGTGGAAAAAGCAAGATAAATGGCCAGACTATCTAAGACTGTCTGTGTTTGGTAACCTATATGGTAAGGTATTCTCAGTTGCCTAATATAAGATACGTACTGTATGGGAAGTGTTTAGGGTCCAAAGGTCATTGTTTGTCCTCAGGAATGCATTTCCTTTTGGTTCAAAAACAGGATTTTCATTCCAGTCTTTTTGTAGTGTATCATATTTTTAATTGAGGCCCCGAAGCAACTGTTCTTCCAGTAATTGAAGGAATA
Organism: Perca flavescens; assembly: GCF_004354835.1. Taxonomy (NCBI): domain Eukaryota; kingdom Metazoa; phylum Chordata; class Actinopteri; order Perciformes; family Percidae; genus Perca; species Perca flavescens. The sequence goes on along the minus strand of NC_041338.1, from coordinate 11,824,192 downwards.
TGTAATAATCGTCCCATGTAATTGCTACCTGTTAATTGTAGGTTTTGCACATTAATACATTTTATTACTGAAAAAGCTTAATGTCAAACCCTGAATTGTAATAACTTTGGTGATCCCTTCACTTAATCTGCAGTGCTGTCCAACTTTTATTTACGACGGAATGCCTGCACAACTAATGACATCCTCAGCGGCACTCTGTGTTGTGCTAATTAGCAAATATTAGCATGCTAACACGTTAAACTTATATGGTAAACATAACCTGCTGCAGCATGTTAACGTTTCTCACAACTGGGACCACTCACTGTCGTTTTGTCTAGGTTTTAACAACAAAGCTTGGTTGTGCTCGCACATTTAAAAATTACAGAAGCTAACGCTTAGTCTGTACTGACAATGTTTCATTTCCGGGATTGTTCAGGGGCCACTGGAAATTCTGCCGGATGTCCCTAATTTCCGGCCGGATGTCCGTCTGATACTGCTTTCTTTGTCTTGGAATTAATACTAAACTCGGTCGATTTATGATGACTGTGGTTAACTGCTCCCTCAGATCTCTGCAGGGTAAATCCAGACAGCTAGCTAGACTATCTGTCCAATCTGAGTTTTCTGTTACACAACTAAAACAACTTTTGAACGTATACATGTTCCACCAAAACAAGTTCCTTCCTGGGGCTATTTTGGCAGAGGCACCGTTGCTCCGTCTGGCGCTTAGCACTGCCCCAAGACCATTGTGATTGGTTTGAAGAAATGCCAAAAAACCAGAGCACTTTTCTGCTATCCCATATTGGAATGTTGTGTGGACTAGACAGACCCTCTTCCGCAATGCTGTGGAGGAAGGTCTGACAATGCGAGACTAGCTAACGCTAGACCACCAGACTGAAGTTAAAGGATTTGGACTTAGCTGGATTTCCGACTCCGGGAGCCGTCCTTCGTTGCTCTGCGGCTGACACGCTTAAGCCGCTGGCCATTCCGCTCCTCTTCCTGCGTCAAACAGTGCAACTTCCCACGTTGTCACTCGCTTGACAGTTCATGTGTTAAACAATTAAAGACACAAACGTAACAATAACGTAACTTGATGGGGAGAAACGTCAATTAGCTTAGGAAACGCTGATCCTCTCATGCAGCCTGTTTGGGCCATCACATGTCCTCAGACTGACCCCCGTCCCCCTGTTTCACTTCCTCTTTGAGCTCGGTGACGCAGATAGGTAGGGCTGGGTATCGTTCAAAATGTTTCACTACCAGTACCCATACCAATACCGTGACTTCATTATCGGTTCCTAAAAACGCTACTTTTTTTTCAATACCAATTTCATGAAACAAAATGAAATAACAACATTACGGCAGAAATAGCATTATCAGATCTTGGTAGAATCATACTGCGAGCTTATTGGCTCGCTGACGCTGATGAAATTTACTTAGAAATTAGGCGTTGAAAGACGAGGCATTTTTCGATTCTCGATACCTAAAGAGTACTGAATTCGGTACCCAGCCGTTGTGATGTTACCATTTAGCTCAAAGCACAGCCTCAAAGAGCCACTAGCATGGCTATATAGTATATAGTCTTGATAGTAAGCTCTAACTGTTTTTGTGCAGCACTGCTGTTGTTGGGAATGGTTCACATTTGTCATAACATTCCACAGATTTCTCATAACATTTATAGAAAAAGCCTCTCATGCAAGAGTGTTGCTCTGGGAATTACTGTTGATTAGTTAATAGGCCGTGAGAAAGAAATTGCGGCACAATTTTGTGGTACAGCACATCAGTAAATGCCAAGATGCCATAATCATGTGCCATTCAATGTGACAATGATGTATGGGGCCATATTGTAAGAAAAAGTCACAAACACTGCAGTAAAAGCCCATGATTTATCATTTTTACTTCATTGGAACATTCCTTGTTTCCTAGGAATAGCAATTACAGAAATTACAATAGTCTCAAGCAGTAAAACAGTAGCTTCGCTACAAGATTAGACATCTTTTCCACACGTCTAACTGAAATGGAGATCAGATGTGTTCCCTCCCTTGGCCTGGATACTTCACGGTCTTCACCGTGATTGCAGCTTGGACACTTTTCCTGTACTTATGTCCTCATGACTCACCCGCCCCGTCGCACTGCCCCCTGGCACCAGCAGGAATTTACAGTTCCATTCATCTAGACTCAACTCCAAAGTGGTGGTTGCTCCCTCTGACATCTGTGGCCACAGACAAGACACAGGGACACGCAAAGCAGCATGGTTACCAAACTCCAAACACTGCACCGCAGTCTGTGTGATCTGACAAACAGGAACCAATAAGGTTTTAGGGTCTGCTATATAGCTTCACAAGATGACCATAGTTTCTTTTATTTAAAAGGGCGAAATAACCGTTTATTCTTTAAATTTGCGTCCTCATCAAACTATGACATCTTTCCTTGGTTTTGTAATAAGATTCATATTTTAAAGTGTTTTAAAGCTCCGACTTTCAGAAATAGCATCTGTTCAAAGTTTGCCTGTCAACAATTCATTGGCTGTGGCTCAGTGATGTCATTTCTGGTCAAATTCAATTCCCTGTTAAATTATGTATACCCTCAAAGTGTGAATAGTTAGATCCCATTTGCATTAATCATGGTAACCACTCATGGCCTCTGATGTTGTAAAATCTGAATTTTTCATCAAATCAATTCTCTAAACAGACCATTAGTGGTGAGTAAATAACAGTCAGCTCACTCTTCCTATGTCTTCACAGCAGACTCCCTGTGTTTATAGGAACTGCACCTATGTCTCAATAACAGGGTATCAGTCCTGTGTTGCTATTCTTGAATAGAAAAGACAGTGTATCTTTGGCACAAACTTTTAAGCTACCCTGAGGTGTACTTATGAAACTAATCTTGTCCTAAAATGACTAAGACTCTTTTTTTATTTTTTTATTTTTTTGGGGTTTCAGTATCCTGCCGCCTTGATGAACCTGGGGGCCATCCTCCACCTCAACGGGAAGCTGCAAGAAGCTGAAGCCAATTACCTCCGAGCACTTCAACTGAAACCGGATGACACCATCACCCAGTCCAACTTGCGTAAGCTGTGGAACATAATGGAGAAACAGGGCCTGAGGACCAGCAGCCCCTGAGCCCACCCTGCCCACCTATACCTGCCATCTGTACGCCAGACCTGGGGGAAAAGGACGGCATACACGCTCCTCTTTTTCTCTTCTCATCCAGGAAGGTTGGGAGAAACTCAGGGAGGATGTTTGCTCAGAGAGGCCATGACTGTGCCGCACAGCCCTCCTAATAACTGCCTGAGCTCTGCATACACCCCAGGCCAGCAGCTTTCTGAGAAGCATTGCTCACTGTTTGGCAGGCGCTGCGTGGTATTTGGACTCTTTAGAACTCTCACAGGAACCACATGTTTGTTTGTTTTCTTTTTATTTCTTTTATAACTAGAGCACTTGAACTTGAAGTGAGACCATAGGTACATCCTTCAGCATTTGTGATGAATTATTTTTTTTATTTTATTTTTTTAAATAAGCAATTGCAGTTGAAAGGGGTGAAATTTGTCCCCAAGCAGTGTGAGATGAAGAGAGAAAAGAATCTCAGAGCATTGCACTGAGGGTATTTTCCATCATCGTTTATTAAAGTTCTTGGTTTGATCTGATGTTCCATCTTGATAATGACAAAAAAAAGGCAATATGAAGAACTGGATGCCATCCAAAATCACCAAATTAAGTTAAAATCACAAAAAAAAACGTCCTCAATGGGTCACACACATAAGATTACACACATGATCACATCATGAAGATATGAAAAATTAGCATCATCACTGCAAACAAGCATTTGTGACAGTCCTGATATTTGGTGAAAACTTGAAAAGGGGAATTTAATTTGGTAGCCATAACAGCACAATAGCCTCTAAAAGCTCCACAAAGGCTGGACTTTGTCAAATATAGTATGTTTTGACAAAAATAACTGAAAAGCAAAGAAAGTGAGACTTTGTAATGCCTTTTATAATAAAAGGTAGGAATCTTCTCTAGCAGTGTACAGTAGCATACAGGTGGCATTTATACCACTACTGCTTTTTTATTCTGCACTGGCAAGGAAGCCAAGTCTCCATGGTTGCTTACAAACTTGTTTGTTGGCAAACAGTAAGAAGCTATGAACGGAAATAACAAGATAGCAGGTACAGTAGTTTTTGGGTGCACGTTTCCCCACACGCCTGAAGCTTTTACGAAACAAGTGTGCGGAGCTGAAACCGATGAAAGAGTTCTTCTAACCAAATACTAAAGCTATGCCGATGCACGACATTTCATCACAGAACAATTGCACGGACATCGTCTGAGGGAAATGTTTTAATGCCTATGTTTTTGTTGGAATAAAACTAATTTCATTGTGTTTTGTATAAATGAATCCTAATATATACCTATGTAGTGTATAGTATACAGAAAATCTTGCAGCAAAAAAATAGCCAGACTTAAAGTGGAAGCTCAGATACTGAGCGAGTTTGGTTTGTTACATGAAATATTTCCCATATTGTCAAAACTCATTTTGTATATATTCGGAGTAATTAACATCTATGTGTTTTTGTTTTTGTTGTTGTCCGCATACAGTAAGTGAAACGGCACCTTGCGGGAAGTAAGAATATGTACAGTATTTGTGATCGTTTGTTTGTTATTGGCCACAAACCTCCTGGACTACCTGTGTCCTTAGTTTATACATCGTAAGTTATTGCTTTGTGTTACCTTAGCAACAGAACCAGCTGGCACTGTGTTTTTACTTGTAAAATGAAGGAATGTGATGTGTTTGTGGTCATTGCTGAGAAAAAAATCTCCAAATGCAGTTGAGTGGCTCATTATTGGTAAGCACCTACAATGGAGGATAAAAACGTTGAATAGATACAGTATGTCACTTGTTGCAGTCACAATGTTTTTAACACTGTTCTGTTTTTGACTGTGATGGTCACTAGTGATACGTTCAGTAAGATAATCACAATTCACCTGACACAGCCCGTAAAGCGCTCGCTAAGTTCTCCTGTGTATACAAAGTGTTCATGAAGAAACAGATTATTGTTATTGCTCGAGTGAAGATGTAAAAAAAAAAAAGAAAAAAAAGTTTTCACTCTGTGTCTCTGCTCAGGGATCTCAAGCTGTGGGTTATTGCAGAAACTTGTTCACAGAGCGTTTTACTAAATTAAAGATTTATTTTTGAACGTTGTCGTATTTGTATGAATTATCGAGATTTGTAGCCTTTTTCTCCTTTTTGTAATATAACGATGAACAATGTGCCAGAATAGACCTTTTTTTTTCATTTTTTTTTCTTCCCAATGTTGCTTTTTCCACAATAAATTTATGGTGTTCTGCTTTTGTTTTGGTTCCTGTGCCAACATTTTTTTTTTTTTTTTTTTTTTAAACAGATGTACACTAGGTTACATTTCAGACTAATTTATGGATTTCATATGGATTTTTAACATTCTTCGCCATTCAAAAACACATTCCCTTCACACTCTGTAGCAACGTCTACAGTCCTAAGTCCGATTTCCTTTATATTCATGTGGGAGAGCAGACTTAATGGGGTGGTCTTGCATGCTGTGGAACAGGTTTTACAGAGCATTTAAAGTTCCCCCCGCCCCTGCAAATTTGCTAGAATGTGTCATAAAATCAACTCAAATGGATCTCCTCTGCTTTCATCTTTGAACAACAAAGAAGACATGTAAATAATCCCATATGGTAAGGGTAGCACAGTGTCTACATGTGCCTGGTGTGTTTCAGTTACAACCGCCTCCACAATTCAGTCCCCGCTGACAAGCAGAAGGCCCTTTCCTGAGAACGAAGCAGCCTGCCTTGTGATGTTTCTCACATGTCTCCATGGAAGGTCTGCTCCCATGATCGGAGCTCACCATGGTGCCCAGCTTTCCTTATTGGACTGGAATGCTCAGAGGATGCCTGCGCAGTCTGGTCCAGTTTGAATCTTCTTCTCATAACACAGGTGCGCCTCACTTATCTTGACAAATAATGAAATAGTAAAGCTTGCTGGTTTGTTGGGTTTGCTGAGTCACGCTACGAAGGCAATGGGCTTTCATTTCTAGCTGTAGAACTCGGGAGGCATTTGGGTTTCTTCCCATATGTTGTTGAATAGACCGCTGACTTTGAAATTATACGACATTGCACATGATAGTTGCAGCAGTGGCAGAGGGTGCCGTTTAAGTTTTGCGAGCCAGTTCACAGACAAAAAGTCGTTGCCCTGTTTTAAAAGCATTGCATGGCTCAAGGGATAGCGATGTCGTTCGCTCCACTACCTTGGTCCAGACTGTAATATCTCAGCAGCTATTGGAGGATTTCTATAAAACTTAGTACGGACATTTGTGGTCCCCAGAGGATAAATTACAAGAACTTTAGTGATTCCCTGACTTTTCCTCTAGTGCCACCAGCAAGTTAAAGTCTTCACTTAACCTGTGAAATATCTACGATATGGATTGGCACAAACCTTTGTAGGCATTCATGGTTTCCAGACGATATACCATGGCTTTGGTGATCCCCTAACTTTTCCTCTAGTAGCACAAGGCTCACGTGTGGGTACAGGTGAAATATGGAGGGGTGTTAGTCTTGTTGAAAGTTTAAGCAGTTTCACAGACATGGTATTTTTAAAATACAGTAAATGGTCATAATTTGGTCCATGCACCCACACCACATACTGTTCAAATTGTCTCTGCACAAGTCTAGCTGTAATATGTAATTGGAGCTATAACACTCATGTGAACTGTCCTAAATTGAATTAAGCATATACATGTTGAGCTTATGAGTTTATTTGAATTCCAGTGTCTGTGGCCTTTAAACAAACACTGATGTTTTAGGGCTCTGGTTTGTCCTCATTTGCCTTCAAACCTCTCAACACTTATCATCAGCATATCATTTTGTAATTTTGTATTAGTACTGCACAGTTTATTAGAGTGGTAGCGATAAATCAAGATAAGATAAAATACTTTATTAATCCCACACTGGGGATATTCCTGTGCTACAGCAGCTCAAAAGAAAAAAATGTACACACAATGGTCCTTTCCCATTGACACCATCATTATGTGCAGCCTGTGAATTAAATCATCTCAAGAATTACAAACTGATGTGAAGGGACGTATACCCTCATACCCTAAGAGATATTGTACTGATTTGAGTTTATATTTCATTGTGCAGGTTACATTTCTTTAGAGACACAAAAATATGTTCTTGCCCTGGAGACAGCCACATCTCGTGCAACTTGATTTCCTGTTCCTATATCAAAATATTCACATTTCTCTCATGGTATTTGATAAACCCTAAATTATGTCCACTGCCTCTTGCATCTAAAAGAGTTCAAGCTTGGATAAAGGAATTTGCTTTATCATGCTCTGATCTGACAAATCTGCCTGCGGTTATCAAGCAAATATTCTGTGGTATGTGCTGATGAACTATCAACACTTTGAAGTGCCTAAGCCGGGCGCTCACAGCACTTCGCAGCTTCTGTAAAGTGGACGGCTGTGCGTGATGTTGAAAAGTCTTCTCCTCTGGACCCAATATCCGCTGTTATTACTTGATAAAAGAAGCATTAAGATGATACTCTGCTTTGGGCGCATGGATAGCTCAGTTGGTAGAGCGGGCGCCCATATATAGAGGTTCACTCCTTGATGCAGCGGCCCCGGGTTTGACTCCGACCTGCGGCCCTGTGCTGCGTGTCGTTCTCCCTCTATCTCCACTTTTATTTCTTCAGCTGTCCTGTCAAAAATAAAGGCTGAAAATGCCCCAAAAAATTATTAAGTGTTATGATGTGCAGAAAGGAAATTGTCTTTCGTTAGTTTTATGTTGCTATGCAGTATCTGTAGCCCAGTGTAACAGATGCTACGTCTTTTAAATACAGAGTGCTCATTAGAACATGGCGATCTTCACAAGGTATGCTTGTGTCAGGTTTCTCAGTATATTGTAGGTCAATACATTGTGATGTAAGCCATACAATATTTTATTGAGTAAGAAAAACCCACATGTGGTCGTTGTTGGGTAAGCCTCTCATACCACTATCAAAATAAGATGTAATGTGAAGTAATTTTTATATTTTCTTTATGGATTTAGTCAGATCATTTTCATGCCCTGACCTCAACACACAGTGGCTAATTCAGCAAATTAGGTTAGGTTAAAAGCAGATCTGTCCACAACTTTGTTTCAGATTGATCTCAACAGCTATTGGATGGATGGCCATTATAACATTTGCTACAGGTATCTATTGTGCCCAGAGAATGAATCATGAGCCCATTTCACACATTCAGTGTATCACTGAAATGTTTAGGAACATTTCCTGATATTTAGAGAAATCTGTACTACCAATTTCCCACCTCAAGACGTAGTAGCATTTCAGGGAAAAGGACATGGCTTTGTTGTGAATGAAAGCAATAACATTACAGGGACAAGTAATTTATGCTATTTAGCAAGTGCTAGCATGCTAACATGCTCAACCTTGAATGTGGTAAACATTGTAACTGCTTAGCATTAGCATAGCTTTGTCATTGTGAGCATGTTAGCATGCTAAAGTTAGCATTTAACTTAAAGCACCACTGCATTACAGTTTTTTTGCAATTTTTTAAACAGGTACAGTCTTTTTCAAAACACTACACACACTTAGCACAACCACACACCAAATTAGCAGAACAACTCAGACCCTTTGCAAAATGAAACACTCTTGCAAAAACTGTAGACTAATTTATAAAAACCACATTTTGTTACCATATGAAACACACACGTTTCATTTGACTTAATTATGTTTGATCCAGATACACACTACTGGTGCTAACCTAAAACACTTTTAGCAATTCTACTTCTCAGTGATTAGAGTACTGTAAATAAAGTACACAGAGAAAGTGAAAATATACAATGAGTACACCAAACACTTCACAAGACCAATGCTGCAGATGAGGAAAATATAATTTATTTCTCTCCATATACCCAAATCAGTCAACATGTCAACATGGAGAATCACGACAAAACATGTCCCAGTTTTCATGCTACTACAGTAGTGTGCATAACACGGTTAGCTCCACAAACAACAGACAAACCTAAAATATTGTATCCAGTACAGTCTACAATCACAGAAAAAACCGACAAACTAAAAAAAAAAATATCTGAGAAAATACTAGACATTATCTCTTCGCCTAGCTGGATCTGGCCAGAGAACTTCATCAACATCACAGGCGATATCCTCATTGGCAAGACAACCGTCTTGAATGTCAAATCCATCCTTGCAAAGCTGCGGCGTCGACTTGGTCACAGGCGTCGTCCATGACCTGAATGAGGGGTACCTGAGCCTGGGGCCGGAGATCGTAAACCCTCGCGTGAATAAGGGCCACCTTCCTCCTTGTCGTTCTCGACCCTCAAATGTCACAGGGATGGGTATCAAAAGTGCTGATATGGTGCATACAATGAGCAGCTGATTACTGTAACTGTAGACAGATTTTCTTTTATCTGTTTCATTTGATAAATTTGGTCCTCTTCTTCAAATCTATCTTGAGTGTAAGGTTTTGCTAATTGTGGGAAAGTTTTAATTTTAGTGTGTAAGCAATTGTAAAAAAAAACTGTAACTAGAGCTTCATAGAAGTCTGTCTTGTTTATTTGTGAATTTGCCTCATTTTACATTGTGGAAAGTGACCAACCCAATCAACATGACAGAATATGACCAATGATGGGACAGTGTGTTACCTTAGGTGCTGTGCAACGTTTAAAGGAATACGCCACCGTTTGTTGAAATAAGGTTATTCACCGTCTCCTCTATATTTATATGGTGGGCAAACGCATTTTTGTCTCAGTGCATGCATTGTCTTAGTCCGGCGCCAAAGGATTCCATTCATTATGCTAAGCTAAGCTAGTGGCGCCGCCGCCGGACTAAGACAATGCATACAGTGAGACAAAAATACATTTGTCCACCTATATAAATATAGAGGAGAAGGTGAATAACCCTATTTCAACAAACGGTGGCGTATTCCTTTAAGTTCCATGATTCCATGAACAGATACATAAAAGTTATGTTGATTTTCCCTCTCCCTGTGCCACATTAAATCCCACAGCAGTAAAATGTGGCAACACATGAAATTTATATTCTCCTCACATACTTTGGGAAACTTAATTGTATACGGATATATGCATACATTATAGCAGTAAAGAGTTGTTGTAATACAGTTTTTTACAATTGCTTACACACTAAAATTAAAACATTCCCACAATTAGCAAAACCTTACACTCAAGGAGCAAAACACTGGCCTAGATTTGCACAACTGTAAGCACATTGTCAGCTTCACACTTTTTGCAAAGCATCACACACAGTGATTTGCAAAACACTAAACACACTTGTATGCATTTGACACAGAAATTTATCATGATGTCATTTCCTTGCAATATCAAAGCAAAGGCTTTCAAATGAACACACCCATGAACCAATTGGTTAAACACAGCCACCAGGTATGAAAACACATGATTGCTAAATTGTAGACACACCAATCAGGTTTAAGCATTTTATAAAATGCAGCAGGTAAGTTCACCTGCCTTCAACCAAAATGGAAGGAGTCAGAAGAAGAAGATAGAGTGAGAGGGGGAATCCACTGAGGAGGAGAAGGAGGTAGACGAAGAGGAAGAGGCCCAGCCAGAGGTAGAGGCCGAGGTGGAGGTAGAGGAAGACCTGAAGCCGGAGAATATGCTCAAAGAAGAAGAGGACCAAATTTATCAAAGGAAAGTCGCGCAACACTAGTGGACCATGTTGCAAGCCACGGATTGACACTGAGGGAGGCTGGACTAAGAGTCAGCCAAATCTTAGTAGATATACAGTGGCATCTGTCATAAGGACATTTCAACAAGGAAACAGGTAAAAGAAAATCTGTCTACAGTTACAGTAATCAGCTGCTTATTGTATGCACCATATCAGCACTTTTGATACCCCTCCCTGTGACATTTGAGGGTCGAGAACGACAAGGAGGAAGGTGGCCCTTATTCACGCGAGGGTTTACGATCTCCGGCCCCAGGCTCAGGTACCCATCATTCAGGTCATGGAGGACGCCACCCTGTGACCAAGTCGACGCCGCAGCTGTGCAAGGATGGATTCGACAAGATGGTTGTCTTGCCAATGAGGATATCGCCTGTGATTCTGATAAAATTCTTTGGTCAGATCCAGCTAGGCGAAGAGATAATGTCTAGTATTTTCTGTACTTTTTCAGGTCATTTTTTTATTTAAATTTTTTTTTTCTCTGTGTATTTCATTTACAGTACTCTAATCACTGAGAAGTAGAATTGCTAAAAGTGTTTTAGGTTAGCAACAGCAGTGTGTATCTGGTTCAAACATAATTAAGTCAAATGAAACGTGTGTGTTTCATATGGTAACAAAATGTGGTTTTTATAAATTAGTGTATAGTTTTTGCAAGAGTGTTTCATTTTGCAAAGGGTCTGAGGTGTTCTGCTAATTGGGTGTGTGGTTGTGCCGATTGTGTGTAGTGTTTTGAAAATTGTGCTTAAGCAATTGAAAAAAACTGTAAAAGGTTAACACAGTCCAAACCCCTGCTCATGAATCCTAGCCACATTAAGTTTAGTCCAGTAAAATGACAACACATTCATCAAAATGACACTGTTAAAAACGTTGCTTTCCTGACTTGATGTACATATATGCAGTGTAACAACACTGACTGGAATGAGTTTTTGATATGATCATTGAAATTAGTGTGCGTGCGTGCGTGCGTGCGTGCGTGCGTGCGTGCGTGCGTGCGTGCGTGTGCGCGTGCGTGTGTGTGTGTGGCGAGAGAGAGAGAAAGCTCTGGCACAGCACAGGAAATGAACACATTGGGTGGTTCCCTGTCATCCATGCCATAAATCTTCTCTTCAACACTACCTCACTCTATATTTGATTTGTATCCTTCACACCAGCCTACTGACAAGAGTAGATTGTGTTTGGTTTGAAACTGAAGTTGCTGATGCATTATGATTCCCAGAACTCAAATTTAGCGGTTTAGTGCCAGTCCTCACCCAAATGTCAGTACAGACATGTAGGAATCCTCTAAAACCCAGTATGGGCTGTGACTAATATTTGTTCTATTTCTATTTCCCAGTTTGGACTTTATTTCCACGTACCAGCTACCACAGTCGTGTGTATGTGTGTGATCTTGTATAGGCGGTCATGTGTGCTTGTCCAGGTGTACAATGTTAGCATGAAAAAAGGAGTCCGAGACACAACCCAGATCCCCTTCTCCTCAAAATGGCCACCCTTGAGGATTTACAGAGCGATATTAACAGCCAAACCCTTGAGACCCTCTGAACACACCGTTTTGTCTGGTTTTTTTTTCAGGCAGCTGGGACTTACACATCTCAGGAAATGGCTCTCAAACTTTTTACGTCTACAAGGACAGAATGTACTTTGTCTTCCTTCTGCACCTCACCGATGTGAAGAAGCAATACTGCAGTGTTCTCCGCGCTGGAACACAGATGTGTGTGTAGAATTACGTGCATGGGTGTGTGCACATGCCATATGTGTGTGTGTGTAGTAGCCGGAGAGGACGCAGGTGCGGCCTGTGCGTATCACTGCGTCAGGATTGATTAGTTCCAGAGACAGAGACAAGATGTGGAGATCCAGCAGCATACTGTCAAAACAACAGGCTCCTCTCCAGACAGCTGGATTTCCGCTCAGACCATCACATGAACAGCACGCATGCTTAGGGGTGAAGGACTCGATGGGACACTATTTATAGGTGAGTTTTGTGCGATCCATTGTGGGCTCAGAGCTCTTTTGGGCAGTACTTGCACCTGCCAGAAGATCAATGTCATGCAAAAGAACGATAGAGAAGAATTATTAATTTGACCTAAGGAGAGGTGATTCCAAGTGATTTAACACAGACTGACAGCCATAACGGAGGTCCTCAACTGGATGAGCCACAATGCTGGTGAACAGATTGCATATCTAAATGTACAGCTTGGTTTCATCAAAGGACTTTGACATGTGTAGTAAGCTGATTTGACAGGGAAATAATCAGATTTCATCACATATCAAATATATCCCAATGTGGGGGTTGGGACCCACTTCCCCTGTTTTGTCAGGAACTTACTTCAGCTGGTCTGCCAGAGTCTCGACCATCACGTTTCATTGCAGTGATTTGGGGGCTTTCTAAGGTCTTCACACTCCCATCCAATCTGAATGTAGATTTGTTTCTTACTTACAAAAAGATAAAGATAAATACAAAGTCTAAAATGGTGTGGTCCAAGGGTGAGGGAAGTGTGTCAGCACCATAGGATTACATAGAGACGTGACTGGAAACAGCCATTGAAATACTGCAGTGGAAAGTAATGGTAGGGACATAATGTATAATTCAGGCTGCGGTAGAGGAACATCAGAATCGCATCAGTGTCCCCAACTAATCTGCTTGTCAGACTTTTTTTTGGAAACAGCTAATTTTTCATCAGAACCTCCATTATGGCACCATTTGCCAGGAGATTTATGACGCAACTGCAGAGCCTCTGAATCTGGGCAGGTTTCCCATCTGTCCGGCGCTGTGGCCATTTTCATGGAGTATACAGTGACCCCCCACCCCAAAAACACAGACTGCACTGCTCTGCTCATCTTTCATCTCTCAGTTACACAATCTATATAAACTTCTAGCCCTGATGGATCAGAGACCAACCATTACAAAATAAGCACAATGACCATCAGTTTCGATCAGGAGAAGCCAACATGAAGGAAGAATGAATAATAAATAATAAAGTCTAGAATTTGCAGAAAAGCTTTCTTTATTAAATCTTATTTGGAAATGATCTCCTCATTCAACCTGATGTCTAGGCTGGTGGAGGACTGGAGAGCACATCAACATTAAAGGTCCCATGTTGTAAAAAATGAGAGTTCCATGTTTTTTTTATTAATTTTAAAGCAAGTCGAGGTGCATTATAATACTGTGAAAGTATCAAAACACTTAAACCGCAGGGAAATACTACCATATATTGATAGCCAACAGCAAATTAAACCAAAAACTGTCATCCCGAGTGTTTGTATTTACAATAATTACTGTTTACAGATAGATTGCAATTTGCAGTTTTTCTCCAGGAGCTTCTGTGATTTCTTGAACACAGCTTGAGTTTGACATTTTTACAACATTGTTTTTTTTGGTTGTTTATTTTACTTGTAAAGTATGTAATATCTATACAGTATCCTCTAGTATTGACTCTATTTCAACTTTAAAGTACACCGTGTATCTTGTTTTTTCAGTTTCTCAACTTATACTGCTATATACTATATACATGCCAGTTTCCACTGAACATGAGCATACTGCAGCGGAGCTCCTCACATATTTGCTGTGCAAGCTGTCTAGAACCTAAGTATGTGGTTCGAACAAGAACCGACACACCTACGCTATCCTTCACCACAGATTTAGATGCCTTATAAATGCACACAGATTGGTTCACACACACAGATGTATTTCAACAGTGTCTCAGTTTGTCAGACATCGCTCACAATGAGGCTCATTATCTTGCTAAAGGGATCTTTTTGCTATATTTTGAGGGCCATCAGTCGGCTCTTTCTTGGGTGGACCACCCCCTGCAGCACACTTGTCCAGCTTGTAATTTATCCTTGCACTGCGGGAATGGCTGATTAAGTTCCTCAGAGACCCATTAGAGCAGGCAACCTGTCCCACTCAGCCACTGCCACCATCCATCATGCAGATCTAGAACACGAATACCATGCTCAAGTCCACCCCAGTCTGCTTTATTATACCCTCATGTCAAAAACCAGTAAAAAGTCTGCTGCTAACAGCTCTGGACACTTCCTTTAAAAAAAACTCCCATAATAACAGAAATGGGACACCAGTGGGTGAGCGTGGAAGGAGCAACAAGTCTCGTATCAGTAGGGTTTGGTTAGCCAGGTTTGACACCTACCAGCCCCCCTCGGTGCTGCTCCATATCTCTTCTCCCCGCGGTAGCTGACCCAGGTAGCTGGGTCTTGGACAGACAGCAGGCTGCTGTGTGTTATTCTACCCTTGACTCTGGTGAAGGAGGTAATTTGCAAATAGGCATAAGGACTCTCAGCACCAGGGTTCCAGCCTAGAGGCCCACTGACAGGTCTGATATGAATTCCAATGGAAAATCTCTCAAAGCTGCGGTTTGGACATCTACCATTGGGCCTGAATGAGCTCAAGAAGAATGCTGGGGGCTGTTTATTCTGATAAAGAAAGTATGTTTCCCCATTTTGATACTTTTTCAAATGTAAAATTAGAGTATATGCTGAGAACCCTAATCCGTTCGTTTAAAGCATTGAAAGGTTATTAAGCCATCTGAGGAAATGCTACGCAGCTATGCTATTTATTGCTTTTAAAGCTGAAATCAATCTCTTGTGCATTCGTTTTTACAATCAACATTTTTTCTTGTGGACTCAGCTCATATGACAGACTCTTGATAATGCCTTTGGATCTGGCCCCTCAGAGGTATCAGCATGCCCAAACCATTTAACGCTAAAAATTCTAGCTGAAGAAGTAAAATATCGGCCTAAGTTCTAGTTTAGTTGCAATGATGAAGTGTTTGTCTGACTGAAATACATTCGGTACTGTTAGAATAATTAACAGAAGCGACCACAGTGCGATTCATTGTTTGCCAAGACGCGTCTGTGTTTTTCATCTGTTTCAGCAACCTAAATGCAGCCTCACACACACGAGTCTCTCCACTCACACGCAAATGTGTCTCCTGTCAAAAATTCCCTTTTTTCCTCCTAAGCCAAAGTTGCAAATCAGCTCTTTTTCAAACATTGCCGATAGTCTCATTACATGCCTGATTGTAATTAATGCTTTTGATTGTGTCAGGCTCTGCCATCCACACCCAGGCAACTAGCTCGAGGCCACAGACCTTCGTCATGCGAGGAGAAATCCCCAAAACAGCACGCACAGCTGCTTCTGTTGTGAATCAAACCAGACAGTGGATAAAACGAACAAAGTCTCCATTTAGACTGTTGATGCTGTTCATCTACGGCAGTGTGTAAGACTGATCAGGAAAAGCCTTGTAAACACCCTCCCACGTTTGTGACATATATATGCAATGTAGCAGATGGCTGCAAACAGTTTTATCAGAACTGTCTGAAACGTGGTCACGTAAGGCTTGTATCATGTGAACACACCGACAGTTTTGTTGTCGTTACTTAGAATTCCTCATGGGGGCCGCAGAAACTACGCACTATAGCTTTAATCCTCTGAAATAAAAAACAACAACTAATTGACATACCTCTTGACATATTTCTTTGTAAGGAGTTTATGACTCTGGATCTTAGAGGGCTATGCCTATACTCATAGAATCTGGAGTTACAATACATAACTATCGTTCTATTTCGTAAGATCTGTTGCCATTGGGTTAAGGGCAAAGCTGGTGTAGTCAATGCCACCTGTGACACCAAAATCCATAGCACATAGCATAGACTAGCTCCTCTTCCTTCTCACACTGTACAGGTTTTTTTTATGTAACAAAATTATATTGTTTGCTTAAAAACTTGATAGGCTATCTCCATGACTGGCCTGCTTAACGTAAGAAATTCTCGGCCAAAAATAGTTTGTTTTGACTTTCTGCATAAATGAAGGATTTGGCTGTAAAGTAACCGCGCTCCCGTCCTCTCCAACAGAAAAGCAGGACGTTGAGACCAACAGCGCGCATTAAAATCACTCACTTTCCTAGCCGACGTCAAGGTTATAAGGAACAACATTCTGAGAGAGATTTGTGCCAGAGGCTCAAAAGGGGAAGCACTGGGATTAAATCCCATCAAGGTGCAGGTTTTTGTTGTCTGATCCCCTTCAACAAACTCTTCACTAAGGGCAGTGTTGGGGAGTAACGGAATACATGTAACGGCGTTACGTTTTCAGAATACAAATTATGAGTAACTGTTTTCCGTTACAGTTACAATTTAAATAGTTGGTATTTAGAATACAGTTACATTGTTAAAATCAATGGATTACATGACAATACTTCTCCGTTTCACGAGTTTATTCACTCTGAATAAATTAAGGCAACTTAATGCATTTTCCAGAAGCCCCGATATGAAATAGAAAAAAATAGCTATTTTGCATGTCACAATGGAGTCGGAACCGGCACGACAGAGCCAGGGCAGAAATAAGTTTCTATCTTGGAAATTCAAACAGCATTTCACATTAAAGAACGAACAGGGAGAATGAAATACAGCTAACTGTGCTGTGCAGCCTCTGCTTGCCAGCAACCAGCCTCCTATCAGCGTCCAAATTACTCCACCTCCAACCTGAAGAAGCATCTTAAAGTAAGTTATTTTTTTAATTAGCCAAGGGTAGTCGTCTGCTGTAGTTTTACTGGTCACCTTGCTATTTTAACATTGACGTGCGACTTTACATTCTCCTAGGTGCTAATTTACTAGCTCCAGAGCCGTTTAAAGACTATAGCCCCGTTTGACATGCTAACTAACGTTAGCTAAAATTAGCTTGTGGTAGCTTACACTGCAGTTCGATTTTTGTAGTAGGCTATGCAGTTCGGGACTACCAATACCATAATCTATCTGCTTGTTCAGGTACACATTCAGCTAGTTGGAATAAAAAGAACACACCATTATAAGCCTGTTTAGTAAGCTGGATGTGATAGCTGCATTCCTACACTTCTAAAACGCAATTCAATGTGGAAGTAATCTTGAAGTAATCCAAGTATTCAGAATACGTTACTCAGATTGAGTAACGTAACGGAATACGTTACAAATTAAATTTGTGGGCATGTATTCTGTATTCTGTAACAAAATACGTTTTGAAAGTATCCTTCCCAACACTGACTAAGGGATGCGCAAAACCCATCTCTGTCCACAGTCCTTGTGGCAAGACGGTAAAAGGCCACAACATAAGCTTTAAAAACGTAGCCAATTCATTATCCAGCAGTGTCTCAGGGTAGGTTAACACGAGAGGCATGAGGTGGTGTCCGAGCCCACACACCAGCGCTGGAAAGCGGACTGCCGTCAAGCGTAACCCGTTGAATGAATAAGGCCGCTAGTCATTCTGTGACTTAAAGGAACACGCCGACTTATCGGGACTTTAGCTTATTCACCGTAACCCCGAGAGTTAGATAAGTCCATACATACCCTTCTCATCTCCGTGCGTGTTGTAACTCTGTCTGACGCCCCCACCGCTATCCTTGCTTAGCCCAGATCCTGGAGGTAACCGGCTCCAACTAACCTACTGCTCCCAATAAGTGACAAAATAACACCAACATGATTTGTATAGTCACAGCGTGTACAAATAATGCCACATGAGTCGCAGCCATCTTCTAACCGTATACATACTGGGAACTATATTCTCAGAAAGGCAAAGCGCTGCTACTCTCTGCTCCTCACCATGGGGCTTCTCAGGTGCTGCAAGCAAATCAGGTGTAAGGTGTTTAGGTTAGGTGTGGTCCAAACAACACACCAGGGGCAATGGGACCGTCCATAGCACACGTCTGCTATTGGCTGGGAGTTGTGACCTGTGCAGCAGGCACGGCGTTACGGGTGGGCCTGACGGGCCTAGGCCCACCCACTTTTCAACAGGCCCACCCAAAACATTTCCTCAAAAAACATTAATTAATTAATATATTATAATTTGGTGAAGAATTATTAAAAATCGGCAAATAAGCTCATAATTTGTGCTAAAATTGTCTAAGTTTTCAAAAACAATTTAAAAAAACTGGTCATGTCTATTTTTATGTTTCTGCGCAAGTTCAGCAGACAGTGAGGTTCGGATCGGATGTAGCTTGTTGGTATGCTAGGCTAGCTCCCAGTGATCTGAGAGTGCAAAAATCATTTCCAGTAAAGGACGAGGTTGCAACAGTCGTTGTTTAGGTGCCTTAAACATGCACGAACGGTCTCAGAGTCATCGCTGCAACCAGGAGATGAAGGAGAGCTGAGATCCACAACGCCGAGCACATCGGACACCGCAGGATGCTAACGATGCTAGCGCGGCCAGCGCGGCCAGCGCCGGTGCTATAGTTCCTTTGCCTCTGCCTCGCGAGTAGATGATATAGCCCCTATGGATATAGCCCTGTGGATCGGTCTTCCGTGGATGAGCCCGCAACTCAACCAGTGCTAAAGTATCCGGTCATTTCTTCTGCTGAGTTTAATTGTGTAGGACCACCAGAGGATAACAGTAAGGTATGTGAAGGCTACTCTGCCTGTATTGTATTATGTCGTTATATGAGATGTATGGATTAAAATAATCAATTCATAACCCGCTACACAGCTGCAGGCGCAGTTCTATTTCTATAACAGCTTGTTACTGTTGTCAAGTTGTTTTTCCCTCATGGTTTTCTCTTGTTATGGTTATAGTGCTTTAGGGCTTGTTAATGCGATTTATTTATTTTTGTTAAATATGTTTATAACATGAATCATCACACTAAAGTAAGGAAATAACTTGAGTTTTGTTTTACATGACAGATATAAATGAACATGTTCTGTGGCCGAGTATTGATTGAAACTGTCGGGCAGTCTTGTTGATTTGTATTGTTGAAAACTTAAAACAATTGAAAAGAATTGTAAAATATTCGGCCTCATGTTATACGAGCAGCACTAAACTATGTTTTGGGGAAATATTAGATTCCTGACCACTTTTACAGTCGATAGGCCTTAGGTTAGGAGAGATGCGCTATAGCACAGCCAGGTATGGTGCGTAATGGAGAGTCCAAAGCGCAAGGGTTAAACACAATAACAACAGCTCTTAGAGGACGAAGCCTATACGAAATAGAACATTTCATTCCTCATATCATTCATTAAATGAGTGAGTGGATATGGCGTGTTATTTTACTCTTGTGGGAAGAGCAAAAAGGAGCTCTGGAAGCAGTCAGAAGATGTTTAAAATTTGGCAAAACGATATTCACTTAATGCTGATTATAAAATGGAACCGAGGCAGCTGGTGGTTAACTGCTTACAATCGTGGCTATCAGGCTGTCAGTAATTAGTAATTAGGCGTAAAATAACATCTTCATCAAAAGAAGTCTCTTCCTCTCTACTCTTTCCAGCTATCTAACATGAACAGATGGAGTTCATTGAGTTAAAAGTAAATACACTTTAATCAGCATCGTTCATGTAACATACTGTATGTATGTACTATATGTGGGCATAAAACATCCAGGAGTGGCTTTTTTACTTGTTAGTTGTTGCTTTTATGAGACAATTACTGTTTCTTTCAGCAGACTGGATGCAAAATTGATTATGGTTTATTACACATTCACTGAAACTCTGTGTACATCATTTTTCAATGTTCTCCATGAAAACTCTCTAGCATAATCTACACTACTGTAGGTAAAATAAAATAATAAGTCATTTGGGTGAGAAACACGTGTTTCTCACCCAAATGACTTATTATTTTACCTATTATTTTCATATTTGAACTGCAACATGCATTACAGGAGATAATCCACTCTCGGCACTTTTGACAAAGCAAATTCAGTTTTCTGTCATTTCTTATCAGTCAACAGTAGGAGCTTGGATATTAGAGTGTTTCAGTCACAACTGATGTGACTCAGCTTGTCAGGACAGCTCAAGTTTTGTCAGTGAAGGTTGAAAATTCTGTAGGAAAAGTATGACGTTTAACTTTTCAAGTATGACGTTTAACTTTTCACAACAACAAGCCAGAGGGTCTGGCTTGTTCTGTAAGGTCTGTAAGGTCTGGCAATGCAAGACTAATACCCCGCGCCTAAACCAAACGGAGTATTTCCACTTCCAAATGAGAACGCGTCTGACACGTACAATCTCCTGTTTTGCGCAATGTTTGAAAGGGCAACTCTCGACAATGTCCGGAACTGATTCTCCAGATATTGTCCTGAGTTCATATGAGAAAAAGGCCCTGTGATAGTCTGCCGACCTGTCCAGGGTGTACCCTGCCTCTCGCCCAATGTCAGCTGGGATCGACTCCAGCCCCCTCACGACCCTGCATGGGATAATCGGTTACAGATAATATATGGATGGCTGGATATTTACAGAGGGACACAAGAAAGCCTTTGGGTAAAACCACATTTTCATTTGGAATGTAATGAAGTAGTAGAAAGAAACTAATTAAATTAATTCATGAATTGATTAATGTTAAATATCGTGCTGAATACAGTTCCTATTACATGTAAGTCTCAGCTGATTGGCTGTTTGTCCAAGCAGATCTGAGTGTGAGTTAGAAATGTTCAGGAAATTAATTAGAGGGATTTAGATCATTTTAACCAAAGCCAAATCATTACTGGTCACACATGGAAGTAGATTTCCTCTCGATTTGCAAAATCAACAGAGAGATTGCCTTGGTCACACAAGAGGTCAGATGTGACTTGTGTTATACATCCTTTATTGCCTTCTGTTTTGGGTTGTGAAGATGAAATTGAAATGTGAAATGCATTAGTGACTATTTTTTTTATCCACACAGTTTGTACGAAAATACATTCTGTTTTCTGTTTTGAACCACTCAACGGGACCTTAAAAACAAGAATGAATGCTGCTTTAATATGAGTCTTACAAGAGCAGATTAGTTTCAGAGATTCTGACAGCTGGGCGTAAATGGAAGACTTTTGATTTGATTTAGCTCATAAATAAATTACACCCAACCCATCTGTTACTTAGAAACATACAGTAACTGTTTGCTTCTCAGCAGGATCCATTCAGCTTGTCCACTTTAACAGCCCAGCCTTAGGAAAGAAGCATAATGTTTTAATAATAGCAATAATGTATCAAAGATGGTTCTTTTTAAGCTCTCTGTCATCATACAGTGCCTCATACATCACAACATCTTTGATATTAAAAGTTCTAATCTTTTGCAGATACTTTTACATTGGAATTTAAAATTGAGCTACCAGTTGGTCGGAGGATGGAAACGCTGCAGCACCAACAGCACAACAACAAACAATCAGTTTAAAGGTTAAATCCATGCTTAATCAAAAAGGGCAGATTGCTGCTACTGTGTTTCACTGTGGCTCCTTAATGGTGTTTTCCCCACAGGAAATTGAGACGGCCTGCTGAATTTACAAGCAGTGAATTTTAGAGTGATTCTGTCTTCATTTATTTGAACTTTTATTTGAATGCGCCAAAACATGCGGCACTTGGACAAAGAGTTTCATTGTGAGGGTGCTTCTTTGTAATGACCCCAGGTATGGTTTGACTCACAGAGCAGCTCTTTGTGTGATGGACACCTGGAGGAAATAGTGACGGAGGGTGGAGGTGGTGCAGAGGCAGGACTGCTCTGTGGTTCAAAGACTCCACTTCTCCTTGTTTTCTGTATAATTTACTGTGATTAACAGCCCTTGGACTGAATGAGCTACTGGACAGTATGTAAACATGAATTATGTGGAGCTGCGTTGGTCACTCCAATTAATTAAGATTATATCAATAAGAAACCAATGCTATGGCATCACAGGCGTCCAACAATCCTTTTTTGACATCATTTCCACTGTGGTTGCCAGACCTCTGACCTGGCAACAATGTCCAGTGAACTGAGAGGAGCTAAAAATGTTTCCCTGCAATTACATGTTCACCACAATTTCCTGGCATTCCCAGGAGATCATAAATCACTGTCAGTCAACTAAAACACTTGTGTTAATACAACATCAACAGCAAATGACCCTTTAAATGAACATCTGGGGGCCATATTGGGAAAACGTACCCATTAACTCTCAGTGCAGGAGACCACATGTGAAAAGGTTGTGTTGATGATTCACAGCTCACTAAACAAAAAGGTACAGGTGAGATATTTAAACAAGATTTGATGTTCTGCCACAGTGGGAGCAGACTGCCCTGCCTTGCTCAAGGGTGTTGTTAAAATAGTTGCTGAAAGAAGGTTAAGCCAGACTTTCTTGATTTCGCTGAGGGAATTAATGCCGCGACCTTTTGTTCACACCCAAGTTTTGTAACCTTAGAGTACCACCACTACACCATATTCCGCTAACTCACATGAAATGTACAGTAGGTGACTGAAGAATATGTTCAGAGTTGATATTTGGCGTCTAAGCTCTGACCTCGTCACTCCCCAGAAGGATACATCAAGCTCCACACAGCAGGGATTGGGAAGTGACGGTAATTACTTCTCCCCCGGGGAACATAGACTTAGGTCCTACAGGTGCAGGTGGGGCTTATGAAGTGCAGTGGTGGCAACAGCAGTAGCAGCAAATTAGCATCAGGTGAGCAGTGTGGCAGCAGCAGGCATGGCAGCAAAATACCAAGCAGGCCACAGTGTCAGCGCTGGAGTATGGTCTGGCTACCTAACTTTTCTTGGAACGCTCTGGCTTGTTTGTATTTATTTAAACGAATCACAACCATCGTGGGCGGCGCTAAGCCCCGATAGCGGAGATAGCAAGAGGAGAGGGACATCCGGTGCGTCTCTCACATGCCGGCCGGATGTCAGACTTTATCCCAGCTGTGTCCAACCGTTGAGCCAGACTACTAACCCTAACTACACCGCCATAATGCAAAGGGTGTATTAGCTATGTGTTGCAGTGAGAGGACTCAATATGGATTCCTAGTTAGCTCACCCTGAATGCTTTAGGTAACTAAACAAAGTTTTTAGTTGTATAAAGCCTTTTGTGGCTCCAGAGGGAGCTGCACACAGTCTGATTAAATGCCTCAAGTGATGTCACTTGAGTCAGTGTCAGTTGGGGCTGAGGACTACAAAAATGAAAGAAAAAAAAAATCTGGTTGTGTGGAGTCGGAAAGAAGTGAGCTTACCAGACCTCTGTAGCCCGCTCCTCAGCTCAGGCCAGCGGCTTGAGGCTACATTAGCAGCTACTAGCATAATACCAACGAATCCCTAACTGTCAGCGAATGCGTTGCATTGTGGGTAATGTAGGCAGAGGGAAGAATAATGCATGGAATAAAAAAATAAGCATGTCTCTGTTTCTACTGCATACATGTTCATCTTCCTTTTTTTTTTAAACTGTCCAAACAATCTTATACTCTATGAGTGCAATACTAAATTAGTGGAGTACTCTTTTTAACCATAGTTACTTTGGTGAAACCATAATATTTCCCTAACCTGAACCATGCAGACATTTTTCAAAACCTTTCTATTGGACATTTAAAAAAACATGGTCAGTGAATGTATTCCATGGTTTTGCAGAATTGTCCAAGTTTTATATTCTTGTTTGGCGATAGGGTTGGAACAGTATGTTATGTGAGAGTAACAATGGACTCAAGTTGACTGAACAGCTCACAGGCCTTGTATCATAAACAATGGTATGTGTCCATACTGTTTGATTTTATGAAAACAAAACATTGCAATCAGTAAAACATGATCCAAACCATCTTCTGTTCACGATCCAACTCAAATGGTTCAAATTTAGTCGAAAAGATTATAGTGTAAATCTGTAAGGTAAACACAAACATTCTGCAGTGCCTGCCGCCTTTGTAATTGGCACATGTGAGCTCATGATTTCTTTGGGGTGGGGGGGGGGACGTTGGGTAGCAGACGAAGAATAGAAGGACTGGGAAAAGAGACAAAGAGTTGAATCGTGCCAAAATATGTTGCTTCTTTTTACCATTCATTACAAAAGGTAATTAAAAGACATTTTCTAATACCATTTTCAGGGTTTTCTCTTTGACGTTATCTTACCATCATGTCAACCTCCCTAGCTGGGTCTTTATGTGCCTGAGGTTATCACAGTTCAAATTAACCAATCACAGCGAGATTATCCAACAAGTGAGCAAAGCGAACCTTGGAAAACTTCCAAGGGTAGATCTGAGAAGCTTTTGTCTTGGTCGACTAAAGAAGCATGAGTTTGTTTAATCTTCAGCACTGAGCCAAAGTGGATGGTTGCTGGTGTGCAGACCTTATCCAAGATGATTATATATTTCCACCATGTAATCATCTCTTCTAATCACAAGATAGGCCTCTCTACTTTGGGCATCATACTTAAATGCAATTACATTAACTGTCTGGTCAAATGTGAAATTCTTGAGAGCGTGTTTATACACAAGAAATGTGAGCTCGGGTTTTGTTTATGTTAACATTTTTGCCAGATATACAGTGGGGGAAATAAGTATTTGACCCCTTGCTGATTTTGCAGGTTTGCCCACTTACAAAGAATGCAAAAATCTACAATTTTAATCATATGTACATTCTAACAGTGAAAGACAGAATCCCAAAGAAAATTCCAGAAAATCACATCATATGAATTTATTAAAATTGATAACCATCTGATGAGGAAAAACAAGTATTTGACCCCCTGGACAAACAGCAAGTATTCTGGCTCCTACAAGCCAGTTGGTCTCTTTAAGACACAGCCCCAATCCGAACCAATTATCTACATCAAATACACCTGCCTCACCTCGTTACCTGTATAAAAGACACCTGTCAACACCCAAACAACCAGCATCCAACATCACCACCATGGGCAAGACCAAAGAGCTTTCTACGGACATCAGGGACAAGATTGTTGATCTGCACAAGGCTGGGATGGGCTACAAGAGAATCGGAAAGCAATTTTGAGAGAAAAGATCAACTGTCGGTGCAGTTATCAGGAAATGGAAGAAGCACCACACCACCGCCAACCTCCCTCCGTCTGGGCCTCCACACAAGATCTTGCCTCGTGGGGTGTCCCTGATCATGCGAACGGTGAGGAATCATCCCAAAACCACAAGGGGGGAACTGATGAATCAACTGAAGGCAGCTGGGACCACAGTTACAAAAGAAACGGTTGGTAACACACTACGCCGTCATGGATTGAAATCCTGCAGCGCACGCAAGGTCCCCCTGCTCAAGAAGAAACATGTACAGGCCCGCATGAAGTTTGCCATTCACCGCCTGGACGACTCAGAAGAGGCCTGAAAGAAGGTGATGTGGTCAGATGAGACCAAAATAGAACTTTTTGGCCTCAACTCAACTCGTTGTGTTTGGAGGGCAAAGAACACAGAGTACAACCCAAAGAACACCATCCCCACCGTCAAGCATGGTGGTGGCAACATCATGCTTTGGGGGTGCTTTTCAGCCAAGGGGACGGGACAACTCCATCGTATTGAGGGCAGGATGGACGGGGCCATGTATTGTGGAATTCTGGACCGACCTCTCCTTCCCTCAGTGAGAGAGCTGAAGATGGGTCGAGGATGGGTGTTTCAGCACGACAACGACCCTAAGCACACCGCCAAAGCAACAAAAGAGTGGCTGAAGAAGAAGAAGCACATCAAGGTTCTGGAGTGGCCTAGCCAGTCTCCAGACCTGAACCGATTGAAAATCTTTGGAGGGAGCTTAAAATTTGAGTTGCCAGGCGACAACCTCGGAACCTGAATGATTTGGAGGCTGTCTGCAGGGAGGAGTGGGCCAACATCCCTGCCGAAATGTGCACAAACCTTGTCACCAACTATAAAAACTGTTTGACATCTGTGCTGGCCAATAATGGCTTTTCTACAAAATATTAACATGCTGTTTGTCCAGGGGGTCAAATACTTGTTTTTCCTCATCAGATGGTTATCAATTTTAATAAATTCATATGATGTGATTTTCTGGAATTTTCTTTGGGATTCTGTCTTTCACTGTTAGAATGTACATATGATTAAAATTGTAGATTTTTGCATTCTTTGTAAGTGGGCAAACCTGCAAAATCAGCAAGGGGTCAAATACTTATTTCCCCCACTGTACGAGCGGTCCGAGTTCAGAGCAGCAAGGTAAATATTGCTACGGGGTGATTGTGGTTTGTTGTTTCCAAGGAGGACAAAGGTAAAAACAGAAAACCACCGTATTGCAGTGGTTGCAGGTATTTAAGTGAAATGATCCTCTGCAGAATATTCGGAAGTGAACTAGGAGAGAGATGCAAAAAGTACAATGCAAGAGAAAAGAATGTTTTTTTTTTGTGTCCAACTCCAAGCATTATAAGTCTGATAAAGATAATTTTACACAAGTACTTCTTATCTTGTATGGTCTTACATTATCACACTTTCTGACTAAAAGTGTGACGTAACAGCCGGATGAGTTTGTACTGTTTTAACCCCCAGATTATAATTAGGACTATAAGCAAGCATGACTCCCACTCTCACCCAGATTACAGCCTACAGCATACATCTCTTTACATTAATCAAAAGGGATTATCAAAATTCTCAGTCGGTGTACTCCTCACTTATCAGAACACACTTGTCTGCACTATACTAACTGACATCATCAAGAATCTGATGCTCCACCATCCGTGTTTTATCATAAACAGCTCCTCCCTGGATAACTCCTTGCACTGCTCATCATTTATTCGATAAACAAATCCCAAAGGTTGAAATTGTGGGGCAGGAACGCACGAAACAGGTCTGGTTTTGTAATCAACTCTAACAGATGTCCACGGCTTTGTACCAAGAAAGAAAAGCATTTGGGATATAAATGCAGCTTATCACTTAAAAGGCTCTCTCCCAGTGGGCAGGATGCTCCGTTTGTTATGAACATGAAATAGTAAAACCGATTTTCATTGCTGAGAAGCGCTCATCCATCATGCCATGGTATGACAGTGGAGACAGTGGGCGTACATGCAGATGTGATAGATCTTCCTCTTTCGTCACTGTGATATTTGCCAGGGTTTATCGTTCGATTGGCTGCAAGTACATTAGTGAGAGGATCAGCTACATTTAAATCCAGTTTGTATTTATGTGTCTCTGAGGCAAAGTTTGCTTAGTAGCGCAACAAAACTTCCAAACAACAGTGATTGAATTGGTCAAACTGGAAAAAAAAGTTGATGTCAATAAATATAAGAAAACTAGGGGTAGTGACAATCTGATACGTTTTAAACAGGAAGAAAGTATGCTATGGCAATGCTCTTGCTGAACTTGTGTGCAGTATTTGCACATTGACAAAAAACCTGAAAGCTGACAGGAGTTGAGAAAAGTTGCAAGTTTTATCCACATACCTCATCATTTTTTTTTAAGGGTGAAGCTATTTGCACCCCTGGTACAATTAGCAGTGTATGCTATTCGTACCCTGGTGCAATTAGAAGTGCTATTCATACCCTGGTGCAATTAGAAATGAATGCTATTCGTACCCCGCTGGTGCACACAGCAATGTGTTCTATTAATACCCCGTCTGGTACAAATATCAATGTATGCTATTTGCACCCTTGTGCATTTACAGTACTTTGGCATATATTTACACACAGTTATCCATACTACTCATGTATTACACCTTTTTGGAATATTATTGCCCTGACATTCTTACCCTAACCATAACCAATCCTACTCCTCTTGCCTAAACCTAACCAACCCAACCAGAGCAGGCATATTCATGAGTCTTCGCGTACCACCCTGCAAAAAAAATGTTGCGTTCGCAGGCCCTGCAAATTATCCAATCCAAAATGAAAAAAACAAGAGCAGCTCACCAGGGAATTGAACTCCAATGTCCCAGACTAAAGCTCATTGTTCTAACCACTCACCTAGCAGTTCTTACAGAAGGTTGTACAACTGTTTACCACTTGTGTCTTCAAGCCTCGGTTGCTAGGTAACCATACTGTATACAAAAAATAGGTACTTGTCGGTACCAAGGGGGTAAGCTTCGCTTCAGAACTCGAACCTCCTATGGCGCCATTTTGATGCTACAAAGCGATCACCTCCTGTTAGCATTCCATTGACAGCCATTCATTTTGACATCATTTTTACAGCGAATAACTTTACATCTGAAGCGTTTAAAGACTCTATTTGTCCATTGTTTATTTCTAAAGAAACACGACAATGTATAAAAGGCTCCATTACCTTGTATCTCACGTTATGGCTCCGTAGCAGACGTTTATGTAAAAATAGGCTAACGATTGTGTCATAACCAAGTGACTTACTGTCGCATAGTAGAGGAATTACCGTATAGTACAGGAGAAGCTCGCAGGCAGTTTCGACTTACGTTAGCTGTTTAGGTTTAATTACTAATGTTAACTAGCATTTTAGTTAGCAATAATTAGCCTGTGCCTATGTTATCTCCTTACATATACCTACACTCTCTGTCTCTGCAAGTTTTGGAATGATTGAGATTTCTCTTGGCACAGCTACCAGAAGACTTACAACTTTCAGACAGGTTGCTCACATCACATTTACGTTGTCTCTCTCAGTTGGAGGCTACGCAGTAACTCTCAGCGCTCACCGGAAAAGTGCTTCAATGGTCTCCGTATAGAGCAGCGGGCTCTGTTGGTCCATTTTATATATGTCAATAGTCGGTACACGATCCGTTCTGCATGCACGATCACAAGTAAAGTGGAACTGACGTAACGGCTGTTATATATGTTAACGTTTATTTTCAAGTTTTATTTTGAGGGTCTTTTAAAGTTATTACATGCTGTCTCAGCTAGCGGTTAGCCGAATTAGCTGTTAGCTAAACTAACGTTAGCTTGCCTGTGGAGGCTGTCGACCAGAAGCGTGGAACAGATCGTGCTGTGTCGTAGACAGTACTAACTAACAGCAAATGGTTGTATGCTTTCACTGAAGACAGAAAGCGCAAACAAAAATTAATTATTGCCATAATGTGAAGTAGAGCTGGGAAATATATCGATATTATATCGATATCGTGATATGAGACTAGATATCGACTTAGATTTTGGATATCATAATATCGTAATATGGCATAAGTTTTGTCTTTTCCTGGTTTTAAAGGCTGCATTACAGTAAAGTAATGTCATTTTCTGAACTTACCAGACTGTTGTAACTGTTTTATTATTTGCCTTTACCCACTTAGTCATTATATACACATTACTGATGATTATTTATCAAAAATCTCATTGTGTAAATATGTTGTAAAAGCACCAATAGTCAACACTACAATATCGTTGTGGTATCAATATCGAGGTATTTGGTCAAAAATATTGTGATATTTGATTTTCTCCATATCGCCCAGCCCTAATGTGAAGTATGGTCAATTGCCAATCTAAACCATAGAATATAAGCCTGACATAAAGTAGAATTGTTGTGAAGCAGAATAATGTAATATTAAACAACCATTTCCTCAAAGTTTCCAAAGTGCCCCTAATGTATCATCACATTTATTTTAGACTGCTTTGGAAGGTACATTTAACACACAGATGCAACACAAACCAGACTATTGAAACAATTCAGAGCTTACGGAACAAAAACAATACAGTATGTTGGCTCTTTACCTGACAAAAATGAAAAACAAATGCAAATCTTAAAATAAACAAGGCTTGACTTATTGAACAAAATCATTGCATTTCTATAGTTTTCAGGGATTTTTTTTTTTTCCTCACCCACACCTGGGTGACAAACTGGCAAAAATCATAATCCTCTTGTCATTCATCACAGACTTCACCATCCAACACAAGCACAGCCATACCTTTTAGTGTGTTTGGTTTTCCGTGAATTTGAGACCACATTCCCATGTGGGCATTGTTCATTATGAATAGATTTATGCATTTGAAATCTCCCCTCTCTCACGTTTGATACGTTGCAGAAGGCTTTTTAACAAAGGTCACAGAATAATGTTCATTGTGGAACGAAAACAGAAAGCTATGCTATCTTAAAAATGCATGCTGTGTGAAATCCTCCATGTTCCTCTAAAAACACACTGCGCTGCATCTGACCCATTGTGACACTTGTTGCATTATTTATCATTCATGAATAATGAACCGGACATCACAACAACCCTGAATATCCCTGTGAGATATCAGATAAAAATGTGAACAGTTCATTTTAGGGCAGCAAGAGGATTATTCATTTGTTCTTGTGTAGCTGCATTCAAAGCCACACACTGCAAGAAAATAAAAATTTAAATGCTCTACTTTGAAAGCTGAAAATGATTTAAATATTTACATCTTGTAAACTATTCCTGAATCTTATTGCATCTAACTTTTTCTGACACTCCTGATAAATAGTTATTCAACCATGCAGGAAATGTAACCAGTAATTGCTTTTGAAAAAGACCATTTGCGCCTCCATTAAAGACCAGTTTTCAACCAAGTTAAATTAATAATTTTGGCTTGTTTTTATCTGGATTATTTTAGGATGTGGACTGTTGAGCAGCTTGGCCGTCATATCATTGCGTTTGTTTAGCCAATAGAGCAAATAGGATAGTAATAAAAAATCCAAACAGTGCTTTTGGAAATGCTATTTTTATCATTTTTCCTCCCAACATTGTACCATGGTATCTAAAAATAAACATCTTCTTAAGGAATAGTTTGATGTTTGCTTTCTTGCCAAGAGTTAGATGAGAAGAGTGATACTACTGTCATGTCTGGGTAGTAAATATAAAGCTACAACCAGATGCCGATTAGCTTAGCTCATAGTCTTATACGTAAAAGGGCTGCCAACTCTCACACACTGACCATGAGACTCGGGTAGACAAGGCAAGGCAATTTCATTTAATAGCACATTTCAGCAAAAAGGCAATTGAAAGTGATTTACATAAAACATTAAAAAAACAGTTAAAAACATTCATTACAATGAATATAAAAACAGCTAAAACAGAATAAAGAAAAAGAACACGTATGCAATACAAGAATACAGGTTACAGTAGCCTACAATGTAAGAAATGAAGAAATTCCTTTAAAAAGACAGTATCAAAAAGAAAAGTTAATTAATTTATCTTAACCTAATTGGCACTTATCACATATTCTCATGCCACATGTCCATTTTCTTCCACAAAGAAAAACAAACATTGGGGGGCAAAAGGACACTGACAGCGCAGAAGCAGCACCGTAAAACGTTGAGGTCATGTGAGCCGTCGTTTACGAAAACTTGTTCGAGTCAGCCGCCGCTTGGATTTTGATGCGTGTCTATTCCTGCTGTTACGGTAGTAACCAGTACTTGGAGCAGCCAAAAAGGACAAAGAAAGAATCGCATCACAGCAATAATTTCTCACGTTTTATATACCAAATAATAAGCAAATAAGTCCTATTTGACAATAATGGGTTTGCCGAGGTGTGCAATGGATTTTTGGAAAAATTAAAGGGGAAGTTATTTCAAATTCACTATAGCATTCAATTTCCTCATATTTAACCTGTCATTAAGTAATCCTTAATAGTTTTGCTGAAATTTTCAATGGAGACCTCAATAGAGTGTATTGAATAACCCTGTCAATTTTGAAGTTATTTTCTTGTAGGCTACAGTTTTGGGAAAAGGGAAAATCACCTCCAAACACATTGAAACACAGAAAATATCTTTGTTTAATCTCTCAGAAATCGTTCAGAGGTTTGCTGAAATGTGTCCCTCTTCAGAATAACCCTGACTATGACTATGTAAAATCGGAAGTTACCTTATCAGCCCAGTATTACCTCCTGTAAAACCACAACATCTCATTTTTACACTTTGGTTTTTGTACGGATTCACCAAAAGATATAGGCTATAATGTGATAATTAGTAAACTTTAATTGTGCAGATTTTGTTACCTTCAGATAGAGTCATGTTAGCTATTTCCCACTGTTTTCAGCCTTTATGCTAAGTTAAGCTAACCGACTGCTGACTTTAGCTTCGGACAAACATGAGTGTGGTATCGATCTTCTTATGTCTGAACTCTCTGCAAGACTGAGACAAGGCTTAAAATGGGGAAACAGCTAGCCTACCTCTCTCCAAAAAAAACAAAATCCACCTACCAGCACTTCTAAGGTTCAGCAATTATTACTCTTATGTTTAATCTGTACAAAGTGTGAAAGCAACAATTCACCAATATATAGGCGGTTATGTGCCAGGCTAGTTTCTGTCCTATTTCCAACCCACGTATATGAAGCTAAACTAAGCTAACCAGCTGCTGGCGTTAGCTAAGAGAGGCATTGATCCTCTCATCTAACTCCTCCACAAGAAAGCGAATATGCACATTTCGCTAATTTACAAGCTATTCCTTTAATTGCACTTAGAGTCAATCCGAACAATCTCACAAGCATCATACTATAGTAAAGTGAAGGGGCTTTAATAGTGTGCATTTTATACATTCTCCATTGTGTTGACACTGCCTGTTGTGAGCCATGTTCTGCCCACTCACTAGGTTTCTCTCTGTGTTAAAATAAAGAGCCACCTTTCACACTTGTCATTCCTTTGCTAATTCAAGATCAGCCTTACACTCCTAATTACTCACTCATTCATCCTCTTCACACAGTCTTTCTTCCATTCTGTTTCACAGCACCCTTAGGCAGGAATGCTGGGAGAGCGTCCTCATTATGGACGAGACACCAGTTTGGGAATAGTTCTTTAAACACAAGTTTGGTAGATGCTTTACTTGGAGAGATACAATCGACTTTGGAGTGTCACTGTGGGGGGAAACACTAAAGCTAAGTTATGCGGCTGAGTGTGGGAAGAAAAGTGTAATAACTTTCACCTGAATGCCTCCACTCTACCAAACACCATGGGTTTGTCATTCACAGGCGTCAGACCCCCCCTGTATAGAGACAAGGGGGCCTGTAGGGATCTAGCACTAATGAGGCAGCAGGCATTTCTCTGGCTCGTAACAGCCCGCTGTGTGTGGAGCCTTTCACTTTACTACAAGCTGCACCCAGTACCAGCTACTATTTCTCAGAGTGAAAAGGATTCACAATTAATGATGTAATTATGCTAATGGTGTTGCCAAGCTGCCCGTTTGCCTCCCCTCCTACTAAGTATCAATCCTGTTGAAGAATGCGACAGTGAAAGCATCACTGCTCAGATTCCGAGCGTATATTTGCCAGTGAATCGGAGGCTTCCTGAGAAACGGCAGGCAGCGAAAGTTGATGACAACTGGCTTAGAAATAACAGAACTCTTGTCACTCGGCTTTTAATGCTGATGTGGAGAGTAGTGTTGGCAGGCAGGGGTATTTTTATAGAGATACAATCATTTTTGGGCCAACAAGTGATTAATTTAATATTGACAGTATGACATCATTAATGCTGCTGCAGCCACAGAGCATAGTATGAGCTATTCTGGCATGAAGGTGCATTTTCCTTCTGTCAAGCAAGGTCCATCCACCTTTAAGTTGTATTTGCCTAGTCTGAAGGTCTGATTGAGTCCACATTCAGTTATACTGTAGGCCTGTGGAATTCTCAGCAGACAATATGGCCACAGCTTGATATCTGCCGGCCAAAAAGACTGTTGAAAAAGCTCCTGAAAAGACATATGCCAGTACAAAGACAAGATTTTTTTTCTCCATAGTGACAAGGCCATTTAATGAAAATATGGCTGTAATTGTCCTTGATGTTGCCACAACAGTGGCCACATTGGAAAACCAAAGGAGTAACCCATATTTTCACTGGCACTTCTACTATCATGTAATAAAGATTTGTGTATTTCTTTTGTTTCTATCCAAAAACCAATGCTTAATTTGATTCAGTGTTTAGTTAACCTTCAAATTGCACTAGAAACAACAGCAGACTATACTAACGTAACATGTCAGCTTGCACTCCTGTTTGGAAAAATATTGAAATATTAATCAAATTGAACCGATTTATCATGGGCTCGTCTTAGGCTACGGACACAGTGTCTCAGGTGAGTCTACCAATCACCACTATTACAGCAAGGTATTTTTGTCAAAACATTTGTATGTATCGCTTATCTGTATTAACACTTTGTTTATGTGAATGTCACTAACTTGGAAAAAACAATAAAGAGATTTTAATAAAATAAAAGCATCTGTATGTACGTAACTGTCACAATTGAAGACTGGAGAGGAGGCTTTTCAAATGCACAATGTGCATTTTATTAACCAAAATGACACCAAAAAAAGATACTCATAACCAAAATAATATTAAATTGCAGCAACCTAACAGCTAACAAACAAACAGGTCACCTCACAGAAAGCCGCCAACCTTCTTTCACCTTCTCCTGAAGCCCTTTTTAACTCAGCCTCCCCTAATTGGAACCTACCATTATTATAGGGTGAGCTAACCTAAGCAAACAGCAGTAACACTTAGTTTTTAAAAACATCATTACAATTAGATAGATCAGTTACTGCTGATGTAACTATTTATACATATATGTGCACTCACTACAATAGGCACGCCAAATATAAAAAATGTAATTTACTGCAGAACTATCTTACCTATTGTTCTACACCTTAGGATTGCCCAGCCCCTCCCTTCAGAAAAGACCTAATGAGGCAAACCTGCATCCACTCTCCTTGATTAAGCTGGTGAGCAGCTGAGCTACCCCCCACATCACAGGCAGAACCATAGCAACACACTATGAGCCCATAAAACCTGCCGAACAGGCCTATGTCAAATAATAAAGTAACAAATAAACTAAAACAATAACCTACAACATTACAGTGAAATTAAGAACTAAGCAGACACCAAACAGTACCAACGCTGGGAACAGGGCCTAGTGAAAAGGGAGAAAGAAAGCCTTTTCACATCAACATCTCTATGGTTCTGCCCATGCATTCAGCAAAACTAACAGATTTTTAAAGAAATGTTGTAGCCTTAAAGGAACATGCCACCGTTTTTTGAAATAGGGTTAGTAGATAGATGGGCAAATGCATTTTCGTCTCAGTGCATGCATTGTCTTAGTCCGGCAGCACCGCCGCTAGTTTAGCTTAGCGTAGTGAATGGAATCCTTTGTTGCCGGTTAGCATGTTGTGAGTAAAAGTGAGCCAACAACAACAACAAAAACGAATTACTTATTGTAGCCTGCGTATTCACAATGAGTACAAATAGCAATGCAGATTAAGACTAGACGATTTCCTAGGCAGATATTGACTTGAAACTATATTGGGCCGAAGCACAGCCGAAGCACTGCTACTTGGGCGCAGAGATATCACGCAGCACCTGAAACCCCTCAAACTTCCGTCAACATACCGGCATGAATATGACCTGGCTATTTTTCCAAAAGTAGACAGTGAATGGCGATGAACATGACTTCTCAGACAGTCAAGATCCAGAACCATACCTCTACGAACCAGAGTTTTCAGAAGAGGAGCTGTGTGCCTTGGAAATAGAACAACAGGAGGAGGAGGTTGCGATCGCTCAACAGCCCGAGGACATGAGGATGAGAGCCAACACGAACTGTTAGTGTGAGTATGGAGGAATATACCAACCTATGCCGACTGAAATAGAGTGTCTGTGCTGTAGCGAGTGGGACAAGGTACTGCCATCGATGACCAGGCTCAACGTGTCAGATCAAGATGAGCGTGCCCGCAGTTGTGTCAAAGCTACCGAGGATTTCCCTGCGTTGATCCATCCTGTAGTCCTTGACTTATTTTTCGGTGCGATAAAGTCAACTGAAAAAAAAAAATGCCAAATGGACCCCGTAAACAGCTGTCGACAGATTAAGTGATTATTGTAAACATGACGCATGTTTATTTTACGGCATAGATCAACCCATATTAGACCTGTACTCACAAAGAGTTGCTACGTGATATCTCTGTTACCGAGTAGCAGTGGTTCGGCTGTAGCCTACTTCCACCCAATATAGTCCCAAGTCAATATCTGCCTAGGAAATGGTCTAGTCTTAATCTGCATTGCTATTTCTACTCGATGTGAATATGCAGGCCACATGAAGTAATTCGTTTTTTGTTTTTTTTGGCTCACTTTTACTCATGACATGCTAACCAGCAACAAAGGATTCCATTCACTACGCTAAGCTAAACTAGCGGCAGTGCTGCCGGACTAAGACAACGCATGCACTGAGACAAAAATGCGTTTGCCCATCTGTCTAAATATAGGGGAGACGGTGAATAACCCTATTTCAAAAAACAATGGCGTGTTCCTTTAATTTATCTTTCGTCCTTCTGTTTTGTACCTTTACTTAGTGCATCAGTAGTTCTTTGAGGAATGCTAGAACATCTTTGTATACTGTCCTTTTTTCTGGTCTTAACATACGCAGTAGTGGCGTGAATAGCCTTTTGTGGCTCATAGGGAGCTGCATGAAGTAGATAACCTTAAGGCAGCGTCGGTTGGGGTTGAAAATGAGATCTGGAGGTGTGGAGTTAGAATTTAGTAAGCTTACCAGACCTCTGTAGCCTCCTATTCATCTCTGATTGAGGCTGGCGGCTGCGGCTGAGTTGCATTGTGGGCACCAGGTTTTGACAAGGTAGAAGAGTTGAAGAATGCATGGAATACATTTTTTTTTTAACTGTCCTTTTGAGGACGTAATAACAGGATTTTTTTTGTCAGATGAAGAGCAACAGTGTTCTAATCATCATATTGCTAACATTTTGGAGGAAACAAAAAAAAAGCAATGTCTGAAATGTTCCTCTATTTTCTGTCAGCACCTTGCACGAACACAAATAACACTTCTCATTTTACAATAGTTTGTGCAACATGTGTGTAACTTGTAAGTTGGAATGTAATGGGACATTTGTCACTGGTGTTTGTTGAAAATGTGGGAATGTGGCAGGAATTGTTTTGTCGGCTTTTGTTTGCATTGCTCTGCTTCATTACCATAAGCCACAGTCAGTTGCTATTGTTTGCTGTCTCGGCTTTGGAATCATCTCAAATGTTTGATTGCCAAAACGCTCACAGGATTGGATACATGCAACCAGTGCCAAGCTGCAAATCACACTTTATAATCAGGCATACAAATTAATGAAACACCTAAGCTAAAATGCTTGTTGTTGTTATTTCTGTGAAGACATACTTTTCCGGACTGGATTCAACACAGAATGACTGATTTTGATAGTTAATGGAGCACTGACAGGAAATTATTATTTAAGTATCTTTGACTGTGTGCCACCCAGAGTACAAACAGCACACAGTGCAGCCAACCCTCTAAACAATTCATAAACATATAGATGGTGATACTCAGGGGTGGTTGTGTTTTGATTAAACTGCAGCAGTAATTGGAAATGTTACACCTGCGAGTCCCTGCATAATCATATTACTTCCGATGCCAAGATATTTCATTTCATCAGAGACAAACTGTATCTGTGAGCATGACGCCATATGCATGATTGTTTTGCTCCACTGTGCTTCAGCTTGCACGGATGACTAAAGGTTAATTATATAAGCAATGCACAAAGGAGTCCTATGTGCCAACTGCCAATAAAATTTTGAAATAAAAGGGCTATTTTAAACTGACAGAAACTGTATAATGCCTTGTAGTATTTGCATTTATCATATCATTTAATTTCAGTTTGATACAACATGTTTCATTTCCTCTTTAAAAGTCCAATGGGTAGAAATTTCTCCCATCTAGCGTTGAGATCATATATCACAATCAACTCTCTCTCATCACGCAGTTCAAAGTACGTATTACAGCTACGGTAGCCTTCACACTTCTCTTGCTCTTTTCAATATCCTTTTTCTTTTTCTGGGCGAAGAAGAAGACTCCTGTTCCTTCTTCAAACTTGCCAGGGCTGGGAAGCAGCATGTGAGTTTATCATGTGACAGCGAAAATGCAAAAGGCAGAGCAGTATGTCCTGTATGTCCCTTACCGGCTAACGTATTTCAAGATGGCGCATGAATATGGAGCGTCTACCCCAGTTCATGCGAATGCAAGTGTAAAATTTCAAGGCAATAGGAATACTTGGAATTGATGGTGGAGGTAAATATTCATGAAAAAGGGTGTACGTTTGTGAACGTTACACACTGGACCTTTAACAAGCGTATTGCCAGGCTCCAGTCAGCTTTACTAACAATAACTGTCACATTACACAACATCTAAAACCACACTACACAACCTGAACAATGGTATCCAGAGCCTGACAATCAGTCAGTGGAAGAAATGAATACTAACTAATGGTAGACAATCCTGTCTGTGTTTGCAAGGGCTTGTAAATGTGTGTGTGTGTTTGTGGTGGTGGTGTCTGCTAAGGGCTCCCAGGAGATTTCCATTTCATGAACAATGCTGTGGCCGCCTCTTGTCAGTCACCTACCAGATGACGACAGAGACTAACCAGCCAACAGCAGCTTGAGTCATAAGATGAGAGAACTGAGCTGATTTCAAACTCTATGTGAAGTCAAACGTTAAGGTGATATAAAAGCAAAAATACTTTTTTGTGGATGAGATGCTTTTGCAACACCGTGCAGATTCAGGCAAACTTTCTAGCATTTGATAATCATTAGATGCATATTTCAAATGTCTTAGTTTGTTGCAGATATTATAAATATCATTATAACACTATTATGAATCATGTTACACTTTGTTTTTTCATGTTGAAAGCATAGTTAATGAAATGAAAACAACCACGTTGAAATCATAGTAACCATAATATTTTGATAAGCGGACTACAACAGCAATGAGCCCATTTCAGAGAGTGTTCCTGACATTCAAACCACACAGACTCTCCCTGTTTCCTTAGGGAGAGACATTTCATATGTGTGATATATTAGAGGTGGAAAGCGTAACACAACACTTGCAGAAACAATTCATGCTGTAAGCGAAATGTAGATAATGTAGAAAAGCCTCCACAGATGGAAAGAGTTTAAAGGGATACAAGCTGTTGCAATTTATGTTAGACCGGCTCATTATTTTTCCATTAATGTGAATTTGCAAACAGAATACGAACAGAAGTTTTTTTTTCTGCAAAAGGACGAAAATCACTGTAAAACATTGAAATAGTAACATTTCTTGTTTTTTCTGCAATATAAAACACCAGTAAACCAAAATATACGAACACAAATCTTGTTTCCAAACAATAAGAACAGTTTTCTTTTTATATTCTATGACAAAATGTAAATAAAGAAATTTTCAAATAAACCGATAAACATATATAAAAATAAATTTGTCAAATTAAAGGTGAAAACCAGTGTTGTAGTCAAGACCACTGAAACCGGGACCAAGTCATCACCAAGACCAGAGTGTATAGAGACCAAGTCAAGTCCTAGACTTTGAGGGGTTGAGACCGAGTCAATACCAAGACCAGAACGGTGCCAGACAGCCAGACCTTCTCCTTTCTCCCGCATTCATTTTCCTGGGAGTGTGTTAAAGGTGCCCTGGTACACAAAACACCGGGGAAAACACCGTTTTTTTTAAATATGTTTGTGTTATGTCGTGAATTTGAAAATGAACTGCTACCTCCTCTGTTAGCTCTAGCCACTGAAAAGAAAGAAGAGGAAAAATCAGGCCAATTACAAAAGCTGGCCAGTCTGATGTGGTGTTGCCGGAGCTCATCACTATTCATGAGCTCGCCCAGTTGCGCTGGGTAAAGGATGCTGATAGCCAGGCTCTCATTGGCTAGCTGTTAGCCAATCAGAGTCAAGCAGCTTAGCTTGTTGAATATTAATGAGAACTGGCACAAATCGAGCTGAGTCTTCCTGCAGGCTTTCTATACCACACTAGAATGGCTTGAAACAAGGTAACCAAGGCATTTTTTCCACAAAAAAATGTTACAGAGTCCATGGTAGAACTTCAGACAATACCACAAAGTACTGAAATATGTGTGACAGGGCACCTTTAAGGGGGCAGGGAGAGGGGGTTAACAATAACAAATTTCAAATTAGAAATGAGTCAAGTTATTGGTTGCATTTGAAGCAGGGCATTTTACATCCTAACACAGTAATGATGTCAACACATCATTGTTGGCTGTAATGTACTTAGCCACAGTAGTTAAAGGTCTAATGGTATGAAAATTTCACTTTATGAGGTTTTTTAACATTAATATGCGTTCCCCCAGCCTGCCTATGGTCCCCCAGTGGCTAGAAATGGCGATTGGTGTAAACCGAGCCCTGGGTATCCTGCTCTGCCTCTGAGAAAATGAAAGCTTGGATGGGCCGAACTGGAATCTTGCTCCTTATGAGGTCATAAAGAGCAACATCCCCTTTCTCTGCTTTGCCCGTCCAGAGAATTTGGCCCACCCATGAGAGAGAGACATCATGGCTTTCAAACGAGCAAAGTGGTTGGTCAAGGCCACACCCCCACCCTGATGTCTAGCAAGTATAATGTTAACCGCGTTGCCCATTTCAGTTTAGTCTGCGTTGGCATGGTAACATTTGTTAATCAGCACTAAACATAAAGTACAGGCTGGAGGGATTTTTAAGGTAGCCTATTTGGTCAAAAAACAATGACAAATTAAAACTTTGACCTGATGATGGTGCAACATGAAAAGTGTATACAATACATACAAGAGTGGTTGAGATATTTCACTTAAAACCACTAATGTCAAACTTATGGTGGCGCTATATGTAAAGTTGGGGGACCAAAATCTCCAAAATCAGTAGGATTCATCCTTTGGGGACCATGCAAAATGGAAATCCATCCAATAGTTGTTAAGAGATTTGGATTAAAGTTGTGGGCCAATCAACTAATTGACTAACCAACAGATCAACATTAGAATCTCTGGAGCCATGCCATTAGCATTGGCTGTAAAGCACAGTAAGCAGTAGTATAGCTGCTCTCATGCAACAAAGCCCTTATTCATTCATCCACAAAAATCCTATTTTCTCATTCTTAATGTGCCCTTCACTGCATCATGTATATGCCAGACACTGCACCGCTGACATGGCTGGATAAAAATCTCAGTTGACAGATGAAAGGCTTTATTCTACCTTTAAAACCATTCAACTCAGTATCTTATCATCCTAATCCCACCATCGCAGCAAGGCCTACCAATGTATGAAATATGCATTTTAAATCTATATTTAGATAAGATCGTGTTGAAGTATCCCACAGGAGATCTGCTCTCCATGGCAACAGAACAATACATTACAAAGCAAGCGCTCTTCTCAATTAGTGTCTTTCCTTTTTACATTTTCATATTTCTACCTAACAGGTTTTTTTTTTGACAACCTAATTTACACTACAGTGGCAGATCTAGTGGCAAGACTTACAAGAAGCTTCAAAGCCTTTGCCTAGGGCTTCTATTCAGATGTGGTCCACTGTTTGACAGATGAAACACTGGTCAATCTCCAGTTCGTTTTCCTCTTCTATTGTAGGGAAATACTGTGGGTTCTGGCTGTTGCTGACTTGCTGAGTGAGCTTCATGTCCTCAGGTCTCCATAGCTTCACAGAGCACCGCTTATATTCAGAGTGAGTCACGGTGAAAGGATGATTTCTGTCTGAAACGCTGTGATGAGGTTTCATTCATGGTGCTGGTGAGGACAGAACTTTAAGTCTGCGTTGTCATTCGACGTTAAAAAAAAAAACATATGTTTTTCTCCATTGAAATGCACATAAATTAAATTTGTATCAATCCATATCAAGCCAGTAGCAACAGGTGTATCTATCCATCTAAACAGGGATAAAGAGTCCCCTAAGTGTGGCTTATCACCATGTGTCCAGATAAAATGAGCATCCCATCCCTATCCTTTCACATCCTTCCCTGCCCTCTTCACACTGTAACATTTCCAACCCAGTCTCACGGCAGTTCGTGATTGCATCACGAAAAGAAACCTATTAGATCATGATACCGTCACGAAATTTTAAAGATTTTTGTGATGGGGTCACGTTTTTTGAACTAATGTATTTCAATGGGAAGCATCTTTCGTGATCACAGCACGATTCTTTCTGCCAGTCGAGCTGCAGCAAAGAAGCTGTATACAGTTTTGCTATTATTGATATTTTTAGCCCAACAACTGCTCTTTTAATCATCATTTATTCACAAGATCTTATCATGGTTTATATGTATTTCTTTTAATGTGTCTTATTGCCAGGGAACCTGGATTGCTTTGTGGTTTATTGATATTTTTAAAACTATAAGTCTACATCCATCAACATTTATTTAGATATTATCATGGTATTCATTTCTTTATTTTAATAATATTATTTCTGTCTTATTACCGGTGAAATATTACAGTATGCTGTAAGACAGAACACTACGATATGGGCCGAGCGAGGCGCATTCTAAGCCCATTAGCCACAATGCAATGCGGGCATTCATATCAGAGAATCGGACAGCGATCAGCGTGTCTTTAACGCCAGTATCGCTTCAATGTAGATATATATATATAATCAGTGGTTGCTCAGTTTTGTTCCAGTAAGTTATGCACCGTAATAATGTTTTAAAAAATCAGCGGAACACTCTGGAAGTGATGTAGTAATCAGCGCTCCTCGTCTGTGAAAGATTGCTGCACGTTTTACGTGAGAATTTGTATAATAAAAATACCAATAATGAAAAAATAGTGTTTTATGCTAAGCACTTTGATTTGCCTTGTCGCAGAAAAATACTAGGCCTATATAAAAAACATACAGTTCAGTGATTATTAATACAGCCTAATGGCTTGTTTGACAAATGTGCATTTGTTTTGACTTGTACTGTTGTGAAAAACAAACAAAGAGAAGCATTTTTTATTTCATTTTCCATGCATTGTTATTTAAAAATGCAATTTTCCAATTTTGCGGTTGATGAATGTTAATAATAAAGACTAAAGGGAAAAAAACATGAGGATATTTATGTGTGGGACTTTGTTTGGTTTAACATCACACTGCATTATTAGTTGTTTTACATAAATGACTTTTTTGAAATAACAATTTATGGTTTGCCTAACATTAATTATTATATTCAGAAGATGATCCTCATATCAATCACCGTGGTTACAGTACAGCTTGTAGCCATCCTAACCTTTGTAGCCTTAACATAGACTACCTTTTCAAAATTAAGAAGGGACTAGTTTTAGGAAGCATTTTTAGGAAATTAAAAGGATAAGCAGATTGTTGCCAAGGTTTTTGTTCACTGCTGCTAGAACCTGTTACTGTAGCTGGTGCACTTGTAGCTCTTCTGGGAAGGGTGGGTGGACTTGTTCGGCTCCTGTTTTTCTGCTGTCTGCCGTGAATGGGCTTCATTCCATTTCAGATTGCCGCCGACCGAGCAAACAGTACATGAGACAAATACATTAAACTGTACTTTATTATTATTGTTATCTTTATTGTTTAAATCCTCAAATACAAACATAAATATTACGAATATTAAGTATTTGTATCTTTCCTATCCACGAGCGGTAACTACTACGTCACTTCCGGAGTGTTCCGCTGATTTCTTTAAACATTATTACGGTGCATAACTTACTGGAACAAATCTGAGCAACATGTTGTTGCTGGTGACAAAACTTCTGATTAAATATGTACATTGAAGGGATACTGGCGTTAAAGATAATATCGTGATGGTATCACAATCTAATAGGTTTCTTTTCGGGATGCCGTCACAAACTGCCGTGATACTGG
The DNA here is from genome assembly GCF_004354835.1 of Perca flavescens. Taxonomy (NCBI): domain Eukaryota; kingdom Metazoa; phylum Chordata; class Actinopteri; order Perciformes; family Percidae; genus Perca; species Perca flavescens. The sequence continues at coordinate 11,780,334 of NC_041338.1, read as the reverse complement.
GTTGGACTTTTCAGTGATGTCCCCCATAACAGAATGTCAACCTGGCAATGTGTCCTGGGCCATTAATCTCCCTAATTGAATAAAGATGAAGAGAAACCACTGCGATGAGAAAGGGCAGAAGAGTGTCTGGGGTGTGATTTAATGACCCATGTGATTTATTGCAGAGGATAACACCCTGTTTAGGACTGCGGGTGGCATGTCAGAGGACAGCTTGCAAAAATGCCCTTTTCATGGTTCTCCCTTTAGTACTCAGGGCAAAACCCCCTGCTGCACCTCAGCATCGTAAATTTCAAGCCAAAAGAGAAGCCAGTGTAAGAAGGAAAGTTTGTCTCATTTGTGGAATACATAAGTACTGTAGTCAAACCTGGAAGGTAAGGAAAAGAACAATAAAGCACAGGAAAGGAACATAAGGAAAGAACAGAAAAGGAAAAGGAAAGAAAAAGGATTGAAAAGGGACCAGAAAGGAAAGGAAATTACTTAGAAGGAATGGAAAAAGACATGAAAGGGACAAGGAAAGGAAAGGAAAGGACTGTAGGTTGCCAGGTCAGTCCTTGCGGGGCCTGTTCTGCTGAATGCAGCATTAACTTGACAAATGAAAGGCAAACCTATGTGGAATATGGTCTCTTTCAAGGCTCATTAGTGTACAATCACAATTTATTTCATATACTGTAAGGCATACGGCTGCTGGAGTGGCTACTGTAAATATACTGTATGATTAAGACTTCAGCACAGCGTCCATGAATGAGAAACAGTGCACCATTCCTGGAGCTGTCTTATTCTTTTGATTGATTTCATGTGAATTATGAAAATGACTGGCACACAGCAGTCCCTAGTTTAAAAACCATTTTTTTCGTAGGAAGAAGCAAACGTGCACACACCTGTTTTTAAAAAGCGAAGCCTCCTTCCTCTTATCCCCTTACGTATTTCAAAAGGAAGCTAATGACATTCACAGACGCGGCGTGATTACATGGCATGTTAACGCTTCTGAAGACAAAGCCGTGTCTCAGGCCGAGAGGGGAAATTTGTTTTACAGCAGGGGCAGCCCGACACAGATGTTAACAGAATCACAGCCATCTGCCTCAAGGTGGCCAGCGCCGTATGCCCCTGCTGGTAAGTCATGCCATGTTTGTGCAAAGTCACAATGCATCACTCATAATGAAGCAAAGGGTTAAATATAAGCACAGGAACACATACACAGCTGGACAGACGCGTAGTGGTATCACAGCACACAGACGCGGAGACCGAGGCTTCTCCTTGTCATTTGTACACTGTCTGCGCGCTGCAATCTATCACACAAAACACACTGGCAGCAGGTTGGTGATTAATGAGCTTCTCAACATGTCTGAGCCTCCGGCTTCTGTCACTGAATGTGTGCGGGTGTAATATTAGATTCTCAAATACAGCAGAAACATTGCCATGAGTGTCTTGCTGGAGTGTTTTTATACAAGCCCCTGGCTGACTGTGTGGGCTTGTTTCAATATCTGTGAATTTGCCTTTAATTCATTTATTGTTCCCATTATTCCAACCCCAAGAATCTGAATGTACAAGAATATGTTGAAATAGAGGCATATCCGTCATCATTTAAGATCCCCAATGTGCACAAAAACATGTTCTAAGTCAATTCCTGCAGCTTCCCCCTAGTGACTCTATGCCAACAGAGGATCAAGGACCCAGGATGCAGCAGGGGTTTCTTGCTGTGGCGAAGCTGGCAAAGGGGAAATCAGCAACAGCTGTGACATTACAGCGAAGAGCAGGGCACTATTCTTGGAAGACTGGCACTAAAAGCAAAGTCATCTTATGAAGTTAGAAAGAGGAGAGGAGAGGAGAGGAGAGGAGAGCTGGGATTTCAGATTTCAGTGAAAACTGATGTAATGAACGCGGCAAACAAGACGGCTGGATGGAAACAAGTGAAGCAAACCATCTGTGTCGTCGTGCCTGCCTCATTATATCCCTCATCTGTTTCATGACAAAAGAAGAGGAGCCAGAAGCCGGAGAATCTTCACATTCACAAGTTTTTACTGGAATTTGTTTGATGTCTCATCAAACATCTCAAGGCCTGACTGAAGTCAATGCTCTGAATGCTCTGAAGCTCTCCAGCCGAGTAATTGCACCTCAGTGGCAGCTCTTCCCTGCAGCTGCACACTCCCACTCTGTAAGTTCACGTGTATGTGGGCCCTTTATTGCACATTTACATTTAAACGGAACAGAAGAAGGCCCGACTGTGATTGAGGAGACAGCGACAGAAAGTAAGAGGCACCCCAGGGGATTTAATGCATTTTCTGCAGCATGTTAATGCAGAAAGCACACAAAGCTTGCATTATCTTTACATAATGCCTTAAAGGGTGATTCATGTATTAACATACTGCATAAAAATTGAATTGTTTTATCTCTCAGGCATAATTGTGATGGCATATTCATGCTAATGACAGGACAAGGCTCCAGTCTCTCCAAGTCATTTAAGAAGTAAATGCTGAAATAGGAACAGTTGAACCAAAGAGCTCCAGCAGAGCTTATTCTCTTATCTCAGGTTAGAATTTAAACCATAGTAAATTCAGGGTGGGTGTGATATTTATTGATGTTTAACAAGCTTTGGCAGTAGGCTGTGAAATAAAAAGTGCGGGTAAAGCTGTCAACCCGTCAGAATTGGGACATTTGCATCAGTGAACATGTTGAGACTTCTTAATTAAAAACATGTTGGATTTGGAAGAAAAGATTACCTGGAATAACATGATCTGGCAGTAGCTTTTTGCATTTAATCATTTAAACCAGTGGTTCCCAACCTGGGGTCCGGGCACCCCCAGGGGGGGCGGCAAAGATCACAGGGGGGGCGCAAGTCTTTATTTGGTTTGAGGTTGAGGAAAAAAAAAATATTTACACATGTTAAAGAAATTATGATAATACACTAGAATATATAATGTATACAAAAGTCTATATAAAAACTTTATATTCTGTTGTATCCTCGTTTTTCCTGCCGTCACGGCATCACTATTTTATGAATGAAACATGGCGGAGAAACGTAACAGTGCTGATAACTCCTCTGTATCAAAAAAGAAAGTAAGGCTCTATCTCGAGAGTTACCTCAACTTAGGTTTCGGGGGCTCAGCTTTTCTTAGACATGAGTAGGGGGGGCGCCAAGGAAAAAAGGTTGGGAACCACTGATTTAAACTAACCATTTCAACTTAGAAAATAAATAAACTGGCTCTCACAAAAACCACAACATGTTTCATCTCACCTGGTTGAATCGATCATAAAGTGCTTGAAGTTAAACCTATCACCCACATTTACTCCTGATGTTGCACATCTACAAAACATTACAACTTTTCCCTCCTTTTATATACTAATGACATTTGTATACAGAATATCTTCTTTTTTTCTTAACTTACAGTTTTTGCCTATTGCTTCCACACTTTTTTTCAGAATTTGGCTCATTATGTCAAAACTCTACACACAAGCCAATCAGACATAGCACTTGGAGATTAACAACTCACATCTATGACAAAATGAAACACTCCTTTCTAAAAATGAAATTCTTGCAACAAAATCATACACACAAGCACCATTTGAATTACTCTTTCATATCACCAGCAACACACTGATGGGCTTTATATAAAACACTGCAGTCTTTGTGTTTCTATTTTTTTTTGTCATTTTCTCAGACTCAGTCTTCTGTAAAACTCAAAAGTAGAATTTTTGCAGTAATCAAACAAGAGTTGTTTACAAAAAACAAACATTCGTACAGAAATAAAGAAAAATAGAATCACAAATCATCAAATTTAGAAACAAAACAAAAGTAAAAAAAACTATTACTGGATGAATTGCTATTGGAAAAAAAAAACATAGACTTGTTTTGTGTGTGTGTGTGTGTGGTAGGGGGGGGGACCTTGTCAACATCACAGGAAATGTTTCTTCCACGTCCTATTTGTAGTGCTAAGGCTCAGACCGATTGGTGTTCTGTTTTCTGTGCAAGTGTTTTCAGGTCTGTATGTAAGTGCCTACAATTGCCAGATGAGTTTTGCATTTTGAACAGAGTGTTTTCCCAATGACAACAGGGGATTTCGTTTTTTTAACAAAGTGATGTAAGAAAACGTGTGTAGTGTTTCGCAATAAGTGTGTTAAAGAATTGCAAACAAAGTGAAAAGTGGACAATGTGTTAAAGCTATGGTTACACTGTGTTTAAGGTATGCTACAAGAAGTTTAGGTATTGAGGCTTTGGTCTAAGCATTCGTTTTTACTGTGTGAGCAATGGGCAAAAACTCAAAAATATTTTTGGAAACGTTACAGTAATAGGCAATGTGTAGCCCTCTGCTGGCATGAAGAAGAAATGCATCATTTTGTTTTTTGTGGGGGAGAATTTCTGTGTGTGTGTGTGTGTGTGTGTGTGTGTGTGTGTGTGTGTGTGTGTGTGTGTGTGTGTGTGTGTGTGTGTGTGTGTGTGTGTGTGTGTGTGTGTGTGTGTGGGTGGGTGTGTGCGTGCGTGCGTGTGTGTGTGTGTGTGTGTGTGTGTGTGTGTGTGTGTGTGTGTGTGTGTGTGTGTGTGTGTGTGTGTGTGTGTGTGTGTGTGTGTGGTGCAGTATGATTTGTATGACAGACCCACCCCTGATTGCATGCACGTAGCTTTCCTTAAAGGAGAGGTAAAAGGATAAATGATTAGGGCTATGAGGTATTAAATTTATTAAATACCTGTCTTTACCAGAAATGTTCTTTGAGTAATATTGGATTGTTATATCCCTCATCAAATCCTCATTTCTTTTGGTCTGCTCATTTTTCCAGTTTTGGAAAGGGGTCAAACTGCTGTCCATACAAAAAAACTGCACTTTTGGGCTCTGCCTTCAGTATCCCTGTGCATTATTTGTGGGAGGCTAGAAGGGGGCCTCATATATTGAAGTTACATCCAACATTTTCAGAGGTCAAGTAGTTTACCATGATGTGCCTGGTGTTACGCTTTTCAGCAGCATATAGGGGCGATAAGGGAATAATGACAGCAGAATGTTTCAGTATAATCACAACAAATATCCTAAGGACATTTGACTGCTGCTGAATATAATGTAATACAATCAAAATAATACATTTTAATTAATTTCAGTGAACATTTTAAACAGACTTTTTGCAGTTTTGAATCAAGGCAAATATCATTCAGAGCTAAATAACTGACCAACCTTCAACAGCAGGCATGCATTTAGTGAGTAAATAAGCTGAGAGAATTTCTCTGGAAATAGTAATAATGCAGTATAAAGACTCTTTTAAATGAAATTACATAGTAAAGTCTGTCCTACTTTCATGACCCTGTAAAAGTCAAATAGATATAAAAAAAAGTGCCCTATTTTAGCCGAGACCTCCCTCTGTGATAACAGCAGCACTCTAACAAAACTTTATCACTTCTTGCTCAAACAGTGCACTGAGTCTTTGAGTGAAGAGCACTGTCATCATATATTATACACATGGAGGTTATGTGACCATAAAGCGTGGAGAGAGCAAACAAACCATCTGTTTGGCAGTAAAACTGAAAGACAGTAATGATATTCAGGACAATGACGTGGATACCGTTGCTTTTCCAGACCTCAACCTTTCCTCTTAATGATTAAAAGCGCCAGCTAATTTTAAGTTTTTATAATCAAACTAAACTCGGAGTCGTGCATGTGCTGGAGAAGCAATCTAACTTTTGGTTTTAGTCCCACTGCAGATCAAGCTAAATCCCTAATACTGGATGTTTAATGTGGTAAGCTCGTCTGAAGTTGTCATGATGCCTGTTCCCGTCCGTGGACGTCACGCTCATTGAGTAAGAGGCTTTGAAATATTAGGCACAGTCAGATAGTCCCGCAGTCCCACAGTAGCTGAAGACTCTAGCATGACAAGCCGCGTCGAAAGGCCTAATCCCAGTTTCCACTTGCACCGATCCATCAATCTGTAATGATTCATGATGCTGTAATCTGGTTCTCCTTACCCTTCTCTGTCTCTCTCTCTCTCTCTCTCTCTCTCTCTCTCTCTCTCTCTCTCTCCATAAAAAGGCTGGATGGCACTTTTTATAACTCACTAACTATTGAATTATGTATTAGTACATATATGTATACAATTGTTATGTTGCTGCTGTCTCTGTCAGACAAGAGCCAAATGCTTTAAATTATGGATCTAGTCATTCTTTCCTGAATTATGGAACTGCTGAAGTTTTTGCATTGAGCAAAGATGATCATTCTAGTTGCTAACATATTCCAAATATGGAGACAGAAGCTCTGGTGTTATTTTTCGATGCATGCCCTTGTTTTTATCTAAACTTTTTCAGTTACTTATTCATTCCAAAGTTTAGACTCCATGTGAAATGGGCAAAGTTTTTTTTCTGTTTTGATATACAATACCAAGTTTTGAGAGGGAAAGGTTTCAGCTATTTATGTCGGCACATATAACGTGACCCCAAAATCTGTTCTGGAAATACTGTAATATTTCAAAGAAATAATACGATTGTCTCGTCTCTCAGCTTTATGAGTGTGTCAAGGCACCCATCCTTCAATATTCTATAAGAGGAAGAGCACACAGGGCCAGCCGTCCTTTGAGTGGTTTAAAAAGAAAGCTCCCTAAAGATAAAGATGAAGATGGATTCCTTTAATATCTTCGGCATAACATAACAGGACACCTTGCCCTCAGCTTGCACTTCTTCTCATAGATATTGTCCAGTCAAAAATGATTACAGCTCTCTGGTTAGCAAGGCCACCGAGGGGATGAGGGACCAGCTGTCAGTTCTCACAGGGCATTGGGACAATCAATCTTTTTTTGTGAGGGTCTAAAAGAATGCTAGAGGGAACAAATACTGTAAGTGCGGGTATAAGACATACTAGACATTTGGTTTTTAACACTGAGCAATTGCAAATAGTAACCAGTAAATAATTCATTTGTGATGCAATTTAACCACACAAACCCTTTGGTTTGGTTTGGTTTGGTTTGGTAACATACTCATGCTGTGCAAACAAGTATTGTTCAAACCCAAAGTACTTTATTCTCAAATCTAGACAAAGGCTTCAAAAGATACCCAAAATGTTGGGCTGAATTACATGGAATTGTGTAGAAAATGATGCACAGCATATCTAGATGCTGCCGTCCTAAAAAAAACAACAGCGTATCAGATTTGCTCTCCAGATACTGATTATTAATGAGATGTTGTTGTAGGTATGTTATGTCTACTTGAAGGGTCTACTCGTGGCCTATCCAGCCATGCAAATAGTTTCGGTTTGGTTATATTAACCCATTTTGAATTTCTGAAGGATATCTCAATGTATTTGTATATTCAATGAAGGTGCTGAAGGCATTGTGGGTATTTGTTGTTGTGTTGGGCTGAATTGCTGTCGTGCTGTGCAATTTGCTGTTGTGTTGTGTAATTTGCTGTCGTTTTGTGCGATTTGCTGTCGTTTGGTGGTTAATAGCTGTTGTGTAGTGGTGGATTGTTTTTGTGTTGTGCAATTTGCTGTCGTGTTGTGGTTAATTGCTGTCGTAAAAATATCCTTTGAGAACCCTTTGAGATTAGTGCTCCGTCCATTCAGAACAAACAAGATACGCCTTCACATATTTAGCTTCATGCGTTCCTTGCTATTTCATTTAGCCTTTTCACAGTAATATTGTGGATATTACTAACATACAATTTAGAGGTGGAATGAAATATCTCCAACAAGGGAGGTATTTGAAATTCATGGTTGAATGCAGGGTCATGGAGCTGAAAGTTTAATGATGTGTCGAATCTGGCCTGGGACCAATAGTTGTTGAGATATTTTAGTCTGGACCAAAGTGGTGGACCCACTTACCAACTGTCAACAACCAACTTTGCCATCCCTAGAGTCCTGTCGGTAAGCACTGCTAAAAAGTCAGCGACATCTTGTCTACCCAGAACCAGTGTCCCTGTACTGTGGATATTCAACAGAATATTCAACATTTTTCATTGGAACTATAGTCTCTACTGAACTCGCCCCTGAAATAAAAACTGTTTACAGCAAGAGCTGTGGATGGTCTAGGGTAACGGGGAGGCTGACTTCAACATGTTTGTAATGATTTTTTAAAATGTAGTTTTTCAATGATTTTATCACCACATATGTCACAACAGATGACATAAGTTCCATTAAAAAATGTTGCATATATAGTAAAAACCAAACTACCTGCATGACTGGTTAATCGCTAGAGGTACAGCAAGTGAGAAAATTTGGGTCAACTGACCCTTCAAGAAGAAGAAAGGGGGACATTTATTGGCATTGTGGTTCAAATTGTTAAATCTAGTAAATGTCCTAATCTCTTTTTTATTTTAATATTTTTTTTTCTTCATTATTTTTATCATCTGCACATTAATTAACATCTGAGGGCTATTTTAAATCAATTAAATAGTCCCACAGAGCTTACATTTACAGTTAAATCAAATCCAAAACATGTTTTATGGAAACCCCTTGGACCAAACACAAAAACCAGCTTTCCGCAGCACTTAAGAAACAATTTCTAAGCATCTAACTAATGTTTGAGACATTCCATGATGTGGTTGAAAACATCCTACAGTAAAAGAGCTCTCAGGGTGAGAACAGAGTGGAAGATGTTAAATCTTATTTCTAAAGTATAATTCACGTATGACACACGCAGGACAAAAAGAGAGAGGTTAACCTCTAGAAAACAAGTCTTGTTCTCGCCACAAGAATGTGAGTGAGCAGTATGTTTTCAATTATATGAAACCAGCTTGACCATAGGTTGCTTCATTTAGCTGCCTGTCTTGAAGTCTACATAATACTCATTTTCAATGAATCACAGTTTAGAAAATAAAATGTCTTTGTTCGCCCACTGCTAATCAGACAGCCAGAGAGGCTTGTCATAAGTTTCTAATTTTTAGATCAAGCTGACTGTGGATTACTGGATTTTCATACAAAAATAGGCTCCCTCCCTCAAGCAAAATGTACATTTTTGTGGGATCGGACAAAAGACAACGCCACAGTAACAATTATGAAATCTGCACTACAGTATTATTGCACATTACACTGCACTGTGGTGGTAGAGCCGTGAATTATATTAGTATGACAGCCCTTTGGATGTTTAGAAGTATTTGACATCTTGTACAACAACAAAAAAATTACATTCACACAATTTCTATGAACAACATATTTCATCATCATCCAAAAAACATGTTGGAGGCAGCAACAAATTATTGTGTACATCTGTAATCATGGGGATAAAGTTTGGTGGTTTTTGCTTGGTGACAAAACTTGGATTCATAAAGTTCTTTGGATTGTGGTTTGCCAAGCCTCCCAAAAGACACTTAAGCCCAACAAATCTTTCCCAGGCTCTCTGTGTGCCAGATAGAGCTTTGCTTAATTATTCCTCATATGAAGGACTGGTGAGCACAATGTGTGTTATTATGCTCATCCACTGGGTGCTGGTTTTCAAGTTTTGCCCCTGTGCACTCGGCTTTTTCAGACTCTGTAATTTCCCCCGGGTCTCTTGTACATGGCTGTCAATTTGACTCTGGCTCATAGTTGGGAAAGTGGCCACCTTCTCCTAGGCAGACATCTCATACCCGCTTGCCTTGGCTTGGAGACAGCAGGCTCCCAGTTCCCAGTCCAGCTTCCTGCTCTCCATGGAGGGCCCGGCTTGGTGTGCAGCTTGGGAATAGAGGTTGAAGGGTTGGAGTGGGGACAAAGAGGAGGGAGCGGAGGCAGAAGGGAGAAAAAGGGGGCACATTTGAAGGGATATTTCCTTTCAGGGCTTCCTCTCATTTTCTCCTTATTATCAGGATGTCTGGTGCCAGACCTCCAGCTTGATCCAGCTGAGGTGAGAGATGAGATACAAAGTGCAGACAAAAAACTGAAAGTGGCAGTTGATCATTTTAAGATGAGGGGAAAATGCCAGCTCTTGTAGTGAGGTCTACTTTAGATTAAGCGTTCCATGGTTCCTCCACCAGCAGGGGTTAAAGAAAGAACACTAGTCCTCTTTTATTTGAAAAAGACACAAACCAGTTATTTATTCAACTGCCCACCCTCCCTTTTCTAAAACATCCTCTAGAATTAACGCCAATTCTTCATCAGCAGATTATTCCTCTTCACATCTCAGCGTGTGTTGCACCTCCTTGACTTCAGCTGCCTTGCCATCCACAAAGGACTCTTCACCTCCACTCCCACACTCCCACACTCCCACAGCCTCGAAGGCAGATAGAGGTTTATCTGATGTTTAATTTACAGGGGCACACTGCAGCTATACATCCACCAGCAGGCTACCACCCTCCTCCACCTAGCCACAACCTTTGTTGGCGGCCTTTGATAAGTTGTGCAGCCTTGGCCAGCACTTTTATACACTGCCAAAAAAGAGAATAAAATTGTGCTATAGGCAAAAGCTGAGAGGCTGAGTGGTTTCTCCACCACAGGGATCCACAGCACAGTGGGACGGAGAGAGCTTCAAGCACATATAGAGACATTCCAGACGTGCACAGGCATCGCTACGGAAACCTTCAACCTCTCTTCCCTCAGTTTTCATCTTTCTCAACATGAGCAGTGACTGATTAGATTGGCTTGTAATGTATGACAGCTCAAACCTAACTTAAGACAATATTACATTACTATCTGTAAAGTGATTTAAGTTGTAATCCTTAAGATTTCCGTTTTGGTTACCACCAGTTGATGGTAACAGTGTCAGTATGTTGTCGAGTCGGGAGTGAGAATGTGTTGCAATAGCAAGTGCAGTTTAATACTATCAGAAGCACCTAATTGAGCAGCTACTTGTCAGAAATCCAACAGAAGAGCAACTGTTGTGTGTATTTACAGTGTAGCCACATTAAACTTCCTGCAATATGGACAACTCGTCCACAGTAAAAAAAAAAAAAAAAAGTGTTGCCTGTTTTGTGGATGCATTTTGATGACAAATGCATTGCATTTTCTTTGGCTTCTCCACGAAAAAAAGCCAATCCGTCTTTTGCCAGTCGAATGGTTTGGATTTAAAGCACCAGTATGATTTTCCGTTTGCACAGTAACTTAATGTACTGTAGCTCTGACACGGTGTAAAGAGAGTGAACAGTAAACAGTAAGACTGATATCAATGTCATAAAACTGTGCTAGATTGCATGCATTAGTCATTTCCTGTGTGCATAGGTAGGCAGTCTAAATCCAGCGTGAGAATGGCAGACTCTGCTTGTAGCAATAAAAAAATGCTAACCACAGAATAAAATAAAAATGGAATTTGATTTCACCTTAAGGATTATAACTTCAAATTACTGTATGATGCTTGTTTGGCTGTGATTTAAACATAGTAACAGTAGTAGGTATGAGTAAGCGCCGCCAAATCTAATCTTACCTTCACCGCGTGCACTGACATTTGAAATAGATTCACTCCATGCATTTCCTTGGCAAATGGTTTTCTTTCAAGTTAGAACTTAAGCTTCAGTGCTCTGCAGTCGCCGCTCTGTATTAGAATGGATTATATGTTAAATCAAAAGTGACTCTCAGGAAAACAACAGAGAGAACCTGCTGACAGCCTGTGTATAGACAAATAAAGACTTAATTGACCCAGTCCCTTTTACAGTCCACTTGGAGGCTTTAAGAAGGGCTTTTCTCTCTGGGCAATGTTAATGAGGTTTACCAAACTCTGCTACCCAAAGGTATTGTGGTCTGCCGTACGGCTAAGTTACTCTCTAATACTCAAGTTTATGTAATTATTTAAATCTTATGGGGAGCATATATGGATAGGGTAATGGTGTCTGGGGTAGATGGCATCAGCCACAAGACAACAAACATTATTCTGATGCGGTGAACTGTACATTAGCCAGTGAGACATTGATATATGACTGTTTTACAGCAGAGCTTCAGCTAAAGGCTGAGGTGTGTGTTTACGTTGATCACAATCAGTGATATTTCTGCAGCCAGTCCTGTTTCCTCTTGGTCATAAGTCACTGTCATACGTGTTGGCCGTTTGTCCCTGAATATACACAAGTGGAAAAACTCACACTCAGGGGGTCATATTGAAGCAGCATAAGCGGAACAACTTTGAAACAGTGATATTTTGCAAAAGGCACACTGACAGGACAGAGCAGAGGAGAGGGAGAAACCTTAGAGTGCGCTCATTATGCTGCCATGACCTCTGAGGTCAGGGACAGGAAGGAAGCCGGCGGACACAGCGCCAAGCTGGAACAGAGGTATTTTTCTGTTTTTAAACCAGCCACCGATAATGACGTTTATTGTTTTCCAAAGGAATAAGAAGAATAAAATCATCTCTGAACATCTCTTCATACTTTATTATTACAAATCAGTGTTTATATTCAGGTTATTTATCTATTTGGAGAAACTGTGCACGAATTCCACAAAAAAGTTATTATGTGGTATATATAAAAGAGGTCACTCTCCCAGCACTGCTGACTGCAATGTGGGAAGCCTCTACAGGGAATATGTAGTTGACTGAATCATTTCAAACAAACAGGACTTCTCTGAGACTGACAGATTCATGCTAGCAGAATTCATTTAGAAATCAAATGACATATAAAGTACAAGAGGGAGAGATTTTTGACAGAGAAGACAAGAAATACAAGTTGCGCAATCAAACAAGTTCACTGTCACTATTTGTGCCTTGTGTCCTTTGTGTTTTAAACAGGTTTCATTTGCACAACATAAACTAAAGAGAAACATGCATGAAAAAAAAAGCTTAAAGTATACAGTAAGTCTGCATGGTGTTATTCCATATGTCTCTTATTGTCAATGAAAAGACCAAAACCAAAGTTTCCTTCCGCTTTCTTTGTGTTGGAATTTTAAATTTGGTGGATTAATGAGGACTATTGTTGTCTGCTCCTCAGATATCTGCACGGTGAGTTGAGACAGCTAGCTAGACTATCTGTCCAATCTGAGTTTTCTCTCGCATGACTATTTTACAGCGGCCCATGACGATTGTAATTGGTTTAATTAGATAGAGATTAGATAGATTTTGTACGCTGCTATGATCGGGCCGGGCCCTTGATCAAGCATTTGTGTTTTTTTAATCATTACTTTATTAGCCTTATTCGGTGGGGAGCAAGCTATGCCTCTCCAGCTTCTCCCGTAGCTCTGGGTACATATCCTGCACTGACTTGAGTGTGAGGTAAACTGTGCTGATATCGTGTCTCCCCCCCCCCCTCTGCAGCACTGTTGCCGGCCAGTGCCTCAGCATGCAGACCGAAGAAGAAAGTCTCCTATATGGTTCCAGGGCTTTGATTATGTTGCTGCCTTGAGCTGTTACCCACACTATTTGACTGAGGGAGCGAGGGTCGAGGTTGTTTTTTACGTTTCTTCATTCGGATCCATTTGCGATCCATTCCATTCTGAATAAACAAACAGCGCAGTTTACTTGCTTCGTCCTTGTTGCATTACCGGTATTAATTAAGATAATTCTAAACACATTTCTGTAGTTCAAACAACTCAGAATTGTAGTTGAGAACGTCAGTTATAATGCCCCACGTATTAAAAAAATGTCAGGTTTAAATCGTGCTCATTCTTATAATTCCAGTTAATGTGTCGGGCCGGGCTGAGCTCGGACACAACGTGCACGGTCTCGGGTACGGCTTGATTTTTTGTGCACGATCTAAGCTCTAGTGTAAAGTCAAATATGTTCATGTATAAAATTATATCAGCTCCGAACAAAACAATGTTTGTCGTGCTCACTTGTGGTTCTATACTAAGAGCCTGGAGATCTGTACCATGCGTTACACACAGTGATTTACAGTAGAGAGTCATTGCAAATGCCTTGGAAACATCCCATTGGTTTGTGAACTGAATGTCAGTTTTTATTGCCTCCAGTTGTGAATAAATGAATGTAAACTGGTTGTACCTCCCATGAGAACAGACAACCAAGTCATTAAACGTGATGAATCTTTGCTGGAAGGACCGAGAGGAAAAAATTAGAAAGGGACGGAAAAGGGAGGGTTGGAGTAGTGAAGGAGTGAAGAGGGGGAAGGAGGGAGGATGCAGTCTAGAGAAAGAAAACACTTTAGTTTAATTAAGACTAATGTGCGTTAGGTAAGAGTCATCATGTTTAGGAAGGACTGGTATGGAGCGCTCGGCACAGCAAGAGAGCATTGCTGTAGAGTTTCAGAACAGATGAAGCAGGGCCTAATGTGATGAAGTGTTTGATACCTGCAGCGTTGATCATGTTTTGCCACATCCAGCAGGAAGGGAAGGTCAGCAGCTATACTGGAGGACAATTCAGAGTTGAGAGCACAAAGTCATTTTCAACAATAAATGTACGTACAAAATGCCGTGCATTTGAGATCTAAAAGCATTTCTTTCTTTCGTTAAACTAATAACACAATTGAGTCATTGGGTCTGTACTTAGTGATACAGAAACATTATATGTAATCCTTTTTTTCTTCTTCTATACTGTAACCACAAGCTTTGTCTGCAGCTGTTGGATTCCCAAACTTAGTAGAACGGGTCAGGGTGAAAGGGTGAGACTGTGTTTCTATTAAACTTGTGGCAATTGTTATAATGATATAATAACTTCACATTTTAATGGATACGCGCAACATTTTATCATCAACCTTTGGCTACAAGTGAAGCCAACAAATACCAAAGTCAAAATCTCTGTAAAAAAATCATACACAAAGAGACTTTCCAACAGGAACATTCTCATAGTGATAAACTGCTGTGGAAATACACAGAAAAATGATTACAGTATACTGAACCTGGAGAGGTTAATTTTGCACAATTTGCATATACTTTTTTTGTTAGAGCAATTTTCCTTGTCTCAATTGTAGTACAATATGTGTAGACCTACAGTATCTTGTTTGTTTTAAATGGACAGAGTGCTAATCATATGGAGCTAGAACATTCTCAATAAAGATAAATGCACACACTACATTCACACATGCACACACAGGATTCATACATGCACACACATGATTCATAAATACACACACAGGATACACAAATGCACAAAAAATTCACAAATACACACACAAAATTTAAAAAGCACAGAAGATTGACAAATGCATACAAAATTCATAAATGCACACACAATTCAGAAATGCAAACAAAATTTACAAATGAACACAAAATTCATAAATGCACACACAATTCAGAAATGCAAACAAAATTTACAAATGCACACAAGATTCAGAAATGCACAGGACAAGATTCAGAAATGTATTTCTGATGCATACACAAATATATCTTGATTTACAAACTGCTTGCGGTCTGTAAACTTCTTTGCATTCACAAATGCATTTTTTTAAACAGGGAATGATCTGCTACCAATCAGATATCTCCCTTGTTTTAGCCAATCACAAGAACGCACCCCACGTGGGGGATTGTTTACTTATTAGCCAAGTGAGAATGAGGAGGTGTTGTCACGGCACAGCGCCCCGCCCCCAGAGATCCCCCTTCCTCCATTTTGAACTGCTCACGTTCATTGTTTATGTTGGTCGCGGAGGTCTTTATTCTAGAGACGTCGGATTCATCTGGTGGCTGCAATTAGAAGAAAGGACTTTACTTTTGACCTAATCTCCCAGTCGATGGGAGTGTGTTCTCTGCATATTCATTCGGGTAAGTTCTCTTAAAATGTGTTTATGTTGTCGGCTCTTAAAGCCATGAAGTGCACCTAGCTAACGTTGTGGCCTTGCCTGCTAAGCATAAGTGAACACACCCATGCTAATCATTTAACACAAGGCTGTTAGCTGGGTCGCTGTCTTTCGTGCCATTTGTGTTTGTAAAGTTTAATGTCCGGTGTCATTTTCATCTCTTTTTATAAGCAGTTACTGTATATGCGTAACGTTAGCAGTGACTTAGAAATGTGTGTTTATCAGTTGTAGCTGCAGGATGGGAAGTAAAGCTGCACCTTGTTTACTTCACTAGCAACATTAAATGAAAGCTAAAATGTATAAGTAGTTTCCCATGTGAAGAGCATTCATAACGGTAAACATTTGTCTTGTGTTTGCTGCTGTCTTTTAACAGGGACTAAGGAACAAACGGAGGCTGCACTAGCATCACCAGAAGGGAGAGATGAGGAGGAGAGGGAAAGCAAAAGATGTTGAATAGATTATTTGCTATATCAGAGATTGCCATTCAAAAAATAAATGCATCAAATTAACTAATTTGTCTGTGTCTTTTGTGTGTGTATATATATATAATGTTAACAGTTTTTCAATATCTTTCCATCAAATTGTGACCTGGAGACAGGAAACTTCTAGCTGAATAATTATACTCAGATGTTACCTGTTTTAATAACTAGTTAGGTATACAAGCTCTTAAAAGACATTAACGAAACATGTATCTTTTTTATAACATTTATTCAAACATGACTATATACTGTACACAAGTATATTTAACATGAAGCGACGATCAGACTCAGCTGCCGATGATGGTGTTGCTTCCAGGCTGCAGACAGAAAGAGAAAGCTTTAGGTTAGTCCAGTAGTTATCCAACCTGTCCTGGTAAGATTAGAATTGTATCACAAGTATATTTTAGCATACTGTAACATGAAGGTACTTCATGTAAATATGTAGTGGTGTAGTTTATTTATCATGGTCTTAACTGACTGTTGATCATTTAACACACTTAGCTACACCTAGCTCTTATGTTGGTTGTAGCCTTGTAGCTTGTGCGTTTACAGTACTATTTAACCTTTCTCACTTACAGTTTACTGCATATCATACTACCTGTGGCAACCTTCATTAGCTGGTAGTGTTTACCTTGTTGTAGTTGCTGATCATATTTTGCACCGCATTTGTTTGAAAGCTAGAAGCTACTGGACAATGAGCTAATGTTACATGCAGTAAACTACAAGCTAATGTAAACTGTTAGCTACTGTAAGCTTAATGTAATTTAGATTAATTAATGCACTTATCCTTACCGGTAAGTGTTATGACAACAACAAAGTACAAACATGAATGTTTGAAAAGTTTTTAATTCATTGACATGGGATAAATAAGAAAACGGTAGTAACGTTACCTACCTTTGCACATTGCAGCCAAAGTTGCTGACAGAATATTCTCCTCCTGCAAGCATGATTCACTTTCACCATCTCAACAAAACAAATTAAACAGCCCAGTTCACAGTTCCACATCGATTTCTTCAAGTGTTTTGAAATGCAGCATTCACACTGTTGCCCCATATACAGTCTATGGTTGCCCCTGGTTACCGATAGTGTAGGTATGCCGAAATGGTGGACGGGCTCAGGCCATAGGCACCTCCCAAATCGTGACGTATGTCATGTGGGGTGCGTTCTTGTGATTGGCTAAAACAAGGGAGATATCTGATTGGTTGCAGATCATTCCCTGTTTAAAAAAATGCATTTGTGAGTTGAGCCACATCAGGGGAGTCTCAAAATTCACACACAAATGCAAAGAAGTCCACAGACCGCAAGCAGTTTGTAAATGAAGATATATTTGTGTGTGCATCAGAAATACATTTCTGAACCTTGTCCTGTGCATTTCTGAATCTTGTGTGAATTTGTAAATTTTGTTTGCATTTCTGAATTGTGTGTGCATTTATGAATTTTGTGTGCATTTGTGAATTTTGTATGTTTTTGTGAATCTTCTGTGCTTTTTAGTGTGTGCATTTATCTTTATTGAGACTGTTCTAGCTCCATATAATCTCGAATGATTCTGTCTCAACAACATGAGATTTCTGACCTATATAGAAATAACTTTCATATGTATTAATATCTGTGAAGTAAACTAAAAGAAGAAAAAGCGGTTTCATTGATTGCTGATTTTCCAATTCCTCATTTTAATTCATCTGATCTGGGACTTTCGATTTCAGATGGATTGAAATTATGTACAGATATTCATGGTTCTCAGAGGATAAGTCTTAATAACTAATAATTTTATAAGTAGAGTTTAGCAATCTAACCCATCTTTTTCTGTACTTCTCAGACTCGGTTTGAGCTTTGTCTTTAAAAAAGATGTTATCTCGTATCTCGGTCTCAGGTTGGGTTAAGGTCTCAAAGTCAGCAGTACCAGACGGGCTCAGCCTGGCCGGGTTGAATTTTAAAGGTATGGGTACAGGCCAAAATATTCTTTTTAGGATGGCCATAGCCATGGGAGTGAAGGCATGATCTATCCTAGTCTGCCTTTGATTGGCTTACCCTGATATTCATACCCTAATCTCATTCCTCTTGGCTAAACCTAACCAACCTAACCAACCCAACCAACGAAGGCAACGAGTATTAGCCAATCAGAGGCAGAGTAGGTTCAGGTCTCAATTTTTAGCCTGCGGAGAACTATTTATGACAATTATTTATTCAACTTGTCAAGGTTTTAGCACACAAACAGGATAAAACCCAAAGTCAGTTTACAAAAGTGGCAAAATGTATTTCCTTTATTTGTTCTTTTTTTAACCACTTACCAACTTCATTTCCTGGTCACAGGGGTCTGGACTCAGTCCCAGCATGCACTTGGTTGGAAGTGAGGTTGTGGCAAAATTTGATTTAAGCAGTATGAGGTCAGGATTTTATTGCAGTCTTTGTCTAAACACACAGTGAAACTTGCATAACTACTTCCTTCAGACTTCTTCAGAGACAAGTTCTACAGTAATTTAATAATGGATAAACAGGCTCTGTCCTTTTAAATCATGTAAATGGTTATTCAATCCACTATGTTTTACACACACATGTACATGTGTGAGTAATTTCTGTTTTCTTTACCTCTTTCAAATTCCCCCAGATCCTAACACACAGAGTTACAACGCAAATAAAATGGAAAATGTAAAGTAACAAAAGCATGGTTCAGGTTTGACAACAAGGGGATCCTCAGCAGAGTCGTTGATTTATGTGATAACTGCTCTGTGATAACTGCTCTCTGTAACACATATCTACACGTGTGTATACACACACACGCATGCACGCATGCACGCACGCAGGCACGCACGCACACGCACGCACACGCACACACACACACACACACACACACACACACACACACACACAGACACATCAGCTGCTGGGAGGCAGATGTGGAGACCAAACAGCTGCTCTCACATATCACCTTTCACTACAACACCAAAAGAGTAGCTCTCTGGGCCTGCTAATGTCCATGCAGATACAGTCAGCGAGGAAATGTCACGGTTCCCCACAGAATGTTAATTAAGCTACCAAAACAAATGCCTTTAGAGCCAGAACAACACACAGGAATCCTTTAATTACACTGTAGTGAGGCGCTACTCCCTCCTTATAATTACAAAAGGAGATAAATTAATGAAATGAAAGTTATTGCATTGTGTAATTAATTTGTTCTGATGACACAGTATCCTTGGCTTGTTTATTTTTGATCCACATATGCAATACGTGCTTATATTACATACATTACATATCATTTCCATGATGACTGCAACCTAGCAATCTGGCCTTCATTTTTATATTGCATTATATTTTGAAATCATTATCCCAAGTATTCCACCCACTTTCAATTCCACCCACTTACACAAAGTGTAACTAACAACCTGTCCAAGTTAATTGACATGATTGTGCAGCAGATGAGGTCATTACACAAAGAAATAACTGCCTTGTATTCTTATTTTTTTTACCAGACAATGAAGTTTCAGTTATGTAGTTGGCGATGTTTGAAGAATGACAGAGTGCAAAGACACGTGGCTTCATCTCTATTAATTATACACACACCCAAAGTAATCTTTTACACGGTATGTACTGTATACAAGATTAGGAATCACTTATTAGCAAATTGCAGCTCTTCTTTATCTTAAAGCTTACAACCTCTTTGTATCTATCAGTATCTGCGATACAAATCCCCTTATTTCAATACAAAGCCGGATGAAAATATTTATATTTCGCTATAATTGTGTTTTGGTATTATAAATGTCTGTGACTGTCTTTTTCCATTGAGTCAGCATTGATCTGTTTCCTGCCAGCATAGATGGTGTAACCACAGGTCAGAGATCCTTTTCTTACGATCAGTGTATTGCTCATATCCTTGTTTTCTACCTTTGACAAACCATTAGTCATTGTTGACCATGTGGTTTTTATATCCACTGGCAGACGTATTGTCCATGGTGTCTATCTGTTATTATTTTATGATACAGCTGTAGCTGCCCTATTGAATCAATATATACTCTGTAATTTGTATATTATATTGCTTGCCTTGTGTCCCTTGTATGAGTTCTTGCATATACGTAAAATAAATGCATACTGTACCGCATATGAGAATTGCTGAGTGAGAAAAGGACTGAAAGTGCTTGTGAAATGGTGAATGTGCAGCAATTTGCTCCCTGAGGCCATGAAATTTAGCGGGTTCCTCAAGACGGTCATTTTCGGTAAGTACCACGAAGAACTAAATACCTGCTTCCAAACAGAACCAAACCCTCCTTTTAGTGCGTGACACGGTTAGTGGTCAGACCACAGGAGGAGTGAGCCACCCACCCAACATTCCCGTAGAAGGGAAACGTTTTTTGGATTGAAACTGTATCGCATGTGACAGGGGAATTATCCCTGAGACTGCACAAATCTGATTCCAGTAAAACAATGCAACCTGCCACGAGGCCAGTCTAGTCATCCAAGTGCAGCATTTTCATTATTAGTCATCTACCTTGAAAAGCTTTGGACTGTAGCTAGTGTTTAAAGGTCCCATGACATGGTGCTCTTTGGATGCTTTTATATAGACCTTAGTGGTCCCCTAATACTGTATCTGAAGTCTCTTTCCCGAAATTCAGCCTTGGTGCAGAATTACAGCCACTAGAGCCAATCCCACAATGAGCTTTCCATAGTATGTGCCATTTCTGTGTCTGTAGCTATTGAGAAGTAGAGAGGGGGGGCAAGGTGGAGGGCGGGTGTACTAAAGATCCCTATTTTTATGTTATTCTGACACTTTCTTTTCACACTTACCTCACTTCCTGTACCTCACTTCCTTTTCTCCCCTGTCTTCATCAATGGCTTTTGTTTCTGCTCTGATTACCTGATTGAGTTCACCTGGTCACTCCTTATTTAAGACTGCACTCACTCTCAGTCAGTCTCTTCAACACCTTCACATGGGGCGGCAGCTGGTAAGATGAAGTTTACTTTGCACTTTTGTTCTTGATAACCTGTTTGATATTTGCATGACAGCTTTATTTAGTTACTTTATGATTATCATGTGAGGATATTAACTTTGTTAAGTTGTAATTTCTATTTTGTTTCTTCCCAGATTCTCCAACCCATGGGTGTCTGTTCTGTTATGTTATCCAGTATCATTTGCCTCACCCTTTGTAAAATAAATCTTCATTGAATGGACTGAACTTCTCTCTGGCTTATTCATGCATTCTGACCGATGCCCCCATGACGATGGCAATCAACCTCTAAACCTGAACCCTCCTAAACATGGTCCTTCGAGCCGGAATATACCATTGTCATGGATGCAAAGCCATTAGATGGGACTCCTCAACGTTCTGATCGGAAAACTCAACCTCCTGCTTATCTAGAAGATTATGAAGTTCAATATCCTGGAGTGAAAGGTGCTGCTTGCCAGACAGTATGCCCACATCCTACAACAGACACACATGGGTCGCAGGATGACAGTAAAGGGCAAGATAAGATGAATGATCCTCCTGTGCCAACTGATCATGTTGAAATCATGAAGGAAATTTTTGTGACAATGAGGGGTATTCAGCATATGATGGATAGATCTACTCCTCATTCCTCCTGTTCATCCCGGCCTGGGTTATCTACAGGGAGTAGACACTCAACAGCAGTTTCTCAAGCACAACCGCAAGCTGCTCGATTTCCAAGTGTTGAATTGCAACATCACTCTTCCTCCTGTCCACCAGTGATCAGACATCATCCTGTTGCTATATCGTCGAGCCTGCCCTATTTACCTGACTTTCCAAACCTCGATAATGCAATTCCTTCAGCTGGTACACCTGGACCAATCCTTTTAAAAGAGCTGCCACCTCCCAGTTTTCCTGCAGCACCAGCACAGGTTAACCTACAAAGTTCATGTGCTCAGCCTCTTGTTTCCTTCTCCCCCCAGCAGGGGCAGTATTCCCCTTTAAGGCCTCAGTCTTCTACATCTCTTAGTCACCACAAACAGAGACCTTTGGCACTCTCTACAGGCAGAACACATGTATACAAGCTTGAGGGTCCTTCTTTCCCAGACCTTACTCGAGAGGATGAAATGCAGTACAGGATGTTACGGATGGCACTTAATAATTTACTCAATCCCAATGAAACGGAGCATTTCAAATATCATGTTCTCCTAGATCATCTTAAAGTGGACCAAGCCAAACGACTAGCCCTTGCCTTTTCCTATGCTTCTGACCCATACACACAAGCCATTGACGCTCTTGATGAACGTTATGGGCAACCTAGACAACTAGCACTGAAGGAGCTCCGGAACATCATGGATCTCCCTCCTATTAGAGCAGGTGATGGTCATGCTCTCGATAACTTTGCTCTTCGTGTTCAAGCACTGGTTGGTCTGCTTAGCACTATGGAAGATCAAGGACATGCAGAACTTCTCTGTGGCTCTCATGTGGATCGTCTACTTGACAAGCTGCCTGCAGAACACTCCAGTCGCTTTAAACGGCATGTCTACAGAAACCAAGGTATCATGAAGTATGACTTGCTTGTGTTTTCATCTTGGTTGCAATCTGAGGCTCGTTGTCAATCCAGAAAAGAGATTTCCATCTTCTCCAATGAACAAAGACATCCCCGTAAGTTCATACCTGCTCCAACCACAATTCTACATGGGGCACACAAACTCAATGAATCCACGCCAACTCAAGAACTACTTCCAAAGTCAAGAACAACCTGTGCATACTGCCGATCATGTGAACATCATATCAGCAGATGTTCTGAGTTCATAGATAAGACAAAGGCTTAAAAGGTAAACTGGATAAAGGACAATAAACGCTGTTGGCGCTGTGCTCGCACTCACCAAGCCGCTAAGTGTGACTTGCAGAAGTCCTGTGCCACCTGCAAAGGAAGACCTCTACAAATACTGTGTGAGATGAATCAAAGATCCAATAATCCTTCTACCTCTGTGAGGACATTATATCTGGACCGACCAAGTGACTGCAATGGCGTACTCCTGAAAGTTGTAAAAGTGCTGCTTCAGAATGGGAAGAAAACCTTGGAGACTTATGCTGTCCTTGATGATGGTTCTCAACGTACCATTCTTCTGCAGTCAGCTGCTCAGCATCTTTGCCTGAAAGGTAAAGCTGAAGAACTATCACTCAGAACTGTTTGCCAAGATGTTGAAACTCTTCATGGCTCATCTGTAAGTTTTCAGCTCTCTCCTGTTGCATACCCTGAGAAAACTTTCACCATCAATCATGCATTTACTGCAAGCCAGTTAGCACTCTCGAATCACACCTACCCTGTGCTTTCTCTTCAAAGGAAATACAAGCATCTCCAAGGGATTCCATTACCATCCATTAACAAAGCATCACCACTGCTGCTCATAGGCTCAGATCATATCCACTTAATCAGTCCTATTGTTCCTGTCAGACTAGGCCCTCCTAGGTCACCAGCAGCTGTCAAAACCTGTCTAGGATGGACACTTCAAGGCCCTATCACAGACTTCCAACCACAAGATTAGGCTGTGCCTGTCCAATGTCTGTTTATATCCTTCCGTTCCCCTGCAGATGAATTGCACTACAATGTTGAAAGACTCTGGAAACTTGACACTCTACCTATACACAGTGAGAAAGCAGTCATCAGATCAAGGCAAGACAAACAAGCCCTGAAGCGTCTTGAACAGGCCACAGAGAGTTCAAGTCAATGGAGTTGAACGCTATGCCACTCCTCTTCTTAGGCTAGCAAATTCTCCTCTTCTAAACATTCCCCATTCTGCAGTAATGTCACGACTTCATAACACTGAAACCCGACTATAAAGGATCCAGAGAAAGCCATATCATACTGTGATCAAATTGCTAAGCTTGAGAAGGCTGCTTATGTGGCCAAGCTGACCCCTGAAGAGGTTCACAGCAGCAACAAAGCTTGGTACATTCCTCACCATATGGTAACGCATAACAACAAAGATCGAGTTGTGTTTGACTGTTCATTCACTTTCCAAGGACAAAGCCTCAATAAGTATCTGTTACCAGGACCAATCCTTGGGCCGTCACTCCTTGGTGTACTGCTGCGTTTCAGGAAACATGCCATAGCAGTAAGTGGTGACATTAAAGGCATGTTTCACCAAATCAGTCTCCTGCCTCCAGACCGGCCCCTTCTTCGATTCCTGTGGCGTGATATGAACAAAGATATTCCCCCTAAAGTGTACCAATGGCAAGTCCTACCCTTTGGTACCACTTGTAGTCCCTGTTGTGAAATTTATGCCCTGCAGAAACATGTGAAGGACAACGAACCTGATGAATTGGTGCAGAATTCAGTAACCCAGTGCTTCTATGTTGACAATTGCCTGCAAAGCTTCCCTTCATCCGTCGCAGCTCAAACAATCCTTGACAAATTAAGAGCTACCCTTTCAACTGGAGGCTTTGACCTCTGTCAATGGGCAAGCAATGATCCTGCTGTGATCAGCCATTTACCATCTGAAGCAAGATCCGAAAGCAGTGAACTTTGGCTCTCTGAAGGCCGAGCTGATCCCCAAGAACGCACACTAGGATTGCTGTGGGACTGCAAACCTGACCTCTTCAGGTACAAATACAGAACCTTGGAAGTACATACCATAACAATGCGTTACATCTACAGAGTCCTTGCTCGTCTGTATGACCCATTAGGCTACCTCCTACCTTAAACAACTCGTGCAAAAATTCTGGTTCAACAACTATGGAGAAAGGAGAGAGAATGGGATGATCCTCTTCTTCCACAGGACATCCTAGCAGCTTGGATATCCTGGGAAAAGGAACTTCTCTACCTCCCTCAAATCACCATCCCTCGATGTTACACTTCTAAAGAGATGGATACTTCCCCCACGGTGCAAGACATCTATATCTTTTGTGATGCTTCTGAGCATGCGTATGGTGCTGTTGCATACTTTAAGATCCGAAGATGACAAAGGCCAAGTGGAGATTGGTTTCATGTTCGCCCGTTCACGTGTCTCCCCAAAGAAGCAGTTGTCAGTACCAAGATTGGAGCTATGTGCTGCACTAACCGGTGCACACCTTTGTGACCTTATCAGAAAAGAACTGACCATACCAATCAGAGACACAACGTCCAAACAGATGGAACAGTGGCCCACCATTCTTGTATCGACCACCAGATACTTGGCCCAAACTTCAATCTGTTGAACCTGATGAATCTAATGACTGGATGGAGTTGAAAAGGTCTTACTTCTGTGGTATTATCAACACTGCTAATAGTTTCAAGACTTACCAAGAGCTTCTGGATGTCACTGCCAAATCCCTCACCAACCTGACTAGTCAAAATCCTTCTGCAACTGACTACCTGAAAGCAGAACAGGAAATCCTTCGACAAGCACAGGCGGACAGTTTTGGTGAGGACCTAGCTTCTCTCCAAGACAAGAAACCACTTCCACCACACAGTCGCTTACTATGTTTATCCCCAGAACTGTGCAGTACCACTGGACTAATTCATGTTGGAGGTCAATTACGTCAAAACGATCAACTAGATGTGGAGTCAATTCATCCAATTGTACTTGATCCCACTCACAATGTGACAAAACTGATCATTCAGGATTATGATGAAATTCTGCATCACACTGGATCAGAGAGACTCTTTGCTGAAATACTTCGAAAGTTTTGGATCTTGAAAGGACGAGAGGCAGTACGCCGACATTAGCGCAACTGTGTTTCATGTCAGCAGGGGAGAGCGAAACCAATTTTCCCAAAGATGGCTGATTTACCTGCTGCTCATCTCAGGTTATTTAAACCTTCCTTCTACTCAACAGGAACAGATTGTTTTGGACCATACAATGTCAAGATCGGCCGCCGATCTGAGAAGAGATGGGGTATAATATTCAAATGCCTCACAACACAATGATGGCAATCAACCTCTAAACCTGAACCCTCCTAAACAGCGGGGGTGTGGCCTTGACCAACTGCCACTTTGCTCATTTGAAAGCCATGATGTCTCTCTCTCTGGGGAGGTAACCTTTCTCCTCATGACCTCATAAGGAGTAAGATTCCAGATTGGCTCATCTGAGCTTTCATTTTTTCAAAGGCAAAGCAGGATACCCAGGGCTCGGTTTACACCTATCGCCATTTCTAGCCACTGGGGGGACAATAGGCAGGCTGGGGGAACGCATATTAATGTTAAAAAAACCTCATCAAGTGAAATTTCCATGCCATGGGACCTTTAATACATCGAACATGCACAAAATGCTGATTGCAGACTAATATGTACTGTATTCACTGCTGTCACTTCTAAAGTTTTTCTTTGCAAGTTCCATTTTTCTATGTACACTGTTGACTTACTAGAAGTGTGTGTGGAAACCCGTTGCCTTAAACCGTTTAAGTTTTTATACAAGGTGAAACTTAACACGTTAAGTTGTATTACTTTACCGTATAAACTTAACAGGTTAAGTTGTATTACCAGCTGCAACATTAAAGTGATCTTCATATTAATGCATTGATAACTGTAATCCAATAACATGCAATATTCTGCAATGTGCCATTCAGCATAGTAAGTACTTTTACTTTACTTTATATTTTGAATGCTAATACTTTTGCACTTTTACCCAATACAAATTTCTCTTGTAACGGAGTAATTCTACACTGTGGTATTGCGACTTTTACTTAAGCAAAAGATTAAAAGTTTTTAATCCAGCACTGTAAACTACAAATACTGCATCATCATCACTACATACTTTGTACTTCTTTATACAGAGATTACACAAATCTATTATTTTGTACATTTGTTGTTTTTTTGTGATCAATTTTTATTATTGGCACCTTCAGACATACAAAACAAATTACACAACGTGTGACCGGTACTAGCAGATGGTGCACAGAACAGAAACACAAATTGAACAAGAACAAAAACCCTCAGCCACCCCCCCACCCTCTGCGATCTCGAGGAAAGACAAACAAACAAACAAATCACACCTTGCCTAATCACTCTCCTCTAGTTCTTGTGGGGCGAGGTCATTAATGGCGTTTTTCCATTACATGGTACATGTTCGACTTGCCTCGACTCACTGTGCGTCCGTTTTCCATTGCAGATTTTAATACCGCCTCAGCGTGGCTGGTCATCATAGCGGCGCCGCAGTAAACTGCCGTGACCTAATGCGACACATACACACAGAACATCAAAGGTGTGTTGTTGTTGCCACAGCCGGAAGACAAATTTGGTTTCAAATGAAGCTGCAGGCAGCAAAAAAAACAAAAAAAAAACACAGTTAGCTAAACTATTTAAAAATGGCGGGTTTGTTCAGGACACCCCCGTCTGTCGCTTTCACGTCACCTTTTGGTATCTCCTCAGCTCGCTTGGAACCTCGACTGAGGTGGTACTAAAAAAAGTACCTTTTGGCAGGTACCAAGTACTTTTTTTTTGTAATGGAAAACCAAAAAAGGCGAGTAGAGTCGAGGCAAGTTGAGCAGGTACCATGTAATGGAAAAGCGCCATAAGTCTGATATTTGTGTTGCTGCGCTTTCCCATAGGCTGATAGTCGATGACTTGGCTTTGTTAATCCTTGCTGTAGAGAGCTCGAGCCACTATGTCCAGAAAATATGCCAACCACTGTTTTATACAAAGCGAGTGGGGGAAAGAGTGGGGGGTAGGGAGGGGGGGGGAGCCAGCACTGAGCTATCATTCTCTTGGTTGCAGTTGAGCTGGCTTTTCCAATTTTCCTCTGTCTCCCAAACAGGTGTAATATAGATTCTTTGTAAATCATTTTGAAGAAAAAAAAACAGCATGTTATATGTAACAATTGATGAATCATTAGAGAATATTACTACCTCTGTGTCTCCCACTGAAGTCCAACCAGGATACCCGCACACAGGGACATGAAACATGAGTGCAGCAATAACCTCATCACTCTTGCTGCATTAGAGCCAGATCCCTGCGTTTAGCACTGCCTGGGTCTATGATTTCATTACCGATGCTTGATTCAATACTAACAACTCAGATGTCTTCTGGTCAATTACTCAATGACAGCGCTGCAGGCAGCACCATCAATCACCTGCAACTAACCCTCATCTCCCCCGTACGTCGCAGCACAACCTGTCCTGTTCACTGTTAAAGCACACTCCCAGTCCCTTTCCCCCCTTTTGAGCTCAGCTTGCCTGATACTGTACATACCACTCACTCCAGCCTGAAGCATCAGCGCCAAGTTAACAGCTGTAAAAACTATCATTTCACATTTGTATCCCAATTCTACTCGCTTAAAATCATTTTGTGCTTGGGCTTTTGCTTGTACCTGTATATTCACACAAGAAATGTTGAAGCAGGTTAGAGTGAGTTGTCTATTGCTTGTCAGTGCTGCTGGGTTACTGAGAAAGAAAGCCATCAGGATGACAAGATTAGGTCACACTATACCTGTCACACAGAAACAGAGATGTTCAGTTCCACCCACACAGTCGAAGAAGATGTAGAGAAACGTGAGTAAGAGTCCGCTGTCCTGCTATGGGTTCTGTGAGGCTGTACTTGAGCTAAATGCTAACGTCAGCCTGCTAACAGCCTCACATTGACACCACGTTGATGTCGCATAGCAGATTTAAAGGTATAATGTTTGCTCGCCATCTTAGTTTAGTTTAGTTTGCTAATCAGCATATAACACAAACTACGACAGAGGCTGATGGGAATGCTGTTAGTTTTGGAGTTATTTGGTTATAAAACTAAAACTGGAAAAAATAAATAAATTAATAAATAAATTGATGATGGTACTGTAAATAACCCACACCACCAAAATTTAAATGAAGGTATGTCCTTAGCCATTTCTTGGTTTATAACTCAGTAAAATTCCCCCAAAACTATCTTGAAACTATTTCTTTAACCAAATCACACATATTTAGGCTATTCTATGTGATCTTCATTTGATAACCAATATAATATTTTTCTCTTCCATTCACTGAGCTTCCCCTAAAACAGTTTGGAGTCCCCATGGGGAGGCCCGCCTCCCACTTTGAAAACCTCTGCACTAGAGTAAACTCAGGGGATCACTGAAGTCAGTTGCGTTGATCCTCTGGGGACTGTGAATTCCTGTGCAAAATGGCATGGCAATCCATCTAGTAGTTGTTGAGATATTTCAGTCTGGACCAAAGAGGTGGACTGACAGAGACATATATTATCATCCCTATGTCATACCACTATGGTTAAAGAGGAGGAAGGCAGAAAAACAAAGAAAGGGAGAGCTCAGATCAAGTGGATTACACGGACAGACCGAGTGAAGGAGACAGTAGGAGCTAAAGGGGACTAATGTAATCTCCATTTGCCTGTTAAAGGTCCTATGACAGGCTGCTTTTTGGATGCTTTTATATAGACCTTAGTGGTCCCCTAATACTGTATCTGAAGTCTCTTTCCCGAAATTCAGCTTTGGTGTAGAATTACAGCCACTACGAGCCAGTCCCACAATGAGCTTTCCTTAGGACGTGCCATTATTATGTGGCATTATTGCCACAGTAAATTACACTTACGGCAAATTTGCCTTGGTGATTGGGGCATACATAAACAAACACACATATTAAACATTAATATGAAATAAACAATAATAACAGAAACAAATATATACAAAATAGCTGTTCAGCATAAGAAAAAGAAGACCGAATGGATTGAGTGCGACATTGAAAGTATTTCAGTGTTTACACACCAGTGTTACAGACCTTGCTCACAATTTCCTTTCCTTTTCTTTGTAATATTTTGCTTTATGATTAAATAAATGATTTTCTTTGTGGCCAGTAGGGTGAGACGCAGACCAACCTCCCAGCTCTCAGCAGGAGCTGCAGTTAAAACTGGGGTAATGGCCTTGAACTTCAAGAGTGTGCAGCCTGAAACAGAGCCCTATGGTCACTTGCCCAGATTATTGAGCCATTACTACCGCTTAACTAGGGGAAGGAAATGGAACCAACCTCACTTCAAAGGAATGGAAGTGAGCTGGTTGTAAACTGAAGTATTGCCTGTGTAGTACTGAAAGAAAAATGTTTTTCGCATGTGATTTTGCGTCATTGTCGGTGCATCTCTACGTTTTCCCTCTGATCTCTAAGGAAGACAGTTGAAGGTAGATGGCAGATGTCAAGGTTGAGGCGGATGAGAGGAGACGGCACAAATAGCTGAAGAGGATGTGAAGGAAGAGGGATATGTAAAGAAAGGAGCAAAAGACTTTGGATTTACATAAGCGACTACTCTGGATCTGGCTGAGGATTTGCAAACATAGCATATTCTAATAAAAGTGCACACACATGCACACACAGCCTCACACGAAGACTCTGAGTGAGATCTGAATGTGAGTGATGAGGGGCAGGGATGGGTCCAGAATGGGAGGCACACTGTGTCTCTTTCTCTGTCTGAAGATTAAAATCTTTCAATACCTTCTTTGAATGAAACAAGAAGCAATAACGGAAAGTGTATTCAAGGATTTGCTTGCAGTCATTTTCCATACACTGAAAGGTGTGGAAGTTCAGAACAATGTTTCTGTCAGTTATTTGTGTGCATGGTACAGTAAATGACTAAATTAAAATACAAGTTAGCATTTTCATGTTTTAAAATGCATGTGTATTGCCAAACTAAAACTCAAATGACACATTTTAGTATCCTTATAAGTGTAATCCTATTGTTTTAATGAAACTAATTGTAAAATGGGGCACATTTCATTGTCAAATTGACATGTACATTAATATGCTTCCTGAACTACAACAAAAATTAGGGAAAAAATTAGCTTTTATTAAAATAAAAAATGTAAAATAGAATATTACATTTAAAGAGCTAATTCAAATTCAGAGTCAGAGGCCCAGTGTGTGCATTTTATTATCTTATTGTATATTTCTTCTTCTTTTTAATTGTATATGCACAAATAAAGACACTTTGTTGTTGGTGTAATTAATAGCCAGCGTTAATTGCATTTTAATGTTGGCAAAAAAAAATAAATAGCCAGTGTTAATTGCTTTTTAATGTTGGCAATCATGGTTCATTTTTAAACCTAAAAATTAAAACTGGAATTACAAATGTACAGAATGTACTGTAAATCAAATATCAGGCACACATATAGAAAAAATTTAATATAAATTGCATTAAAATGATTTCCATATAGTGTTGTCAGTCCTAGATGTGCATAGCATTCAAAAACAACTCTTCCTTTAAGGAGAACAATACTTTATATATATAGATTTCCACCATCTGTAATTTATTTCCACTCAAAGAGCTGTTTAACCTATTTTTTTCTTTCTCGCTCAGTCTGCCTTTGTGTCTTCTTAAAACCACAGAGAAAAAGAATACCATCCGAGCACTTTATTCCCATCGCTCTAAAACAATTCAGTTGCTGTTTTGACGTCCTGATAGGACTGGATATTTGTTGCAACTTAAACCCAGAATGCAAAAACGCAGCTCATTTGTCAAAGTACGGAAACTGTGTTTGGTCCAAAATCTGTTGTGTTCCCACAATGCTATTTTTGGTTGCTATTTAGATGCAGACTGTCCCAGAAAGTCACGTTTCGACTGCAGTCTGTGGGGATTTTGAACTTCTCCATGCAGCTAATTACAGTCATGGCTATGCTCTTGTGCTCTGTGTCTATGAGGAACAGATGGACAAAGGGTTTGACAGTCTGACTCTGTGACACATTACTGCGCCAGCAAAAGATCTGGTCAGGGACCGCGTCCCAGAAGTCAGAAAATATGAGAAGTTAGTATCATTTCAAAAGCAGGAGGGTGGCTGAGCGGATCATAAACTGGGTTTGGCCCGAAGACAGCAGCATACAATACAATACAACTGCATAGTGATGACAGATGGTCTGTGAAAAATCTGGGATGTCTGCAGTACCAGGCTGTGAAGTGGCAACTGCCCAGGGTGCGTGGATGCTGTATACAGTATCTCCAAACACAGGCAGAGGAAATGCTGATGTGTTGTTATAAAAGCTATACAACAGCTTGCCAAGATTGTGTGTTTAGAGAGGTATTCAAAGTTCAGCGCTCCTGAGTTAAGTGGAATTTTAGACCCCAAAGCTAATATATATGTTACAAAATTGTGATGCATGTTCACATCAGTTACGCATTTTCACGCTTATCATATAAGTTCTTATGAAGTAGAAGAATCTCAATTAAAAATGTTGATTTGGGTTGTCCATCACTGTAAGGCAGGCCACAGTAAATTAAAGTAAATACAGAAAGATACTACCATCTAGTGGATGAGTTAAGCTATTACAAATTTTAGGAGCTTTATAGAAATGGTAAAGGCATATCCTTCTATTCTACACCCGTCATTATGTGTTTTTAGTCAATTTTTTTGTAGTAAATATTTTGTCACACTGCGAACTGCATTTACATATGGACTCTATGCCTTATATAATGTTTCCCTATGGAGTGAAATATATTAATGTACTGGGGCTCAAGTGCCTGCCATGAGAAAGGTCTGTGCCGTGTCCAGAATCCCTCGCTCATTTCCTCTCAGTGGTGGAAGAAGTATTTAAATCAGGGTGTCAAACTCATTTCATTCATGGGCCACCTACATCAATGGGGGCTGTAGATATACAACTTTGTTGTATAATAACCGATTATTAACAAATCAAAGTAGCCTACATAATGAACCCTCCACAGTATTTACAAAACATGTTCATAGATGATGATGAAAATGAGATATCTTTAGAAACATTTGTGCAATTTCAACAATGTCTCAGTTGTCAGCTGTATTAAGGTCAAGATAGAAAAGGAAGTTTGTTTGTTGTTATGTCTTAAACAGAAGCTACTCTTCCTGGGGTCTCTATTATTTCATTAGAATATTAAATGAGCTGAAATACATACACCCATAACATAAATGCTCACAGTACATCAAAAGAACAACAAAACATACACCAAAGGTACAACAAAACATAAACTTATATACATAACATTCATACTCACAACATAACATAACAAAAAATAAACACAATACATCAGCACACAACACTCAACACAAGCCCAAAACCAGTCAAATACATACAGTTGCTCACATAATCATTCTGTCTTCATCATCATAATTCACAATAGAAAGAAAATTATAGGGCATAAAAAAGAGAAAAGGGAGTCTGATTGTGGTGCTGAATATATTCCTTGAACACTGAAAGGTGCCGTAAACACACCAAGCACGCTGGCTGCCTATAAGAAATAGGAACTGGTAAATGTTTTTTTTGGAAAACCTGACATTGTGTCTCCTTTTTTTCCTTTTTGACAAAGACATTTTCCACCGGTGGCTCCTGCATGAACAGTAGCCTATGCTTGACAGTGTGTAGCCTGTACTGTACGTACATAAGCACGCTGGATCTGTAATAGCATATCCAGCATAGGGACTGCTACTCTTATTAGGACAGCGCAAGCCTCACTGTACAAATAGGAATATTGAAAATTTGGAATTAAAGCTTTGCTTCTTTGCATTTCGGCAAATTTCACACTTTGCAAATTTAGTCAGACACTTTGGCAGGCCAGTTCTGGCCCAAGGGCCCTATGTTTGGCACCCTTGATTCAGATCCTTTACTTAAAAGCAGGGTGGTTAAAAAGTTAAAAAGCTAGCAAGATTTGAAAGTTGCTTTTCGTCTGGGCTCCGTCTAACCATTCCCCCTGCCAACCCACGTTGGAGCCCCCACGTCTGTGTGTGGGCTCCGACCCACACACTGACGTGCATAGTGTAGTAGTTTACTATTAGTCTCCCTTTGCCAGACCTTCCTCCACAATGCTGAGCTGCGGAGGAGGGTCTGACTAGTCCACACAGCATTCCAGGATGGGAAAATAATTGGCTGTGATTGGCATTTCTTTAAACCAATCAGAATCATCATGGGCGTCATGAGCTGCTGCAAAATGGCCTCAGGAAGGAAC
This sequence comes from Perca flavescens, assembly GCF_004354835.1. NCBI lineage: Eukaryota > Metazoa > Chordata > Actinopteri > Perciformes > Percidae > Perca > Perca flavescens. The sequence goes on along the minus strand of NC_041338.1, from coordinate 11,746,539 downwards.
TTGTTTTGGTGGAACATGTGTACGTTCAAAGGTTGTTTTAGTTGTGCGAGAGAAAACTCAGATTGGACAGATAGTCTAGCTAGCTGTCTGGATTTACCCTGCAGAGATCTGAGGAGCAGTTAACGATAGTCCTCATGAATCCACCGGAGTTTAAAATTCCAAAACAAAGAAAGCAGAAGGTAAGGGACATCGGCGAAAAGACATCCAGCGGAATTTCCGGCGGCACCGGAGCAATCCCGGAAGTGAAACATCGGTGATATAGACTAGCTACTTATAAATAGTTTACATTGTAGTGAGTTACAGTATAAATGGAGATGTCAGACACTATTGAATCAACATTAAGATAAGCGGAGTCACCAAGTGCAAACATTCAGCCAGAACTACGTGGACGCTTTTCTCTGCTGTTGTGAAAAAGCTGCTGTCTATCCACAGGCGTGTCCTGTTCAACTTTTATTCTCGTCAGCATTGCCAACTTGTTTTTTGTAAATTTATTAATTTAATTTATACTGTTTATTGATCCCCAGAGGGGAAATTACAATTTACACTCTGTTTGTTAGAAATCACTACACACACAGGCCTGAAATACACACACATGCTCAGGACCTATTCAGTGAGTGGGCTGCCAGTGCTGGACCAGCGCCCTGAGCGGTTGGGGTACGGTGCCTTGCTCAAGAGCACCTGACAGTACTCTGTACTTTGGTCCATACTGGGACTTGAACCAGCGATCCTCCGATTCCCAACCCAAGTCCCTACACACTGAGCTACTGCCACCCCAAGGAAGGAGTTGAAGTGTGACATTATACACATCAAGCCTTAGTGATTACAATTACTGACTCATTATCACTTACCACCAGGAGATTATCCATTGTCTATGTTATTTGATATAATCAAAAATATAAACCTAGTCCAAACACAGGACTCTTTCCACCTCTGAGTCACTCAGTAAGTCAAGTCAATTTAAAAAAGGAAATGATTTGGGGTACAGCCTAGAATAACATTTTCATTGAATTTGCCCATTGAAAGAATAATATGCTTGTTCATGTAATTCTTGGAGGTTTCACAGAGGCCACAGGTCTCTTGCCAGTTTCAGTCTGTGTCTGCATTCCTCTGCAGCAGCAGCAGCGCGACTGCTACATCTCAGGCTGAGACACAGCCTTGTCCACCTCTGACTTTCACAGAAGCACATATGAGTTCCTGAGGGCGGCCAGATGTATCGAAATGACCTCTACAAAATGGAACGGTGTGCATACATGTTGGCGTCAGTGTGCATGCCCAGATGAACTAAATTGATGTTAAAATAGTGTTAAAACAAATACAAGTTATTTTATAAGGTTGTACTTCTGGTAACTGTTCCTAAGGCATGTGGAGGAGGTGAATTGTGCCAAGCAGTGAACAAAGTCTTTCTTTGTGTTTTCTGCATATGTTTTCTGTCCACTACTCGGGGTGTGTGCATTGTATAATTAGAAATAATCACTTAGGAGTGTAAACTTTCCACATTTGTCCTCCTGAAGAACACAAACCCAGCTGGTTGCCCGTGGTCATCCTGGCACCGCCACATACGCTCCAACCCGCTGAGGGACCACAATGTTGGTAAAAACAGAACTATAGCTTACAGATACACACAAAAAAACATGTCCAAGGGGAAAATAAACATGCTCTCTCACCGGATCAGTTATTCTGCCCACAAATAGAAGCCAAGCAAATTCACCCTTCGTGCTCCAACGTTGTTTTTATGTTCGACAGACACAAAATATAAACTTCTTCCAAGGCTGATCAGACTGTAAACGACAGTGGCAGATAACTCAAATGAGGCAGAAAATAATGACTATGTATATTGGACATGATTACATGGTTTGCTGGTTGCAAATTAGCTATATAACCAGATAATCAGATTTAAAAGGAGTATGGCTGCATAAATGGATGAGTTGCATTAAAAAACAGCAGTTTTGACTAAAGGAAGAGCCAGGGGCACAAGGTATTATTGTATAAAGTACTCAGATGATGAAGAGGAAAACCTTTCAGAGACAATGAATAGAAGATATATAAACCACAAAGAGGAATGCTGAGATCTGAAGGATTTAAAAACAAGTGTGTCTGCAGCGAACCTGATGACAACCAGCTGAAACCATTAAAAGAGAGTCGGCTTATGAGGGGTAGAGAAAGGAAAAAAGAGAGAGATCAGATGTGGATGGAAGGGGGGGGGAGAAAACACTCCTAATGACAGAGGGAGTGAGAGAACAGCAGGGATGAAGAAGGTGTATAGTGCAGATGCACAGTAGAGACAAGGGAAGCCATGCAACAGGAGGGCACACTGGGAGCTAACAGGCAGAGACAGTGGTAGGAGATGTTGAGACCTCTGTCCAGTCCCAATTACATGCAACTAACACTGTGAGAGCGATCAGGCCACCTTGCTGTCCTGGAGGATGGTCATTGTTGGTCTTTTCTACTGCTGCATCAGAACAGGTGTCACACCATGTCGGACTAAAGGTGAGACTTAACCTAAAGCTCAGTAATTTCATGCAGAATGGCAACATAGTTCTGTTTTTGTAAGAGTCTATAGAGAAGACATCTTTTATTGTAAGTATATGTATGTTTCTTCACAGAACAAAAAGAATATGTGACAGCAGTAATGGGGCAACAGGTTTTTTTTTGCATGAGTTTGGGCTACAGGAAAATTCATGACACAACATAACCTTTTGTCAATAATTTATCCTGTGTTAGTAGATCTTTCAATACATTTTCTAATTCTAAAACCCTTCCATGGAACAGTGATTGAATTTGTCTTGACTATACAGTGTGCTCATTGTTTAGCTGTACTGTTATATTAAATGATAAAACACTTATCCCTTATCTTTTTAGTTTTTAATGAAAACAAATTAACAAAGATATTGTACAAGCCGTTTTGTAACACGGATGACCTTATTATGTGTTATGTTATTAGACGTGAACATTTATCTCAAACATTTCACTCAGCAGAGCTGAAGCCATCCTCCTCCCTGCATGAAAACTGTCTTGAGGAAGCCATCATCCTTTTCAAAACAATACCAAGAGTAACACCTTTAAATTTAACAGAGCAGAATACAATACAGCACAATTTCGGAAAATACAATAGAAAATAATTGCCATATGATAGACTTTTAGAGGTTAAATACTGTGTCTTTCAAGTTTTCTCTTACATTTACTCTTATCCAGCCACGAGAATCAGACACCATGCGCACCTGTTTCTAATAGGAAAACAATGGGAGGCTCCAAAAGTGAAACTCATATTCCTCAAGTGAATGAAAAGCATATTGCTGAGATATTCAGACCAACTCTGCTCAGGGAATTCCTTTTGTCTGATTTTGTGGTTTCTTGGTTCTATCACTCAGAAGAAAAACACACAGACATGAACAGAGAGTTATGATACACTGATGGCTGCGGTGCAACAATTCTGATGGTTGAATTTTCTGTTTTTGGCTATGGATACTTTTCCATTTTCCAAGTCAAAATTTTAGAATGAAATCCAAACAGCAAACGTTTCCATAGCTTTTGCATGCATCTAAAATTTAATTGATATATCCCACTTGGCTTTTATTAGGTTTCAAGAGAGGACAACTATCCTGAAGACATGCCAGTAAAGATGAAAAGAGGGGGAAATTGTCCAGTGTAATCTCCATACAGGACTCACTCTGTTATAGCTCTGAGTCTTCAGTGGAGAGAAAGAAGAAAACTGAGAATCAAATGAAAACCTTTTTTACAATTTGAATATGTGTGCATAACAGAAGGTTGTCATGAAGATTTGATTTCACATTGACAATGTTTCACTAATGTTTAAAAGTTGAGTGAATGTTTAAGTCAAAGAGTATTAATAAACTATGAATCATTGTTTAGAAATGCTTATTCAGTATTGTTATGCATTTATCAAGTGTTAGTTAAGGTGCATATGTTCTTAACGTTACAATAAGGATACCAAAGAGCATTAATAACTGTTTAGTTATGGTTTATTAATGCTTATTCTGTATTATTATAAAAGGAACAAGCAAACCTCTGCATGGACACTATGGAGTCTTTTCACTGATCTCACCCTCAACCAAAAGTAAGTCATATGTTGGAGGGTGGATACATATAGTGGACAAAAGTATGTGGACAACCATAACCCGTAAGTAAACAATAAAAGGTTTTCTCATAATGAGATGCTGTGAACCTTAAGACATACATGCTATCAAACATATTTATCAACCACCTAGTAATATTAGGAAATACCTTAATTAACATCAACTAAGGGTTTACTTAGACACTTTAGTTAGCTCTTATTTCCAGTTTAGGCTTTTACTACATTACCTAATGTTGAAATACACACCTTAGTTAACTGTTCTTAATAGTTAGTTAAGGCTTGCTACTACATTAACTAATGGTAAAATAGACACCTTAGTTAACTGTTATTAACAGTTAGTCAAGGCTTGTTAATGCATTAACTAATGATAAAATAGACACATATTAACAGTTAGTCAAGGCATTAACAAATGGTAAAGAGACGCCTTAGTTAACTGTTACATACAACCATACTGTTACAAACAACAGTTTGTCCAGGCTTTTTTCTATATTAACTAATAGTAATATAGACACCTTAGTTAACTGTTATTAACAGTTAGTCAAGGCTTAATATTGCATTTACTAATGATACAATAGACACCTTAATTAACTGTGATTAACGGTTAGGTAAGGCATTAACTAATGGTAAATAATGCTTATTTTTCTACTGTTGGTTATTTTGTATATTGTGTATTGTTTGCGTATATTATCTCTTTGATTTTGGACCTTGTTAAGCACTTTGGTCAACTCAGGTTGTTTTTAAAGTGCTATATAAATAGAATTGAACTGAAATTAATACCTTAGTTAACATGAACAAACATGAGCATTGTTAATAAATGTTTATTAGACACCTTAATTAACGGTTAATTAATGCCTATTAATGCATTAAGTAATGCTAATTGAAATGAAATAAATGTATTTCAAAGTAGGGTAGCTCATTTAGACAGGTAGGAAATATATATCAGAATGGCCTACTTCCTCTATACATTTTGTTTTGTGTAGAGTAGCTCATTCTCTAGAGTTTGTTCTAGACCTACTCTATCTGTAAAGTGTCTTGAGATAACTCTTATTATGATTTGATACTATAAATAAAATTGAATTTAATTCTGACAGGTAGGAAATATTTATAACTACCTCTGTAGTTAAAAGTAGGGTAGCTCATTTAGACAGGTAGGAAATATCAATCAGAATGAAGTAATTTCTTTATAAATGCAATTTACAGTAAGGTAGTTCATCCTGATAGGTAGTAAATGTATATCAGAATGGACTACTTTCTCTATAAGCGCAGTTAAAAGCAGGGTAGCTCATTCTGACAGGTAGGAAATATCTATCAAAAGAGACTACTTTCTCTATAAATGCAGTTAAAAGTAGGGTAGCTCATTCTGATAGGTAGCAAATATCCATCAGAATGCCTACTTCCTATATAAATGAAGTAAAAAGTATGGTAGATCATTCTGTCAGGTTGGAAGTATCAATCAAAATTGACTACTTGTTACGGTTTGCACTTAGTTTTGACCCCAAAGGCAGATTCAGAAGTATTCAGTAAATATTATTTTCCTCTCAGGGAATAATATTGAATCATTTTGGAGTGTAAATATAACCTGCAGCCATTAGAGTGAGAGCAAAGATACAGAACAAATTCTATTGGAGTAATCTAGCATGACCACACTCACTAATGTAACTTGTTTCAATTCTGCCGCCATTACAGTCTTTTGCGTACTTGGAAAAAGCGGACTGAGGAACTTGCAGAGGAACAACAGAAGAGATTCACAGAATACCTTTTGCTTACTTCATTTCGGTATAAAATGCAAGGTAATTTTACGTTTATAATTATTATTATTATTAACTTAATGTGTGTAAGGTAATATTTTTGAGCAACATTAGCATTGCAGTGTAATGTTAGACTAGCTAGCTTACTGAACTGTTCGACATTAGTCTAACGTTGGCTTTTTAATAACATTACACTAGCTAGCTACTTTCGTCGGTTTATGGGCAGTATTAATGCCAAGTGAATCGGTGCAACGTTGGCATTACATTCTCTACAGAGCAGAAACGTTATTAGGTATTAGCAGCAGTATAGCAGACATTGCCGACAGCAGGTAACGTTAAAACACGTTTTACTCTTTAAAGAGAGCCTTAGTTTACAGTTAAGGGAGGTGAAATTTGGTTGATGCAACACATGTTTTACTTGAAATAGAATCTTAGTTTACCGTAAATTTTTTTTTTAGTTACGTTTTTTTAGTAAAGTTTGGTCATGCAACACGTGTTTTACTCTGAACAGAGTCGGACAGTTTTTAGAAGTTTGACTGATGTAACAGAGTCTTGGTTTATCTGTTAGGCGGACAGTTTTCAGGCGAAGTTTGGTAATGCAACACGTGTTTTACTCTGAACAGTCAGACAGTTTTTTTTTTTATTTGGTTGATTTAACACATATCAGAGTCTATGTTTCAATTTTTTGTTTAGATCAATTTTTTATTGCTTTTTTATATTTAGAACACACAGAACATACAGATACAATTGAACAAGAACAAAAACCCTCAAACCCAAAAACCCACCTCCCACCCTCTGCAGTCTCGAGGAAAATAAAAACAAACAAATAAACAAAAAGAGAAATCACACCTTGCCTTGTCACTCTCCTCTAATTCTTGTGATGCTGTCCATTCAGAGTGATAAACATACTTGATATTTTACTAACATTTTAAATGCTTCAGAACACCCAACATCTTTTTTTTGTTTTTTTTATTCCCACTAAGATAATTGAAGACGTTCTCAAGAACAAACCTGGAGGAGAGAGGATCTTGAATGAATATGCTCGGACAAAAAGCCTAACATATAGCAGAAGATATTGGTTGCTCATATGACAAGTGAACATGGGTATGTTGTAGAGATGCACCGATTTCAACTTTCTAGACCGATTCCAATTTCCGATTTTTCATTGAGTTTGAACTGCTGATACCGATTTTAGCCGATTCCGATTTCATATTTTCTAACCACTTTCCAGCCAACGCAAATATTTATTTTTTTTGCAGCGGGGGCGGCAGAGGGACCGCAGCGTTCGCTAACGTTAGCTAACGTTAGCTTCTTGTCTCATCTGGGGTCTGATAAACAGTGAATTCATCAAAGTCAGTGTGCCCAAGACTATTTTTTGATAAACTGTAGCTGTCTGTTCCAGTTGTTCAGCCTCAGAGGGGAGAGAGAGAGCGGCTGACCGTTCGCCTGAGATCAGTAGAGCAGACTAGCCTACTCTGCGACTTTATGACATTTCATAAACAGCTGAACCGGCGCTGAACTCCGACACACAGTTGGACAAAATTTGCAATTAGCCATCCATTTTCGTAAAACGGCCCATATTTGAGCTTTACATAGTTGATTTCTCGCATAAAAAAGTTTCAGAAGTGAATTTTGTAATGGAATAGCAGAGATCTGCGTGACCTAGCTAGATTCAGAAGACTACCTGATCTCAGGTCAGTTGTGTAGCCTATGTAAATGTTGGGGCGTGACTGTTCTCTTAAGGTTCCGGATTTTGAGATGCTTACGTAAGCAACTAGCTTTGTTGAGATTCGCCCGTTTTCAGCGGCAGTTTCAAAATATGAGATTTTCATAGTAAAGGGGTGTGTATGGGACTTTGAGCTTCTATGTATGTCCTATTTACCCACTGAACTGTCGTTATTCAACTATGACAGGGTAAAATCGGTTTTGCATTCTATCACCCCTTTAAAGGGCATTACAACACCCGTCTTTTTGCTGAAGTTGTCATTTATACAATTAAGTTTCAATCTCATAAAATGTGTGTGTGTGTGTGTGTGTGTGTGTGTGTGTGTGTGTGTGTGTGTGTGTGTGTGTGTGTGTGTGTGTGTGTGTGTAGGACCAGTCCTTCGAGGCATGTTAAAGAGGACTATGCAAAGGGCATCACTACCTTGTTTCCATACCTGGCTGATCCCACTTCTCTGGGACTCTTAAACATGACTTTTTTTGCCCAGAATGTACATTTTTAAATTGTTTTATTATTGGGTGATGTTTTTAACGCATGATCTGTTAACTTTTCTGTATGCCCATCATCTCTCCTAAGTTTAACTATGGTGGTATCAAAGCCCAGTTGAGTATAGCGCTGCAAGGGTCAGACCTGTTGGCCTTGATAGAGAAATTCTTCATCTTCACATCATGTGTAGTTTTTGTGGAAAAAATTGAATAACTGAATAACACTCTACTCTACTACTCTACTTACTTTAGGATCATTATTACAATGCAGAAGATGGGAGTGGGTATCTGGCATGGAGACTGAAATTTGTTCAAAAGGAATCATCACAGGGACAAAAGAAGACCCCACATCAGTCACTGACAGGTATATGATTGTTGCTTGTCATTACGAAACTTTGTGCCAAAATATCAACAATAATGTCGCCGTCAGTGGGCTTATTTACTAGCTAACCTTAGGAACAATCCAGCACATAGACGGTACCTTAGAGTAACGTTACGTGAAGCAGGTGATTTAACGTCCCTGCTCATTTACATACAGTTTAACAACAAAACTAAATGCTGAGGGAACATTACTATGTTTTTTCATGTTGTTTTTGAGCAGTATGCCTATATCCACCCCCACTAAGCTGGAAAAAGTTTTAAACAGTAAGTGAATACAACGTCCATAGACAGTATACTACAGCGGGGGAGCAAAGGCAGTGGGACCGCAGGGTTAGTGAATGTTAGCTGTTCCCAGACAACTGAGTTGGTTTTGCCTTTTTTTGCTCACCAAACGCTGCTGCCATCTTCACTCGCGCTGAGTTTTTAAATTCCAGCGGATGATATGCACACGACTTGCCTCCCTGACTGGCTTCAGGAGGGGCGGATGTGCGCGTGCAGATGTGCGCGTGCCATTCAGAACACAAGACAAAATAAGAGTGTTCTTGCAAAATAGAACATATAAATAATCGTTTTTTCTCGATTATACTATTTTGGTGATCGTTGGGAGCCAAAATCTAAATTGAAGTCGAAATTCAATTAATTGCACAGCCCTAGGAGCCTATCAAAAGTGACATTGAGTGTAAAATTGATCAGTGTTTTGAAAAAATGGAAAACCCTTTTGGTGTAAATTCTAAAACAAAGAGAAGGCAGTATTTTACAGAAAAGTGGGGAAGGGTAGACCCAGTTGAATACGTTCTTGGTACAAGATTTAATACACTGCGCAATCAGTCAGTTGGAAATATCTGTTGGTCTGATGTCATTCAACAGAAAGACCCGGATACTGCACTTAATGTATTTATGCAATTGTTGGCCCCTGTTATGGATAAGCATGCACCTGTAAAGAGGCTGACTGTTAGAACTGCTGGGGCTCCTTGGGTTGATGAGGAATTAAAAGGATATATGGGTCAAAGGGAAAATGCAAAAGAAGTGGCAAGGATCCTTATATGATTGGCAAATATATTGTAAATTGAGGAATTATGTCACCAACTCTAATAGAAAGAAGAAGAGACTGTATTATGAATCTAGGATTGATTGTATAAAACATGATGGAAAAAAGCTTTGGAGCTTTGGATTAAATAATATCATGGGTAGAAAAAGTAATTTGACCCCATCATGGATTGAAGTGGATGGATCGTTTATAACTAAACCTGTAGACATTGCAAATTATTTTAATGATTATTTCATTGATAAAGTTTGTAAATTAAGGCAGAAAATGCCAACATCATACTGTAAGTCAAATTATTCATGTATATCAGAAGAAATAATGAATGATATTATTCATTGTTCATTTAAATTTCAAGAAGTGTCAAGAGAAGAAGTAAAACAACTATTATTGTCTATTAATAACGACAAGCCATCTGGGACGGACAACCTTGATGGAAAGCTATTAAGGATGGTAGCAGACCACATTGCCACTTCCATATGTCATATTTATAATCTGAGTCTTAAGAATACAGTGTGTCCACAAGTGTGGAAAGAAGCAAAGGTAATCCCCTTAGCGAAAAATGCTCTTGCAGTTTTTTCTGGCTCTAATAGTTGACCAATTAGTTTGTTACCTTCTATAAGTAAACTTTTAGAAAAAAAATTATTTAACCAGATACAAGGTTATTTCATCAAAAATGAATTGTTAAGTAAATACCAGCATGCTTATAGAGAAGGACATTCAACTTTTACAGCTCTGGTACAAATCACAGATGATTGGTTAAAGTATGTTGATCACCAAAATATTGTCGGAGCAGTATTATTAGATTTTAGTGCTGCCTTTGACATAATTGACCATAGTCTGTTATTGGGGAAGCTCAAATGTTATGGTTTTGCACCATCCGCATTAGCATGGGTAGAGAGCTACTTGACAGATAGAACACAGAAGGTGTATTTTAATGGAAGCTTCTCTGAGGTGAGGTCTGTAGCATGTGAGATTCCACAAGGGTCTTCATTAGGACCATTGCTTTTTTCTATCTTCACGAATGATCTCCCACTGGTCTGTGGAGGAGCTTCTGTGTCTATGTATGCGGATAATGTAACACTTTATATGCCGGCATCAGCTTTAGAAAACATTTCTGCAGCTCTCAACAATGAGTTGCAGATGGTATCTAATTGGGTAATTGATAATAAACTTGTCCTGAATATAGACAAGACTAAAAGTATTTTATTTGGAACAAAATGTTCACTAAAAACAAGGCCCAGGTTGGATTTAGTACTAAATAATGTTGCTGTTGAACAGGTACATGAAATAAAGCTTCTTGGGGTAACATTAGACTGTACTTTGTCGTGGTCAAGACATATAGATGAAGTGGTGAAAAAAATGGGGAGAAATATATCTGTAGTTAAAAGGTGTTATTCGTTTTTAAATTCATATTTAATTAAACCTGTTTTGCAGACACTAGTGTTATCACACTTAGATTACTGCTCTGTGGTTTGGTCAGGAACTACAAAGAAGAATTTAGGGAAACTACAGAGGGTCCAGAATAGAGCTGCACGTTTAGCCCTTTGTTGTACGACAAGAGCGAATGTTAACAAAATGCACAGCAAACTATACTGGTTACCGGTTGATGAGAGGTTAAAAGCAACTTACTCTGAGTTCTAATGTACATACATATCACACGAGGCATGCCGTAATTGGTAAATATATTATTCCAAAATCTAGAACAAACTCAAAACAACGTACAGTGTTGTATAGAGCTATGGTTGAATGGAACTCTCTTCCAGGTCATATTGCTAAAATTCAAAATATTGTGAGTTTTAAAAAACAAATAAAAGAATTTTTTATGTTAACTTGTATTGGTAGATAGAATATATTGTATGTGTATAGAGGTATATGTGTGTGTGCATGTATATGTCCATATGTGAGTGTGTATATATGTATATTTGTATTTTATGAGAATCAGCTGTCTCGGTGTAGGATTGTTTGTTTATTCATGTAATGTGTTGTGTGTGGACCCCAGGAAGAGTAGCGGATGCATTTGTTGCATCAGCTAATGGGGATCCTAATAAAGAAAGAAAGAATCGGACTACTGAAGCCTATGATCAGGTTGTTACTAATACATTTGTTTATATCCCAATTTTGAAAACATTACAGTTTATTTACAACCACCCTAATATAAAGGAGATGATGTTTTTAGTTTGAGAGAAAATCTTCTTAAAGACTTGTGCGATGAAGATCTTTTCAAGAATCATGCTCTATTTTCAAAACAGAAGCATGCAATTCAGATTCAGACGACCAGCTAGTCTTCCTGGGGTCCAAAGTCTTAGTTGTCTTTATGGATATTGTTGCCGCTTTTGTCTTGCTGAGAAAAAGGACTTTCAGACAGGATTTAATGAAGATTCACCCAAGATAGTTATGCGAACTCAAGCACTTCATGCAGAACCCTGCCAAAAAATGAAGGCAAATCCCAGTCTTCTCTATGTGATGGGTGTTAAGCCTGAGACACACCAAGCTGATAATCAGCCGTTGGACAGTCTGGCGAGGTCAGTGACTTGAGTCTGTTCGGTGTGTCCCGTGCCTTCATCCGTCTGAGGGGCTGTCGGCCTTCATTTTGGCCGACCTCACATGTTCAGTTGGAGGCATGGCAGTCGGGACTCACCCGGAAATGACCTGACTAGAGTCTCTCAAAATCTGACGAAAATCTTTTGAACTGACCTTTGTTGAGCTGAAATGAAGACAGATTCAGCAACTGCATGGCCTATTTCTCGCTTAAAATGTTTTCAGAAACATGTTTCAGTGAACTATTTTAGTACAATGTGAGATCGTATTCTGAACGAGCCGCCATGACAGTCTGGCTTTGAATTTCAGGAGAAAACAAACCCATGTGACGCGTTCGTCCAATCAGCTGCCGGTTTTCATTTCTTGGGCAACAATACAGAGTAGCGCCGCCTGCTGCTATGGAGACGTGTTACGTTTCTCAAGTCGGTGTCGCCTCAGTGTGTTCCGAGGCAGTTTTTTGGACCTCGAGGATCCGACTGATCATTCCGACTTGCTTTTCTGTCGACGGTCGGCCGTCTGGTTGGTGTGTCTCGGCTATTAAACGTTCTTGCATTCTAAACTCCTTGCGGTACTTCAATACATGTGAAAACTTGAAGACTTGGGGTTAAATGCCATCCAATCTTGGTGTTTACTTCGCAATCTACCACTAATCTTTGGAGACTTAGTTTGTCCAAATGATCAGCACTGGTATCTGCTACTGCTGTTGCTTCAAATTGTTAACATTATTATTTTCTCGAATGTTATCAAAGGGTATTACTATATTTTTGAAACAAAACACCACAGGTTATTCAAGCGTTTATTTCCAAATAAGAGGCTGCTACCGAAGCATCATTTTATGGTGCATTACCCAACATGTATTCTATGGTCTTCCCGTCAACCTTGAAAAAAAACAGTTAGGGTATTAGGGGGTAGGGCACCAAGTGTTGAGGGGGGCACCAAAATAGCCTAATGAAAAATAATAATAATGCTGATATTATTTCAGTATAGAAATATTACGCACTTTTTAGGCATTTATATCACAAAACAGGCAGGACAAGAGTTGCTCAAGAAAGTAACGAATGTGCCCCACCCCACCCCCAAACACACACACACACACACACACACTCAACTTCCCAAACTCCCCGTGGGTGCCTTTCCTTATCTCAGTGGTCTGTTGGATTGCATCTGACGAAGTTTGACAGTAGGCTAAGTCAACTTTTTTGGAAATGGCCTCGAAAAGACAGCAGGAGTCAGGAGCAGAGAAAAGAAAGAAGAAGAAACTGTGAGGTGATGTCTGTGCATCATTTGCAGGTAAGTCCATGTTTAATCATTCTTAAATACGGGAAATGTGCTGCTAATGTAATTGGTTAGCCTATGCATACACCTCGAACTAGCTGACGTTATTGTTAATGTTAGCAAATTCAAATATGTTATAACTTAGGTGAAAGCTAAATTGAGATTTTACTGTGAAACACTATGCATTCATAAGGAGCAAGATTCCAGATCGGCCCATCTGAGCTTTCATTTTCTCAAAGGCAGAGCAGGATACCCAGGACTTGGTTTACACCTATTGCCATATTGCCACCCCAGCCATACCATAGGCAGGCTGGGGGAACTCATTTTAATGTCAAAAAACCTCATAAAGTGAAATTTTCATGCCATGGGACCTTTTAATATCAGTCCCGATGAGGCTGATGGGCCTGAAATTTGAGCAATCCGTAAGATCTTTGCCCTTTTTGGGTATAACAGAAATTAGCAAAGTGTTGGTTTGTTGGTGGAAAGTACCCTTCTCTATGGCTGAAGTTAGAGCTTTTAAAATGGTAGGTCCTAATATGTCAAAATACTGTAGAAGTTCTGATGAAATTCCCACCAACCCTGGCGTTTTCCCTTTTTTAACTGTTTTTAATGCTGATTTAAGTTCCTCTAACGTAATAGGTTGACCCAGTTCTTCTGCCTCCTCTGGGTCAAGGAGAGACAGGTTTAGTTCTTTTAGGAACTTCTGGCACTGTGTCTGATCTGGGTTGCAGGAGGACTCATACAACTTTGAATAAAAGGATGGAAAAGTGGCGCTGATATCTAGGGTTGAGTACCGTTTGGATTTTTACGATTCCGATGCCAAACCGGTACTTTTAAAACAATTCCAATTCCTAACCGATTCCTAAACGGATTCTTGAAAAACTGAAAAATGACATAAAAGAAAGGCTTTTTTTTAAATTGAAAATTATTTTAAATTTAACAATATATTAACATTTTAAAGTACTTAAATATATAATAAGTAAACCTAAGTAACCTAACACACAACTACAATAATTTAACAAATAACAGTTACACTATTAAGAAGTAACAATTGGTATGCCAACCAGCTTCAAACTTTAGCGGTTCTGGCAATATACTACACCTCTCCTGACTTATGGCCTGTCCTGCACAGGAGAAACCTTTCTCAGATGGTGTCGAAGAGGACTGTACACACAGGTATGAGTTTGAAAGGGCAGACAATTTGAGGAGGCTGTCCTGCCTCCCCCACCACCAGGCTACAGGGTACGATAGACTAGCAGAGCAAGTGTAATATGTTTACTAGCAATCACGTGCAGTCAGTGAATTGTTAATATGCATTTACGTACGTTTTGGTGAGCCCAGAGGGAAAATATGCCATTTTAAAAGTAGCCTACATTTACGGTAGCTAGCTAATGGTAGACTACAGAGAAAGTGTGATATTTTTACGTCCGTTTCGGACAGTCAGCAGTGATTGTAGAGCGCATGTCCGAGAATAGAGCGGACACGCGCTTCATACCGCGAGCGAGCACGTGTGCCACTCGGCAGAAAAGGGAGAAAGAAAAAAAGAGTCTGCCGCTATCCGGAGCGACAGAGGGAAAAATATTTCAGTCGGAACCGAAATGAGGAACCAAAATTTGCATTCTAATCCGGTCCGAATACTACCGTTTGCGTAGGAACAGGGTTGGGTTTTAGTACCCAACCCTACTGATATCCTTAGGATATGTTGAGATACCTCGATCTGTGCGGATGCTGTTGACAGTAGCTCTGGATTTGCTTTGTTTTAATTTCAGAGCAAGCAATTTGCTTGGTTTACAGCCATTAAAATAATAGTTTTGCCTCACTCTGCATTATGAATTCAGCTCTCATTCTTAGTAGATCATTTAGCTCTGTTCGACTTGTGACTAGAAGATGAGTGTAGATTTAGAAAAACAAGTGGCCATTGATATCTGGGAAATATCTGGAAATGAGATGGAGACTGAACAGATGCTGAGTACAATGAGTTCAGACTAATGCAGCTTTATTCACACAACAAACAAACATACTTTCATGAAAGGGAGAACAGTTGACATGCACCAAATGTATATGCCAAGGTTTCTCTCCTAGAAAGGAAGATAACCATGTTTACACCCTCCTAAGAGCATGTACCGATAGTGTCTCTACGAACATCAGAATAACTCGTCCTTTATACTTTTTGTCCTCACACGCTTCAAGCTATCTATTTCAGGGCAACAGTTTACTTCCAAACTACACCTTTTATGGCCTATGCTCCTAATAGATTCCCACATTCCTGGCTCCAATTCCTCTGTGTGAAAGTTGTACCCAAACTCATAATAGATTCTACACATTCTTGTGGGTGAAGGTTGTCCCCAGACTAACCTTCTTGTATAGTACACTACATACAAGATATAAAATACATTTGAAACATGTAGGCTGAACTATCATCCTGTTCGTGACGCCAATTGATATCTGGGAAATATCTGGAAATGAGATGGAGACTGAACAAATGCTGAGTACAATGAGTTCAGACTAATGCAGCTTTATTCACACAACAAACAAACAAACATACTTTCATGAAAGGGAGAACAGTTGACATGCACCAAATGTATATGCCAAGGTTTCTCTCCTAGAAAGGAAGATAACCATGTTTACACCCTCCTAAGAGCATGTACCCATAGTGTCTCTACGAACATCAGAATAACTCCTCCTTTATACTTTTTGTCCTCACACACTTCAAGCTATCTATTTCAGTGCAACAGTTTACTTCCAAACTACACCTTTTATGGCCTATGCTCCTAATAGATGCCCACATTCCTGGCTCCAATTCCTCTGTGTGAAAGTTGTACGCAAACTCATAATAGATTCTACACATTCTTGTGGGTGAAGGTTGTTCCCAGACTAACCTTCTTGTGTAGTACACTAAATACAAGATATAAAATACATTTGAAACATTTAGGCTGAAATATCCAACCTATCACCCATATTATGAAAAAATCACTTTTTCTGGGATTTGGGGTGTTATTTTGTTTGGAAGTGCGCCCTCATTTAGAAGAAGTCTCCCGGCTAGCTAGCTAGCTCATGTAATCTTTACCTAGCTACTGCGCATGTGCAACTGACAACAAAGATGTTACAGAAGTTGAGAAGTCTCACTATGTAGCTAAAACAGAGACCTGACACAGGGTGAAAAGAGGAGCTGCAGCAATGTGCAGTACAACAAAAATATGGTGTTTTTTGAAAATTAAACTACGTAAACCTATTCTGATACAATCTCAAATTACAATTATGAACCTGAAAATGAGCATAATATGGCCACTTTAAGAGACTGCTCTAAAGACTTACAGCGTTCTTCCAACTCCGCAATTGTCTCTCTTTTCCTCTTCAAGTTGACCGCGAAGGAAGATGTGAAATCTCTAATAAATCCTTTAGTTGCCTGCCAGGTAAATGCAGGGTCAGAAACTGAGTCGGTGTGGATTGATATAAACTCAGCCAGTTTGGCTCTAAATTCTGCATCAAAAGCTGTGTTCTGGAGAGGGGAATTATTAAATTGCCACCTCCTAGATCTTTCTCCTAACATATCACAATGCAATGCGGTTATCAGCGCATTGTGATCAAACAGAATCGCTGGTTCTATTGCTATCGTGCTCACTGGAGCACAAAATATAATCAATGCAGGAGTGGGTGAGGTGATGTGTGGAAAATGTGTAATCCTTGCTAGTAGGGTTGTGCATCCTCCATATATCTGTAAGATGGTGGGATTCCACAACTGCTTTAAACATGTCCGATATATGTTTTTGGGCTTTTGTGTGATTGACCCCTGATCTATCCTGATTTAAATCTAGTGACCATCATAAAGGAATTATGCTTATGGCACCAAAATGGATAGCAGCAGCACTGCTTATATTGGACATTTTCAAAGCCTTTAATTTTAAAATCCTACAACAGAATAGTGCTATATTACCCAACTGACAGTCTGGGGGTGGTGACCTATCACCCTGAGGTGCAGAGGTGTCAAAAGTATTCACATTCATTACTCAAGTAGAAGTAGATTTTGAAAAGACCTCTGTAGAAGTTGAAGTATCAACTCAAGCTTTTTACTTAAGTAAAAGTGTAAAAGTACTGGTTTCAAAACTACTTAAAGTATAAAAGTAAAAGTAATGTAAGAGAAAAAAAAAAGCTTAGCCCGCCCCACAGGGGCCTAATAGTGCACTACCCCACCTCCACAAAAAAACATTTTTCTAAAGGCCATAATGACTATAATGTTATATTAAAATCATACCTGCAAACTCAGAAGGGCTGAAAAAGGTGACACATCTCTTCTGTGTTTTTCAGACAACTGCAGCTACAGTCTGGTGTTACAATCCTCTCCAGTGAAATACAAACACACTTTTACATCATTTAGCTGTCAGCATTTTAACCGTGTTTACTTCAGCTGCTAGTTAACGGTAGACTAACGTTACCTGCTGCTAAGTGTAGTGTTAACTAGCGTCCCGTGCGACTATGTTTCAGTTCCCTCTAACGTCCGTTTTCAGAGCATCAGAGAGAAGCGCAGGCATTTAAGTAGCACCTAAATAAGGCACCGAAATCCGCGTTGCAATTCGGTTGTTCGGTCATTAAGGCACCGGTGCCGTATTAGCACCGGGTCTGTGCAAGTGCGATGGATCACGTACAAACCAAAAGGGTGTCGGAATGGTATATGTTTATACTTCTCATCCAACCACAATCAAATTCACTCTAATGAAATAGGAGTAACCAGGCTATTTTTAAAATGTAAGGAGAAGAAGTAAAAACGAAACCTCCTCTTTAGCCAGACTCATTTCACTTCAGAGTGATAGTACACCACCCTAGACTGTCACTCGGGTGATATCAGAGCATTCAGAGGTAGGATTTTAAAATTAAAGGTTTGAATGGAGTTTGTATTTACATTTTCATATTGTTAGCAAAATGCATTATCATTTTAATATAATCATATAATGCCCATACAAGATTGTGAAAAGGAAAATTGGATTATTGCATTTTCATTTAAATTTTTACTCTAAAAACACATGCATTTGTGAAAATGATAATTCTATTGTGTGTGTGCCTTTTAATTTTCCCATTTACATTATCATTTGAATTAAGTCCCATATAGGCCACCATACAATACATTTATTATTTGTCATGTGAAATTTTTTTAGGGCATTTTGGTTGGCCTTTATACAATGGGAAAGCTGAAGACAGGAAATGGGCGAGAGAGAGAGAGAGGGAATGACATGGAGCAAAGGGCCACAGGTCGGACTTAAACCCCGGGCCACTGCGGTAAGGACTGAGCCTTAGTACATGGGGTGCACGCTCAACCAGGTGAACCAACAGGGCGCCCCTGGAATACTTATTTTACGTAAATAGTTAACTGAAACGTGTTTCTGAAAACATTTTATCCGAGAAATAGGCTATGCAGTTGCTGAATCTGTCTTCATGGACACGTACCATTAGTCTCTCAGTGCTGGTCCTGTACCTTCTTCCTGACCTCAACAGGGAGAAAAGGCTTTTACCCAGGTGGTTTTTGGCGGTCCTCTTCGGTGGCAGTTTATGTACCAGGCAGTGATGTTCCCCGTCAGGACGCTCTTGATGATGCAGGAGTAGAAATTGCTCAGTATTTGAGGGTATACCTGGAATTTTCTTAGGTTTCGGAGGTTGAACAGTCTCTGCCTTGTCTTTCTCACCACTGAGTCAGTATGCAGTACCCAGATCAGACCCTCAGTGATGTGGTCACCAAGGTATTGTAGAAATATTTCTATAATCTAGATGTGTTATTCTCAGTATTAAAGTTGTATCCCCTGTATAATGTATGGACTTGGGACACACAGTTAGTTAGCTTACCCCTCATTTCCACCAACTACGGTACGGCTGCGGATCGGCTCCGCTGCGTGTCGGCTCCGTGCTCCACCGTCCTTCAATTCCGGATTTGTTGCAGAACCGCTGCGGCCATGACTGACAGCTGTAGTCACGAGGACCCACGAGATCTCGCGAATTCACGTAGAATAGAACCACAAAACCAACAACAGATTGTTTCCATCCAGAGGAGTATAGGGCAAACAACTCTGTGCTGTGTTTTCAAGGTGTAGTGAGCATGGTGTATTTTATTTTGAAAATTAAATTAAATTGACGTCCTGTCCCGCACAATCTGAATTGTGCTGAATTGAAATAGAAGCTCTGCGTATCCCCTCCGGAGGGCTGTGGATCGCCGGAGCTGGGACAGAATCCGAACGCAGCAGTTCCGCAGTCAGTGGAAATACACATTGACTTTAATGGAAACCTATTGACTCTTTCCCTATAGTACTTGAAGATTTCCACAAAGGACCTGCTGATATTGGGGACATTGTTTCTTCCCTGTCTCTTCCCAAATGTCCACTATCATCTCTTTAGTGTTTTCCTGATACCAGCAGGTCAGGTCCTCGACTTCATTTCAGGTAGGCCTTTTCATTGTTGACTGTGATCAGACCCACCACAGCTGTGTCGTCAGCAAACTTGATGATGGTGTTGGAGTTGAAAGTGGCTACACAGTCATGTGTGTACAGGGAGTACAGCAGGGGACTCAAAACGCAGCCCTGGAGTGCTCTAGTGTTAAGGATGAGGGTGGAAGAGGTGTGTCCGCTTACCCTCACCACCCAGGGTCTGTCAGGAAGTCAAGCATGCACATGCACAGTGAGGTGTTAAATCCCAGGTCCTTGAGCTTTTTGACGAGCTTGGAGGGAAACAGACAAACACAGACACACACACACACGCACACACACAGAGACACACGCCCACACCCTCAACTATAACCTATATCTATGGTCTTCTCCCAATATGTTCAGCTGTGGAATACACCTGCAGTATAACCTTTTCCCAGACACAGACACAAATATCCAATGTACAATTCTGCTTATTGCAAATGTATTTGTTTAACAATGTCATCCACTGTTAACATACTTCCTTGCAAATGCGAGTCTGGTAAACAAGCATGCAGAAAAGCCAACATACTCGCATGCACCTGAACCAAATAACACAGCATCCAGACAGTTTTTCTTGTTTCCATTACACTTTAAGGAACCTAGGCAGTGTGAATAAAAACTCATTCCAGACAGGACCTAGGGGTTGAAAATGAAGAGATTTTCTCCACTACTAAACTGTAGTAGTTCAAAAAGAGATTTTAAGTCTATCTTAATCACAGTTTGTGCTTTTTCCAGTGATAACTTTAGAAACACAAACCGTGTTCAGTGTGGGTGTATACAGTACATGGAGGTAGAGGAAATCCCAACCTAATAGAAAACAACATCTTAAGTCACTCTATAAAATGTAGCTGTCACGCAACTGCCATGTCCTACCAACGTTAAAGAGCTGCGTGAGGTCCTTGGCCACTATGTAAGGAGGTTCCTGCCTGACCTCTCCACAAAGCTGCATCCAGTCATTGGGTTTCATACCAATGGGTTTAGCCATCAAGGACAACACTGTTCCCATTTCTGCAGGGTTATAACTAAAGACAGGCTTGTCATTTCTGCTACACTAAAACAGCTGCATGAGGGATAACAAGGACATTGCCCATTGGTTACGGTTAGATGGTTAAGGTTAGGCACTGACCTCCAATGATTAAGGTAAGGATAAGACGTTGGGCAGTGAGTCTCGTGAGAGTTTTCACAAATCTGGTTACCACTGTAGACCATGGACTGTAAAAAAACATAGACAACGCATCTCCACCTCCTCCCACTGTATAAAAGTGAAGCCAAAAATGGGTGCTGCCATCTTGTAAGAATGGAGCCAGAGTCTGCGCCGTAGTGACCGGGTGCAAATTTGCATTTCCTAGGATGGCGAAGGCATCTCCCACCAGGTGCGATTTTAGCCCTTTTTGAGGGGTGCTGAACTTGATCCTGGTACCCCTAAAAAAATAATAGCTATAAAAATGTTAATCTGTTGTGAACTAAGGAGTTCTGCTCTGGGAATATCCCAGCATCATGAAACTTAAACCCAGAATCTAGATGCAGAGATCATTCAGAAGAAAATTCTGAGCCATTTTCAGAAATAGTGCTTGTCAGCCATTAGTCAAAATTGCATAAATCTCTAATTTTCAAAAGTTATTGGTACTGCTTTTTGGAAATGTGTTCCATGGATAAATATACAATTTAATTTGTAATACCAACTCACCTGTATATGTATATATATATATGTATATATATATATATATATATATATATATATATATATATATATATATATATATATATATATATATATATATATATATATATATATATGGCACAGCATTAAGGTAATTTTTATATATATATATATATATATGGCACAGCATTAAGGTAATTTTTCTTAGAATTGTTGGTGTCTTTCTACTAGTTTCACGCCCCAGTGACTGTCTGGTTTGGTGTGACATTGACTACGTTTACAAGCTGTCAATTTTGGGTTGGAAAAGGGGTAACCCGGGTAGCATGATACTACGATTCACCATGGCAACAACCACAAATCAAACGGGTCGGCGGAAATACTCATGCGCACAAACAGCGAGTTTGAACATGTATTTCGTTAAAAAAGCGGCTGCTGCTGCAAAAGAGAGAGAATTGGTGTGGGAAAAAATTGCTGCTTGAGTCAATGCGTACGCATTCAAAGTGTATTAATTTTATATTTAATCACAGTTAACTTATAATATTACTGGTAAAAACTGGAATTGTATTACACCTATAATTTCATTTAGGTGCAATCCTGTGGGCGAAAAAGTAAACTATACTAATCCCATTCTGAGGCCGCAGCACCATGATCATTAACAGAACTATAATGTATAATCATTTATTTCTTTTCAATGGCTCTACTGTCCAGGGAACACTACAAAAACGTTTAAAAAACGTTTCAGAGTGAGTCACACTTTTCTGATGGCTTTGCTTACAGTGGCTTTACTATTACAGTGTGATCCGCTACACTGTTGTAAAGAAAACTGTCGTTTGCAAAAAACATAAAGCGATACAAAGAATCTGCTGGGATGTTAAAGCCTGTCCACGATGGTTGATGTTAGTGATATGAGGACGGATAAGGTATCTACATATCTAATGGACTGTGATAAAAAAAATACCTCTCAAATCGGTTATGTGGAAATGAAAATAGCCTACATCTAGTTGGGACTCAATACCGACGTAAACTCTCTGTGAATTAATACAGCTTTTTCATCAATGGGATCGTCGACAAAAGGACATGACATGTTTGAGAAAAAAACGTTTTATAATCTGCCTAATATAAACCAATACGTTTTTTCATTCATGCAGATAAAACTGCATTAAAATGCGCCTGATACAGACTGAATGAATGAATGAGGAAATGACTGAGAGAAACTCAAGTTTTTTCCCCTGTTTCTCACTGAGAGAAACTCGAGGTTTCTTGAAGAAAACCTGCTCCTGACCAGGTTAGGTTCACAGACTCAGTTACCATAGTAACTGACTCCGAGGTTAAGTTACCTCTCTTTCTGGAACGGAAAACCTCATCTCAGGGTTAACAAACTCAGAGTTTTCACTTAACCTGCTTTCTGGAACGGGCCTCAGCTCATCAGCCACCTTTAAGAACCAGTGTGACCTTCTTCTCTGTCCCGGATTGTTACAGTTTTGACTATTGCCTTAATCTAACTTGTCTGTTTCTGTGTTTTAGAAGAATACTCACCTTCAGCAATTACCAGACCTGGGATCCAGTCATCTCTACACCAGTCTCCTGCCTTCCTCAAACCCGGTTTCCCTTGCCATCTTCATTGCCAGTCTCCAACCCACTATGGACCAGATTTCTTCCACTACAAATTCTCACTCAGAATCAAAATAAATATTTTTCTTTTGCACCACTACAGTTTCCGCATCTGAGTTCTGACAACTAGATACATAATTCAGTTTTTCCCCCTACCATGATGGTCCAAAATGATGTTAAAATGTTAGCAAAGTAGAATAACGTTTTAAAATATTACGTTAAAATGGTCCCAGGCACCCCTAAAACTCTGAACCTGGAATCGCTGTGTCCCACCCTACTCCGCATTACTTAGTAGAGTGGATCATGCATTCACCGACCAATGGAGAATCAATCACAACTATCATTCATGATGTTTTACCCAATTTTTTTATAGCATCAAATAACTAATAAAAAAGAAAAATGAACACTACAACAAACGTCATAAGAATGACCTAAAATGGTAGAAACCATCCTTGGTAAAAATGTATGTGATATGTACCTGCCACCAGGGGGCGATCAATGTTTTAGCTTCACTTTTGCATTAGTCTATATCCACGATGTTCCACTTCCGGGATAGCTCTTGTTCTGTCGAAAAGTTTTGGCCGGATTTCCGTTACTTTCCGCCTTCTTTGTGATTGAATTTTAAACTCCGGTCGATTTATGAGGACTATGGTTAACTCAGTGGCAGCTGCTGGTCTTTCAAAGAGGGGAAGCTAATTTTTGGCCTACATCATAAAAATTGTCCATTTATTTATTAGAATATAATAATTATAATAATAATATAATTATATAATAATAATAATTTATTATATCAGTGAGATGGTTTCATCAATAGGCATGGCCAGCAGTACATTTTCTTTGTCACAGCACTTCCAGTCAGCCAGCTAACTTTGTCATACCAGGAGAGCTGAAATGACCTGTTACTTTGCCCTGTCTTTTGCACTAAATCAATCTTAGGTGTTGATCTGCCCTGCTGCTTAATTCTAAGTTTCTCCTTGTAAGGAAGACTTTCAAATGGCTTTGCCAAAATCAGGTCAACAACATTAGCATTGTCTGCCATCATGTGCAGTTTAACCGCGGGATAGGGTTAACCCTAACCGCGGCCCGTACTCTGTATTTATTCCCCCCGGTTCTAATTTCAAGCGATACCACAGGGTAACGGTGAACATCCCCATGCACACATCTTATCTCAACCCATGATGCCTCTACCAAAACCCCGGGACGAACCAGGTTCTGGTGGATTAAGGACTGCATGCAGCCTGAATCCACCATCGCCTGATGTCCCATGTGAACAGTGGCACGTTGGGCGCCCCTGTAGCAGCTCCACTGCTGTAGACCTCTGTTCACAGGTAACCACAAACACACAGGGAGAAATATTTGCCACAGCTCTTTATTTGATGATTGCATCAGCAATGAATTGTCCCACAATCCGTCTGGAGCTCCCTCGCTCCCACTTGGCCCGAGGCTCTTGGTCGCGAGGGCAAAACTTGCGCTGTCCAGCCCACCACACAGTGTCCACGTCTCCTCTCTCACAGTCGGACATCAAGAGCTTGCTCCGGCTCACTACTGCTTTAAAGGGAGAGCATGATTAGACAACTTGCTGCAGCTGTAACAATCAGTCCCTCCCTGCCTGCTCACCTGAGCCACCACCTCCTCCCCACACTCCCTCCACACCTCCACAGGGATTTATTCAAAATGTAAGGCATACTGAACCAGCATGGCTACCACAGCATCCTGCAGCGACATGCCATCCCATCCGGTTTGCGTTTAGTTGGACCATCATTTAATTTTCAACAGGACAATGACCCCAAACACACCTCCAGGCTGTGTAAGGGCTATTTGACCAAGAAGGAGAGTGATGGAGTGCTGCGCCAGATGACCTGGCCTCCACAGCCCAGCTAACAATTTTTGGTTCCCAGAACGTTCGTTTTTTGTTGCAGGAAAGTTCCCTGAAGGTTGGGTTTGGTTAGGTTTTGGTTGTTTGGTTGTAATGGAAAGTTGGTTTAACGTTCTCAGAACATTCCCCTAACTTTCCCCTAACGTTGCCACCTTTAGAGAGCGTTCCACTAACGTTCCCCTAACGTTACAACCTTTAGAGAACGTTCCCCTACCGTTGCAACCTTTAGAGAACGTTCCCCTACCGTTCCCCTAACGTTGCAACCTTTAGAGAATGTTCCCCTATCGTTCTTTTTTACATTCCCCTAACCTTTAACAAACTTAAACAACCATACCAATTGTATTAGTACTTGAAACTGTCTATGCATGAGCAGGAATGAATTATTATATATTAGCAGAAATGAATGAACAGGCATATATATATTACAAAAAAGATAAAAGGATGTAGTGCAAATAAATAGTGCAAACGTAGTGTGCAAGATGCATATTGGAATGATGAAGTATGTAATGTGTAGGTGAATGGCCAAAGTGGCACAAATACAATTGCTTTAATAAAAAATAAAATGTGAACAATTAAATAACACCTGCATGTTATAACCCTGCAGATTGTCAGGTCCTGGAAGGCCTTTTTTGCCTTTCTGCCCCACAGGCTATACTGATTTAGAAACGTCATTGGTTGCCACTCGCCGTAGCATGCGACGGATGGCAGTACCTCCTGTCGAACCTCTAAGGCTTGTCAGGAAAAGTTGCTGTAAAACATATAGAAATACAAATTACACATGTAGAACAAAGTGGAGAGCTTGTACAATCTCATTTTGTAAGAGAAGTCAATTCAGTTATGGTAGGTTTCTTGCAAATGCCATTGCAAAACTACTCTGTTACGTTAGACAATCGCAAAAAAAAAAAAAACTTACATGCAGGTGGTGGAGGCAGTGATGTCTACTGATCTGAAAAAACACATCAGAACAGTCACGTGATATGCACCAGGTTGAATGTAAGTAGTTCCATGGTTGGAATATGACTCTGGTTTCTTAAATGCATGTATAAATGTTAACTAACGGACAGGGCTTCCAGACACACGCTCCATCCTGGAATGCTTTCTTGCTTGTGGACCAGAGTTATCTGAAATAAAAGACCATACAATTTCTACTGATTGCAAAAAGAATATATGAATGTATACAGTGTAAACATAGACATTACAACATAAACATTGTATGTGACAGCATTTCTCAGGACTTTTGCATTGTAGCCCAGATACTTTCTAATGGGGAGACACAGCATCCATAGAAATGCATGGGGTTAGTTTGTAAAGCCAGTATGGCAGCTGTGTAGCCTACACATATTCCGTCTCTTCCTGTATGCTTCCCCATTCACTTAAATAGGAAAATAGCTTGCCGATAACTACCCAAAGTGTGTTGCAAGGTGGCTGCCTAGTGACTTGCCTAAAATGACTGATTGTACTGGCTATCAAATTAGTTTTAGTGTACAGTACACTAAAACTAATTGAAAGAACTGGTATGCCTTATTTGTAACAACAACGCAAACAGGTTGACACAAAACACACAATGCGGCAAAGCATACATGTCGTGCACAGCAGCAAACAAAGACTCAAACAAAGCACAAAATACACTCACCTTAAAGATTATTAGGCACACCTGTAAGATTTCTCGTTAATGCAATTATATCTAATCAATCAATCACATGGCAGCTGCTTCAATGCATTTAGGGGTGTGGTCCAGGTCTAGACAATCTCCTGAACTCCAAACTGAATGTCAGAATGGGAAAGAAAGGTGATCTAAGCAACTTTGAGTGTGGCATGGTTGTTGGTGCCAGAATGGCTGGTTTGAGTATTTCCCAATCTGCTCAGTTACTGGGATTTTCACGCACAACCATTTCTAGGGTTTACAAAGAGTGGTCTGAAAAAGGAAAAACATCCAGGATGCTGCAGTCCTGGGGGGTGAAAATGCCTTGTTGATGCTAGAGGTCAGAGGAGAATTGGTCGACTGATTCCAGATGATAGATGATCAATTTTGACTCAAATAACCACACGTTATAACCGAGGTATGCAGCAAAGCATTTATGAAGCCACAACGCACAACTTTGAGGCGGATGGGCTACACCAGCAGAAAACCCCACCGGGGACAACTTATCTCCACTAAAAATAGGAAAAAGGGGCTACAATTTGCACGAGCTCACCAAAATTGGACAGTTGAAGACTGGAAAAATGTTGCCTGGTCTGATTAGTCTCAATGTCTGTTGAGACATTCAGATAGTAAAGTCAGAATTTGGCGTAAACAGAATGAGAACATGGATCCGTTGTGCCTTGTTACCACTGTGCAGGCTGGTGGTGGTGGTGTGTGTTTTCTTGGCACACTTTAGGCCCCTTAGTTCCAATTGGGCATCGTTTAAATGCCACAGCCTACCTGAGCATTGTTTCTGACCATGTCCATCCTTTTATGACCACGATGTACCCATCCTCTGATGGCTACTTCCAGCAGGATAATGCACCATGTCACAAAGCTTGAATCATTTCAAATTGGTTTCTTGAACATGACAATGAGTTCACTGTACTAAAATGGCCCCCACAGTCACCAGATTTCAACCCAATAGAACATCTTTGGGATGTGGTGGAACGAGAGCTTCATACCCTGGATGTGCATCCCACAAATCTCCATCAAATGCAAGATGCTATCCTATCAATATGGGCCAACATTTCTAAAGAATGCTTCCAGCACCTTGTTGAATCAATGCCACGAAGAATTAAGGCAGTTCTGAAGGCGCAGGGGGGTCAAACATGGTCATAGTAGGGTGTTCCTAATAATCCTTTAGGTGAGTGTATATGCAAAGCGCAATATATATGCAGTCCATTTAAAGCGTAACTCTCGCCAAAATGAAAGGGGCTACTTTTATCGCATCAAAATCACTATATGTAAAACACTAAGAAGGTTCGACACAACATGAAACTTTGCACAAAGTCTCACCAGGGGATTTACTCATGAACTCCAGCATTGAGAATATTGTTTGTGCACAAAGATTTTACCAAAAAGAAAAAGTTTTGAACAACTCGTTGCCTGACTTGCTAGATAGCAACGAGGGGAAAAACAACTGCTAACGTGAGTTGTTGAACCTTTTTTGGTCAGTCTGATCAAAACCGGAATATAACAAAGCACTACGAGGGAAAGGGCATACGGTTAAATCCCAAACCGTTGCGTTACAACCATAACATCATGAAACTGTAACGTATTTCACTTACTCTTTCGTGAGACCGTCTGGCGAAGCAAATTGAATCTTCTTTGTCTGTGTATCAAATGGAAGTCAGGAGGACAGGGCTTGAAGTGAATCAGTCACCTGAGAGCAGAAGAACGGTCTTCTCTTACTGGCGTGGGGGTGTAGCGGTTGGATTTAAACACTGAACTGAGCCACTTGTTAGAAGTGAAATGAAAGGAGTGAATTTTCTTAGTTGTGAAAATCGATAGATTCTTGTTTTAAGTATTTTCACCTAATACAGTTAAAAAAAAACGAAATCAAGCACAAAAGTATAGTTTTTAGCAAAATTGATATCAGCCTAAAAATAAATATTATCTTGCTATGTTGTTTATCTTACTTAGATTTTATAAGACCAATCATTTTTGAGTGAATCTAAGTCAAGTGACTGCAAACCTTTTATATGCTACTTCAAAAACTTAAATGGAGCTGGTTTAAATAAACATTTCAAAACTGCACTGAGAACAACCAAAAACAACCAAAAACAACCAAACGGGAACGTTGTGTGGAGGTACAGTGCAACCACAGGAGAACATTTCAGTTGGTTGGTTCCCCTAACGTTTAGGGAACGTTATAACCTTGAGGGAACGTTCCCTAAACAGTTATTAGTTTGGTTCGAACTAACCTTTAGAGAACCAAAAACTATCGTTCCCCAACGTTCCCTAAACGTTCTGTGTTAGTGGGGAGTCACCGAACCAATTGAGATGGTTAGGGGTGAGCTGGACCGCAGAGTGAAGGCAAAAGGGCCAACAAGTGCTAAGCATCTCTGGGAACTCCTTCAAGACTGTTGGAAAACCATTTCAGGTGACTACCTCTTGAAGCTCATCAAGAGAATGCCAAGAGTGTGCAAAGCAGTAATCAGAGCAAAGGGTGGCTACTTTGAAGAAACTATAATATAAGACATGTTTTCAGTTATTTCACACTTTTTTGTTAAGTACATAATTCCACATGTGTTCATTCATAGTTTTGATGCCTTCAGTGAGAATCTACAATGTAGTCATGAAAATAAAGGAAACGCATTGAATGAGAAGGTGTGTCCAAACTTTTGGCCTGTACTGTATATTATATTTATTTATATATATTTATTGCCTCATTTACTTATTTCAGGATGTATTTCATAGGCATATTTATTCATTTATGTTTTTATTGAATAAAACGGCATCCATATTGATCTGCTCCTCCAACCCATGGAGATCCCCGCTTTTTCGCTTCCCCCGCCCCCCTTGGACTGTCGTATGTTGATGACGTAAAGGTAATGGCCGCTCTCGTTGTGCCGTGAGGAGTGTTTTATTTTCTCCACCATAGCTGTTAAATTAAACCGTATAATAGTTACTGTAGATTGTAAAAAACAACATCAGCAGGAGAGAGGGTAGTTCTTACCGCAGTAGTGCTGTCTTTGAAGAGCTCCGGGTCGGCAAGGTGAATATAAATGTGTGGTTGTTAGCCGTTAGCAAAGTGTAGCTGCGCTTTTAGCTTAAAGTTAGCTTCAGCGGAGGCTGCATCGTTAATTGAAAGACAGACGGGTGTGCTATAATGTCCGCGCATTGCTGAAGCCGTTATGTTCGGTTAGTTATGACGTAAAGACAACCGGTTTTCTTGTTTATATTCTCAAAGGAAGATTTGTTGTTCGGTGGTGCAGTGTGCTGGTTGGTTAGCCGGCTCTCTTTGCGTTGACGTTGAAGTTATGGGCCTTGTTGCCAACTAGCACGACCTAGCTAGCTGTTAGAAGTGTTGGTTACCAGTGATGTTAAGCTGCAGGTCAACTTTAGTATGTACAAAATCGGACTTGTTGTCAAATTATCTTCACATTAGTAGGTAGTTTAAACCTTACGAGACATTTGAAGTATATGAGGTTTTAGCTCCTACCATTGGCAGATAAGGTTAGTTCATTTATTTATATGGGTTAACGTTAGTTGTTAGCTAGCTAGTCTGCTTTTCTTTGCTGTTGATCTTGCAGCGCCGGAAGCTAACGTAAACTTTTCATGAAGTAAATCCTGTTGTCAGTTATAAACATATTGTTATGTCTAAATCTCATATTAAGTGTTTCTAGAGTTAAATTTTTTGTCTTCACCATTGAGATTGTTAGGATTGTTAGGAAGCTAGCTAACTAGTTTGTCTTTGTCTTGTTTGTCTAAATCACCCCTTAGTCCGATATATGCTCTACTGTATAATGAAGAGTTTCATATGCCAAACTTATTTAAACGTCTGGCAAGGCAATTCTTTTATTCTTTCTATTCGGTTAAGATATATATATAGTATTAGGTTGATTATTTGTAAGTTAAATACTCTTGAATACGCAATACCGTACATTTCCCAAGTAGTATTGTGGTTTGTAGTTGGAAAATCATTTTATATATATTTTCTCTGTGTGTGTTTATATTTTAACAACTTTAATGGTAAGTTAATGTTCTGAACTCCTACCTGCTATGTAACCTGGCGGACGTGTAAATATGTTAAATTGACAATTCTTTAGAATAATATGTTCTTTTCATGATACAGGAAAGTAAACCTTTATTATCAAAGTGTGGGTTCTTAGTTTACTTTATTTTAGATATATATATATATATATATATATATATATATATATATAAATAAATAAAATATGCAATAAACTTGTTGCTCTCTCTAATATAACCAGTATGAGCTGCTCTGTTTGCACTACAAAACATGCATGCAGGCTGAAATTCAACCGTGTGGTTTTGTTGGGATAAAACTATAAGCAGAAGGAATAGCTGCTAGGCTAATGTGCAATGTTGAACACACAGAATATGGTAGACGCACATAGCAGAGCTTGCAAACTGTGGCTTTTTTGTCGACAATGCGAACGTTGTCAACGTAACTCACAGGAAATCCGAAATACTTTCACACACTTCAGTGAAAGAGGAGGGGGCTCAAGTTCTGTCCATGGGTCTCCAGCATCTGCAGTTGGCATGCTATCTTTTGACTGGCTCTAGCTAAGTTACAGGAGGTTAACTGACTCGCAGCACTTCAACACGTGTTTTTTTTTCTCTCACTTGACAAGGCAACCGGACGTGACATGGGGGCGTGGCAGTATCGACGATTCCATTTTTTTTTTTATTCGATATTCAAGATTGTGACTTAATTTCGAAATCTTGACACCCTTAATGCGTACATACATGCATACACACACACACGCACGTGCGCGCGCTCTTACACATTTCTTTCTTTTTCATCTACATCAAACCAAATAATAACCCATCCAAACTAGACTTGGTATATAAGCCCAGGAACCATACAGTCGGTATACAATACTATCACCTCAAGTCCTTTTTTTTTTATCCATTCAATATATTCATTTTAAATAGTCTCTTAAAATTGCTCATTGTTTTACATTATTTCATCTCTTCACTGCAGCTGTTCCATTAGTTAACTCCTTTGGTTGTGATGCAGTGATATTTAGCATTTGTTCTTACAAGTTTCTTTTGAAATACAAAAGTTCCTCTTAAGTGATGTTTGCTCGCTCTCATTTGAAACAACCCATGGATACTGTTCAATAACTGTTGATTATTTACTTTGTACATGATTTGTGCAGTTTTAAAGTCAACAATATCTTTAAATTTTAGTTTGATGAAAAGTGAATTAGTTGGTGCTCTGTAAGTGATTTTATTTACAATTCTCATTCATGTTTCTTACAGACTACTGTTTTTTTTCTTTTTACAACAGAATATTCTCTTATGGATACTCCTGAAAGCCCTACCCAGTCCCCTCAGTCTCCTGAGGAAGAGGAGAAGGGCCTTTCTGACAGTGAGCTGCTGGATTCACCTGATGAAGAAGAGGGCAGGGTCATCTCAGACAGTGAGATAGTCCATGAAGAGGAGAATGGGGGGCTTGTTGATGAGGAGGAGGAGGAGGAGGAGGAGGAGGACATGGTGGAAAGCCGAGGAAGAGGTTCGGAATTAGAGGAGGAGAGGGAAGAAGACGATGAGGTAGTCCCTGACTTTGTTTCTGACACAGAAGATGAGGAGCCTGTAGGAGAAACCGAAGGGATGGGACAGGAGGATGGGGCCATTTTGCTGATGGAGGGGGATGAAGACGGTCCACAGGGGGACCAGTTTGATGGAGAGGACGAGAAGGAAGGAGAGGAGCAAGAGGATAGAATCTTTGACACCCCACAGTCTCCAGACTCAGAGCCAGAACAGAGCAAGAGCTTCATTGCTGAAGAGGATGGAGAGGACGGGGAGGGAGGATACGGTGAATACAGAAAGGACGACTCGCCAGATCCTGAGATTGCTGAGGTGGACGAGGAGGAGGAGGAGGAGGAGGAAGAAGACAAAAGCAAGGCCGTGGCGTATGGAAGGATGAGAGCTGAGGAAGAGGAGAGGAGGAGAGCAGTCGCGGTGAGGGAGATGAAGGATGACTCAGCATCCGTTTCCCGGGAGCTGGACGAGCACGAACTGGATTATGACGAGGAGGTCCCAGAGGAGCCCAGCATCCCTGCACATGAGGTAGAGGAAGATGAGGAAGACACAAAAGTGGAGGGAGAAGAACGAGAGCAGATTGAGGACAAAAGCAGTAAGAAAAAGGAGAAGAAACCAATCCTCCCCCCATCTCCTAAAGACAATGAATTCAAGAGGACAGGTGACTCCAAAGGGCCTGAGAGGATGCGCAGAGATTCCTTCAGAGACAAGAAGAAGGATGAGGATGATGGAGAGATTGATGAAGGAGAGATTGATGTAAGTGATTGTAGTTATTACATAATTATTATATGTTAAGTGTGAGGTGATTGGCTGGGTGCAGGTAAATTCATCAGTACAAAACTTTGTAAAATAGTATCTCTTAAATGTATAGACTGCAGTTATGGCAGGACAATAGACACCGGTCCAAAGCATTCGTATCGGGGCCGATCCGGACACATTTAAATGTGTTGGCATTGGCTTTACTTTCTTTACTGCACTTTCCTGTGTTTTGTCCAACTTAGCCCGCTGGTGTTGTACACTGCTCTCCTGCTTTGCAGCCAACAGTGCATGTCACTCTTAAAGGACAGTGAAAATTAAAGTACCGGTAATGTGAAAAATCATTTTGGCACAGTGTGATTGCGAGTGACTCTGAATTCTGACGTCCAGTTTGGCAAAAAAAACGTTATGATTTGTTAACATTCTACTCTAGATCTCTCTTTCCCCGTGCAGTGCACAAAACTAGGGCTGCAACTAACTACTATTTTAATAGTCGAATAATCTATCAATTATAGAAACGAATAATGGACTATTCAGATTATGAATGGCACAATTACTAAATAGCTCTTAAAATGCAAGTATAACCTTAATACTGTAATGCACAAGCATGTTATATCACCTTTTTTTTTCGGGACAAACCGGGCTATCAGAATATGTATGTTACAGTGATTTCACATGAAATACAAAATGGTAATCGAGGAGTGGTGCTGAGCAAAACCGAGAGCAGCGGTTGAGCAGGCAAATTAGAGACTTTTTTTTTTTTTTTTCTTCTTCTTCTATGTGCCCTCCTGCAGCTGCAGACACACCTGCAGCTTTTTCTTGGCTGCAGCTGTTGATTTATGTTCTTTAGGCTTGTGGCTATTGGGAATCAGATCGTATATCATCGATTAGAGGGGTGATCGCCCATTGTTTTTTCCACACCGATATTAAGGTGACTAACTATACAACTTACTATCAAAACTTTGTTGTTGTTATGAAAAATAATCTCTGCACCCTACTGTGCATTTACAGATGTTTCTGGTGGAGCGGCAAGTAGGGCTGTGAGGGTCTAGATTTTTTTTCATACTGCGGTGGAGAAGCAACATATCACGCAGTTTGGAGGTTAACCCCCCCCTTATTTATTTATTTTTTTTTTTTTTTTTTTTTTACAGGTGTTTAAAAACGTGTGTGTGTGTATATATATATATATATATATATATATATATATATATATATATATACATACATACATACATACATATACACACACACACACACAAATTTGGGTGGAAAAAGGGTATAAGTGGGTAGTCTTGCAGAGTGAAATGTACTCCATATCTGTTCAAGGTGGAGCTTTGAATATTAACATCATAATGCTGGATAGCTTAATGAATTATAGTCCATGTTTTAATTATCTTTTGAATCTGCAACATTTCACGGTCTGTAGTAAAAGTACACAGTAGTAATAGTATACAGTTAAGTTGCATATTAATAAGTATAAATAAGTGATTTGGAGGCCTTTTGTGAGTTATTTTTTGGCTACAATGTGTCAAAATGGCAACATACTTCAATATTTTTCATATCTAAATCTCAAATGTAATGAACAGGCACTGCACTAGTATATTAAAAAAACCTTTTTTCCTTGTGCCGACTTTAACATGAAAAGACATGATTCTGATCTCAGGATGCAAGGGTGTCTTGTCACAGATTGTAAAAGTTGCAGATTTTTGTAAGTGAATTCTTGCGATCTCAAGGGCCCAGAAGCTGCAAAAAACAGCAGAAGAAACTTGAGAGAGCAGACTCAGAAACAAACGTGCACTATTGGAATTGCATACGTAAATCGGATTTTGCTCCTATGAATCTATGCACTTGCACTCTTGAATGTTCACTTGCAGACTGGGTAGAGCTCAGAATTATTTTTGTGCTCTCTCAAATCTTTTGTCCTAGTGCTGGGCGGTATGACCAAACTTTTGTATCACGGTATTTTTTAAAGATTCTGGCGGTTTCACGGTATATCACGGTATTTTCTTTCTTTTGCTTGACTGGGCCACCTTTTTATATAGGTTTATAATGGCTTATTCTACTGTCAGGAGTACATAGAATATCACAAAAACATTTTAATGTCATCATGCTTACTAAAAGCTTTGATTACTAAAATATAAATAATAAATAATAAATTATAGCGTGTGGTCTAGACCTACTCTATCTGTAAAGTGTCTCGAGATAACTCGTGTTATGATTTGATACTATAAATAAAATTGAATTGAATTAAAGGGTTTGCTTGGCTCCACAAAGTTATGCAATAACGTTAAATGAAGGGGAATCCATGAAACAGTTCCAGAATCTAAACTATTTTCATTGTGCAAACTGCAAAATAGTAAAATAAACTCAAATCGAATGAATACACATACAAACAACTTTAACATTGTTTCCCTTTCAAAACAAAATAGTTGTAAGCTAGTTGTATAAACACTACCTTGGCCACGGGTAACGTTAGTTTGTTGTAGAAAAGTGGGCGACTGAACGTAGCTCCTCTGTCAGCCTCCTTCACTGTTTGAATAATGTTAGCAGGTTGGCGGACGTATTTCAGGGAGGAAAGACATCTTAAATCTGGTGTTTTAATCATTGCTCTGAACCCGTCTTTCTCAACGGTCTGTAGCGGGACCGTAGCTGGATTGTTATTGCGTTTGTAATGTTGCTCCGCTGCTTGAAGTGACATGTCTTTAACGTTGGCACGGCCGAGTAACGTTAGCGCAACCAAGTAATGGTAGAGCGACGGGCAACAACAGTGGCTAAATTATGTCCGATTTATTTTAGAAACGAAAACCTTCGGAACAACAGACTGTTATGCTACCTGGCTAGCTAGCAACTGTAATGTTACCCATAAATGTAAAATTATTAGTGTTAGAAATTGTTGTGTGCTATGGTGTTTTATCCTGTTAAAGAGAGTTATTTGTGGGTTATTAGTTGTTGTGTTATAAGTATGAAGATATTTTGTTAAAGCACCAATTGTCAACCCTAGAATATCGCCCATATATTATGTCCTCAAAATACTTTTTTATTTGTTTATTTGTCAGGGACAATGCAGCGCACATTATTACATACACAATTATCACAGTCAAAGCCATAACAATATGTGTAGATGTGTTGCATAAAATGTTTCTAGCCATTAGGCTAATTTGCAACCCCATTCCCTGGTCAGGCCTTTCTAAAAAGATAATCCAAATATATATTTTTTTAAAGAACTACATAGTGTGTGTTACACAATCATGCAGCAGATGCATTGTGTACTAATATATATTACATCAACATTTCACAGATTCATGACCACATTACATGAGCAGCGCACTGCAATGTTTCAATTCGCGATTATTTTCCCATTGCTCAATTATTAACCATTTACACAAACACATTTCAGTAAGGTTCAAATCTCTATTTATTAAAATTGTTTAACACTGCACTGTTCAAGAAAAATTAATTAGTAGTGCAACCTGAAGCCAGATGTAGGCTATCAATCCAACAACAAAATAAAGTCAATTTCAGGAGGAATACAAAAATAAAAACTTAAAGTAAACAGAGCAAGTGCAAAAAGAGTACCCTGTATTTGCTTTTTTTTTTTTTTTTTTTTAAAACAGTAGTAGGTAAAATAATGAATAAGTTCTTGTTTAACATCCAAGCTCTTCACCCTTTAATCTTACAGTAAGAAAAAGTGCAATTTTAGCAACATATGAAATCAAATAAATCCAACATAAGGCAAGTTGCAGAGTGTCTAATATAATTCATGATGATGGTAAACCAAAAGAATAACACAACCGACTGACAGCGTTTGATGATGCTTAATGTTAAGTCATAGCGGGGCATTAAAACGAATCAACGGACTAACGTACCGTTGGGCTTCTAGTGGGAACACATTGCGTGTCACTATGTTGATAATCGCACATGCTTGGGTGTAACGCTTAGATCGGGCACAAAAAATCAAGCCCTACCAAGCCCGATTTTAACAATTTGTTAATACGTGGGCCGTTATAACTGACGTTATAAAGGACTCGTGAGATATCTGAAACAATCTGGCCTGGTTGCGCAATTATCGAAGACAGTGCTACAGTTGGGGGAGAGACGATTTAGCACATGCACCCAGAGCTACGGGAGAAGCTGGAGAGTCCTAGCTTTCTCCCCACCCAATTAGGCTAATAAAGTAATGATTATTAAAAACACAAATGCTTGATCAACAAGCCATCATTTACGTTATCGATTACGTCGGCAAATTGTCCCAACCCTACATGTTAAGCTCCCAGACCCCGCCCCGCGGGGTGAACCTTGGCAGCCATGCGCAAACAGCCAGGCATCTAGCACAAACAATACATTAGTGTGTGTGTGTGTGTGTGTGTGTGTGTGTGTGTGTGTGTGTGTGTGTGTGTGTGTGCCTGCATTTATGGACCTGACTCAGTGGCTACATGTTTGGTTTTCTTTCAGCCAGTGTTTCACCTTTTCTATTCAATGTTTTCAGTTTGGTTTGTGTTTTTATTTCAGATGGTAAATCAATCCAAAAACGTGTCACTTATCACTAAAAAAAACGTGACTGGCCGAAAGTGGTTTGGCACCCCTCTGCTATGCAGTTGCCACCTACTGCTCCCCTTGTGGCCACTCTCGTTGTATTTGTTTTAGTCACAAAAGGACAAAGTACGGCGAGAGCTAGATTATTTGTGCATTTAAAAGTCAATTTAAGAAAGAGAACTTAATAAAGCTATCAAAATTTAAAAGCTTGTATTTCTGTACAATCAAACAGTGGTGCCACATTGTTGGTTTCTGATCCATTATTTTTTTTAGTGCCTGTTTGAATAATGTTATGATGTATATAATTATTATGAATCTGAGAGGCTTGGACCCATACAGTAACACAGTAGGATAAGTGAGAGAGTATCATGGCATGAAATAACAGTAAAGCTGCCTTGACAGGTATGTGATGCCTTATCATTCTGAAACAGTTCAGGTTTGAGAGTTACATGAACAGAGTTTGTTCATGTATTTATTGAATTTGAGTTGGGAAACTTTCATATTTATTTCACCTGTGATGTCGTACTACTTTGACCGTGTGACAGTGCACTGGCACATACTGTTGAAGGTCACATTTATTTTCTAAAAATGTCCTAGTTTATTGTTTTTTATGTCTGATATAATAAATAATGCCAAATTGGGCTTGGGTCGTTAGTTGTTTGATTAATTGATCAACATTGATTGTGATTAGTGGTTCGCTGTGCATGCAGAGCCTGCATGTCACGCGCTAGCAACAAACTCTATGTATCAGGAACCCTTAAATCGGTGTAAATGACGTTATATCAGACACACTTGTAGATTAGCGTTAGTTTCCAGCACACAGAGCCGATAATCAGCTGTTGAACAGTCTGGCGAGGTCAGTGACTCGAGTCTGTTCAGCGTGTTCCGTGCCGTCGTCCGTCCAAGGGGCCGTCGGCCTTCATTCTGGCCAATTTGACATGTATAATCGGCGGGGCGGGCACTGCCGGCAGTCAGACTCAAATGACCCATCTGATTGGTAGAGTGCTAAACCGGAAACTGGGAGCCGAATGAGCGTGAATAGTCTCTCAAAATCTGATGAAAATCTTGTTTGAAACTGTTGAGCTGAAATGAAGACAGATTCAGCAACTGCGTGGCCTATTTCTCGCTTAAAATGTTTTCAGAAACATGCTTCGGTGAACTATTTTAGTACAATATGAGATTATGAACAAGCCTCCATAATAGTCTGGCTTTGAATTTCTGGAGAAAACAGACTCACGTAACGCACTTGTCCAATCAGCTGCCGGTTTCATTTTTTTGGGCAACAATACAGATTAGCGTCGCCTGCTGTTATGGAGACGTATTACGTCTCGTCTCTTTGGTGTGTTCCGAGGCACTTTTTTGACCAACTTGGGGAGACTGATCAGTCAAACTGCCTTTTCTGCCGACGGTCGGTTGTCTGGTTGGTGTGTAAGCAGCTTTAAAGGGGAAGGGTTGGCCATTAACATCAGTCATGGAAAAAGTCCTGCTTGAATTAACTCAGACTATTTCGCTTCACAATAAAAG
Organism: Perca flavescens; assembly: GCF_004354835.1. NCBI lineage: Eukaryota > Metazoa > Chordata > Actinopteri > Perciformes > Percidae > Perca > Perca flavescens. The sequence goes on along the minus strand of NC_041338.1, from coordinate 11,707,644 downwards.
CCAAGCTTAACTATTTCGCAAAGAGGAAACTTGATAAAAAGGCATTTTTGTCAACACTAGAGTGTGTGTATATATATATATATATATATATATATATATATATATATATATATATATATATATATATATATATATATATATATATATATAGAAAGAAACAAACAAACAAACAAACAAACAAACAATCTGGCCTGGTTGCGCAATTATCAAAGACAGTGCTACAGTTGGGGGAGACACGATTTAGCACATGCACCTAGAGCTACGGGAGAAGCTGGAGAGTCCTAGCTTTCTCCCCACCCAATTAGGCTAATAAAGTAATGATTAATAAAAACACAAATGCTTGACAACAAGCCATCAATTACGTCGGCAAATTGTCCCAACCCTACATGTTAAGCTCCCAGACCCCGCCCCGCGGGGTGAACCTTGGCAGCCATGCGCAAACAGCCAGGCATCTAGCACAAACAATACATTACAACAGGGACGTGTGTGTGTGTTCGCGTGTGTGTGTTCGTGTGTGTGTGTTCGCGTGTGTCTGTGTGTGTGTGTGTTCGTGTGTGTGTACGTGCTCCTGCATTTATGGACCTGACTCAGTGGCTACATGTTTGGTTTTCTTTCAGCCAGTGTTTCACCTTTTCTATTCAATTTTTTCAGTTTGGTTTGTGTTTTTATTTCAGATGGTAAATCAATCCAAAAATGTTTGCAACTAACGATTATTTTAATAATCGATTAATCTGTCGATTATTTTTTCGATTAATCGATGAATCTGATAAAAAAAAAAGCATTAATTTACATCAACTCAATACATGCTGACTTATTGTTTTAGTTAATAGTTGTGTAAAGGTAATGTGTAAAGGTAATAGCAGATACAGACAAGACAGACAGACACACACACACACACACACACACACACACACACACACACACACACACACACACACACACACACTTATTCATTAAATTATTACCATCATTGTAGTAAGTGCAAGTTAAGTTTGTTTATACACCACACACTATTATATTTGTCAACAATAACTGATATGGGACAAAGCATATAATATATAAATAACAGATTGAAAAATTAATGGGCCAAAAAAAGCGAGTGAATAAAACAGTGTCTTTAGTCTTGCAAAGTATACCACCGAGCTAACGCTAGCTTGTCATGCTAGTCAGCTGGATAACGAGTAAACGGCAGCACCAGAAGAGCTACTGGAGGGACGGTACGTTCCTCACTTCAGACCGGAAACAGAAGTAGGATAGTGTAGTGACTTTACCCTGCTGTTGAACTCCCTTCCTTCTCATCAAGGACTCAAACATGTTTACGTTTTAGGTGCTGACTCATCACCGTGGTGCGCCCGTGCCATGCCGTGTCGCTTTTGCTTATCTTGCAATTAACACGTTTTTGATTTATTTAGTGTGAAATGCTCCCACACCTTGGATGACTTGGGTCGTACTGATTTCTCTGCCTCCGCCGAGTGTTTCAGAACAACGTTACGGGTCTCTCCGGTCTCTTTCCGTATTTCCTCTACCCCCGCTCTGCTCTTTTTTTTCTTTTCTTTCGCTCCGCGCTGCTCCGCACTCAACTAAATTTTTTTTTTTATCTCCGCGACTAGGTGGCCTAATAGTTGAGCGACACAACGAATCGATAATTAAATTCGTTGCCAACTTTTTTTAGTAATCAAATTTTATCGATTTTATCGATTCGTTGTATATATTTTTTTTTTAACAAAAAGCCAGACACTATAGTATTTAAGTTGCCATGACCTGTAAATTCCCCACTTCTAAGCACAGAGCAGAAGATAACGTCATCTCGGAGCTGACGATATATGACGCGACAGCACCACCGTCATTAAACACTGCAATATCGTTGACAAAAAAGCGACACTAAAATGTAGTTAAAGAAAAACTTTTATTTGCATTGCCTTCCACCTTTTCTCTCCCACCTCTCTCTTAAGCAACACACTCGCACTCCCTCTTTGTGAGTGCGAGTTTGTTTCTGTAGGCTACTCGGTCCGGTTCTGGTGCTTGATTGACGCAGATATTTGCTAATGGCCGCACCATGAATCCATGAGGCAAATGTCTGTGATTACTCCACATTTTAATTGTGATATTTTGTGAGTAAATTCCGAATCTACACGTTCTCTGTCAGGTAAATGCAGTACAATGTTTTTATCTGAATTAGAAATACACAGAAAGTCAGTACTAGGTTATAAAGTGTGGTTGCATATTAAGTAGGGCTGTACCACCTATACCTTTTTTTTTATTTTTTATTTTTTTTTTTTTTTTTTTTTTTTTTTGAGCTTCAAAGCTTCGGTACTTATCAACAGCGAATAATTGAAGTTTGGCAGGGAGGGGTGTAAAAAAAAAAGCGAGAGTTGAAGCGACTTTGCTTTGTTGTTGCAGGACACAGTCATCTATTGTTACACAAACTACTCGGCAATTCACTGCTTGTGTTAAGTTTTTTACCCTCCATAGTGTTTGCAACTTTTTTTGTGGCAGTGATGTTTCCTGTTTACAGTAACGTTAACGAGTCTGATCTCCGGTTACACGATTGTCTACCGCAGGGGGACGTCCAGTTGCTTTGTTTCCAAAACTTAAATCGGTCTTAACTTTTTGCTCTAGGCATTCAAAATAAATGTAAAGACCGGAGTTTTTGCCGGACTGTCTGACGAGTGAATTCTTCCACAGTGTCTGTGAATGAATGCTCAGCCAAGCCCACGTTTCACTAGAGCATTAGTGTTATGAACGGTTGTACTATCTTTACTTTTAATCAAATCGCCTGAAAACGACCCCAGGATAATACAGTTTAACCATTACAGACCTCTACACACATCAGACTGCTTGCTTTGTAACTCAACATTTCTCATTCTTGGCTGAGATGGACGACATAGTGCTGCATAAATTAGCCAGCAGCTAGCTGCTTAAGGCCTCATACACACAGCCGGCCATGTCTTTCTATTCATTTTAAATGGGGGTAGTGCAGTTAGGTTGCGGCGGAGTTTGCCGCAGAGGGGACACTCAAAAAAACGCAAAAGTTGAGACAGACTTAACTTTTTGGCCAACCGTGGAAGAACTTGTCAGTGTGTTTTAGGGTCGGTGTGAAACGTTCAGTAAACGAAACATCACTAACTTATAACTTATTGCTGTGGCCAACCAGGAGTTTGTGGAACAGCTGAATGTTTCCTGCAACAACAAAACTTGTCAGTATGGGTGTTTTTAAGGAACACACAAGGTCGGGCTTTTATTGGTCTGTGATTATCCCGTTCAGTAAGCCTGCATGGAAACGAATATTTGAATCCCAAAATTGAAAATCAAATACCTAAACATTGAACGAATATTCGGATCCAGCTTGGCTAATATTAAGTGCTTTGATGGCCTTCTGTTAGTAATTTGGGGGTACAATGGTTCTGGAGAAAGCCAAGCAATTGGCCCCTTCCAAACAGGCATACTTTGAATGGGAGCAGCAATACAGTGTTTTCCTCTGAGGAAGAAGTACATAGTAAGTCAGTAGTGTACAGTTGGGATGCATATTACTTTATATTAAGTGCTTTGATGGCCTTCTGTAAATTTGGGGGCAATCTGCCCGTCCAAACAAGCACAATCTTTGTCCCAACTTTTTTGACCCCGCACTACACTAATTAAATACAAATAACACACTCTCTAGATACCTTATTTTTTTACGATACAATTATACGATCTAAGGTGTCATGATTTGCCTCTTGTATCTGTGGGCAGGATGATGACCTGGAGGAGGGGGAGGTCAAAGATCCCTCGGACAGGAAGATCAGACCACGTCCCATCTGCAGGTTCTTCATCAAAGGTAGGTGGTCTTGAGCAGGTCTCATCCCAGAGCTACACACACACACACACACACACATTAGCATGGCCGATATTATCTGCCAAATTTAACTTATGACAGATACATCAGTAGGTGTATGTAAGCTGGTAAGTAACCAGTAATTGCAGTGCCACACTGGCCACCAGACAGCACTGATGAGTTAATTTTTCAACAGTAAAATGTCTCACTCAGTACATATCACAGTCAGAATTCTTTTAATAACCACTCTATTCCTGATATTTACAGTGGGACACCAATAGAATAAAAGCTTTTACAACTGATTACTTACGTGTAGGGGGTGTCAATTTTGATTTATTTTTCTGACCGAAAGCCGACCGTTGTTAACTGACCGTGAACCGACAAGCAGGCAACTGAGTCACCGTTTACCTGTCCCGGAGGCTCGGACATGCTCACGGACACTAATACAAGTCGCGCAACCAGATGTTGCATGCACATGCAGCCGTTTTCCTGGAACCGCTTGAGCGTCCCAGCGACCGACACAAGTATGCAGCTGTCCTGCCTCCACCTGCGAGGTTGTCAGTGTCATCTGTAGGGCTGTGTACCGAATTCGATAATTTATAGGCACTGACCGATTTGCCTCTAAAGTATTGAGTATCGAAAAATGCCTCGTCATTCAATACCCAATTTCAATTACAAACGTAACATGTAATGTATTAGTCACGGATACCCAGCCCTAGTCATCTCTGTCTGCCTGGCATGCTCTGTGTGTAGGACTGCCGTCAGTTGTCACTCATCAACATGTGTGTGGCTGCTGTCCAGAAAAAAAGGAGCTCAAAACGCAACTTGCTAGTTCAAACTTTGCAACTTTTATCCAGCAGTTAAGAAATAAATTGCAATTTTTCTTTTACCATGCAACAAACTTTTTTTTTTTTTTTTTAGTTAAAAATGTTCTTTTGTAATGTTTTAAACTGTTTAACTAATAGTAATTATCTGTCAAAATTAACATTCCTACCAAGTGGCACCCTCTGGTGCTGAAAATGAAGCCTATGCAGAAGTGCCAAAAGTAAACATAACAGGCTTTGACTTCTGTTAAAGCATAACTCTCGCCAAAATGCATCCTAGGGTATTTTTGTGAATGTACGTGAGTCAAACTTTAGTTTAAAAGCATATTTAGGACCGAATCGCCACTTTTAAGATTCACCGTATTCTCGTTTTTCGGTCAAATGGCCTTTGGGAGTGATAGGGCACTCTCATGCTAGTCTCAAAATAGCTATTTTCGAAATACTAAGAAGGCTCGACAGAACATGAAACTTTGCTTCAAGTTTCACCAGAAGCTTTACACCTTAACACAAGCAATGGCAACATTCTTTGTGTACACAGATTTACTAAAAAGGTTTTTGAGCAACTCACAACAGATGTTGTTGTTTCCGGCCACAACCACCTCGGCAGTCAAAACGATGAGGCTCCTTTTTCAACTACAAGGTCAATATTGTTTTTCAATAACGACAAAACGCCGACTTATCCGTGCATTTCTATGGAACAGAAAGGAGAGTAAAGATGGAAAGCTCCTAAAGCTTTCCATCTTTACTCTCCTCCCTGTTACGTTGCATCCGGAAATCAATTGTTTTTGACTGATAAAATGGCTGCGGCCGGAAACAACAAGAGCTACGGTGAGTTGTTCAAAACCTCTTTTTTTAGTAAACTCTGGGTACACAAACAATGTTGTCAATGCTTTCGTTTAAGGTGTAGAGCCCCTGGTGATACTTCGAGCATAGTTTCATGTTGTGTCGAGCCTTCTTAGTGTTTTAAAAATAGCTATTTTGAGGCTAGCATAAAAGTGCACCTACCACTCCCATTCAAAAGGCCACTTGACCAAAAAATGAAAATACGGTAAATCTTAAAAGTGGCGCTTCCATCCTAAATATGCTTTTAAACAAAAGTTTGACTCAAGTACATTCACAAAAAGAGTTACGCCTTAAGTTTGCTAACACAGGAACGCAAATAATGCTGTTGGATCTTTAAGATTAGACACAGTGACCAGACATAATTAATGATTTCACTCTGAACAATGACTACAATTCTCAAACCTCTTGAATATTTAATGATAACTATAAAACGGTTATCTGTATAATTTAGAGATATATCTAACATTGTAATAATATCTGTTTTGTTACTGTGATGAAGAACATGTGAGGAATGTTATGGTTTGTCAGCTTTATGCAAGTTGTTCTACAGCAGGGGGAGCTGTTGTACTTAATATACATATAAAAAACAACAACATATAGACAGAGTAGTTTTAAAAGGCAGTTTAATAGTCCTTTAACAACAAATGTAAAGGTTCACAATTGTTCTACTGATCTTTAGGTAAAGAATAGACAAGGGGGATACAGCATTACTATAAATGTCTGTAATACCCTTTTCATTGGTGGTAATTGGGCAAGGTGGGGGTGTGTCCTTGACCAACTGCCACTTTGCTCGTTTGAAAGCCATGATGTCTCTCTCTCATGGGTGGGCCAAATTCTCTGCGCGGGCAAAGGAGAGAAAGGGGAGGTAACCTTGCTCCTTATGACCTCATAAGTAGCAAGATTCCAGATCGGCCCATCTGAGCTTTCATTTTCTCAAAGGCTAACTGCGGTTTAATCACTGCTCATCCACACACAGTCCTTCTCCCTTGTGGGGGTAGGGGCTTAGGAGACCGTTTTGAGCTTTATCGGGAAGGGGGGAGGGACTGAGAAGTTGTTAAGTCCTGGATCTTCGCAATCCTACCTACGGCACCTTTTAATCGAAGAAAGTACCCCAAAATAATTTATTTTTTTGTTACTCTTGGCACCTGTGTCTGTGTTATCAACTCCCTGCAAATGATTTAAACTACACTGGTACATTTTGTTTCCTCCAGGAAATTGCACTTGGGGTATGAACTGTAGGTTCATCCACCCTGGCGTCAATGACAAGGGAAATTATTCCCTGATCAGTAAACCAGACCTCTTCTCACCTAATGGAGCGCCTCCTGGAGGACCACACCCACTCATACCCAATAATCCCTGGGTACGTCTTTTTACTTTTGTGAAACAGTTCAAACGGTGTATAATACCTGTGATTTTGAAGTGTACAGACTGCTGTTATTTCGTTACAAACATGAAACAATTAAATCCTAAGATAAAAAGCACAATTTAGGGCTGCACAATATAATATGTTAATAATATTGCTTGCGATAAAAATATATTAAAGTGTACTCAGTTCTGCATTTCTGCTGCTTACAGTAGTACTTGTTGCTTGTTTCTAACATTCTTTTATTGAACAAATTGACTATTGAATTGAAAATAAAAGACACCACCAAAAAAAATGACTGACAGTTACATTTTAAAGTGCAGTTTTCTACTGATATTTCCTTTCAACTGACAGAAAAAGTGTCGCAATGGCGATAAAACACTATATTGTCCAGCCCTAGTACAAATGCGTAGGAACTGGATCTATGTCATATGCAATTCTACCAACTAGCATTGGCTGCTACATCTCTCTGAGTAAGAGAAACTACTGAATCAATTTGTCATTGTTTTAGGCTGGACCTGCAGTGGAGGAGCTCCCTCCACCACCTCCCCCAGTGGAGCCTCCTGTTGAGAGTGCATGGGAGCGAGGCCTAAGGCACGCCAAAGAGGTAAACCACTTAACTGCTTCTATAGGAAACCAAACTGAGCTTGTGCCAAATGGAACTACTGTCATGCTGCTCAGAGTGTGTAAACTAACTTGGACCGTATACCTGTTAGTGTAATGATTCTCTGTGATGTTAGCTTAAATATTTTTTTATATTATTCATATATTATAAACGTGTTTTTTTTCATGTAAGAAATAGGACCAGCGTTACATTAAAGGGTAACTACCGGTTTGTTTGTTTGTTTGGTTTTTGATTTTTGTTTTATTAAACCTGGATAAAATGTTTTTGGGTCTAAGAGACTGATGGGAATAACAATCTTTGAAATTGGTCCAGTATTAAGCAAGATTGCTGCAGTCGGCGCGGCGAAACAAGCTACAATGTAAGTTAATGGGGCAATTGTGCAGCTTGTATTTACCTTTACAAAAGTGCTTGTTTTACCACTGACAGGCTCAGATTAATATTGTAAGTGTCTGACAACATTATGGATAGGATTTCTAAGGAGGTCGACCTTTCTGTTTAAGAGTAAGGTCCTTTTTTTTAAACATAAAAACATCCACGAAATTGCATTCACTAAACCCACTGGTCTCCATGTAAATTAACACTAATTTTAGCAATGTAAAATACACTTAATTCGTCGACAGAAACAAAATAAAACTATGAAAAGCTGTTTTGGGTCGTCTTTCCACTTTTCCAACCATCACCACTCTAGTTTTGGTTGAAATAAACGCATAGTGTACTGATTTACATGTAAAAATATGTTGGCTCTATACACGCTAGATAGTTTTTCTTTTTTATGGATTTGGTGGGTTTAGCGCTAGCGACCTCAGCGCTGTTTCTGGTTCAGCAAGGTTTAACAGGTTTCAAAAAGGCCCATCTTGGTAGGGATCCTTTCCATAATGTTAATAATAATCTAAGCCTTTCAGTGGCAAAACAAGCACTTTTAGTGGACCAAATTGACAATGCAGATTTGCCCCATAGGGTTACATTGTATCCCGGTCTGTAGCTGTCGGTTGTAGCGTTCACGCTTAGTACTGGACCAATTTCAAAGATTATTTTTCCTGTCAGTCACTTGCACACAAAAACATAGGAAAATAGGATCCAGGTTGAACAAAACGGGTTACCCTTTAAGTCCAGATCAGAACAAAGATTTGCGACAATACCAGTTGAAACTTGCAACTACTTGCAGTGGGCTGGTCTGCAGCTTTTTTTGAAACCTGCCAGATCACGGCAATGCGACGAGACAGTATATCATCTCAATTGCAACGAACCTCTGTACATAGGTTCTTTTTAGGCTTTATTGGGGCTGGATTTAATTTTTGGTGTCTTAAAGTATGAATGAGAATAGTGACATACTTGCTACAGTTGCATTTCTAGTAGTGAAAACAATGCTTCATTTCTCTGATTCACTGCTTTGTTCTAACATCGCTCCCTCTTTTCATTCACTCTCTAGCTCACTCAACCACCGCTGCTCTTTCTCGCTCGCAGGCGCTCGTTGAGCCTCCATCCAAAATGTAGTCATTTCGACCAGTTTGTAACTGACTTGACCAGCGGACTACGCTATGAGTTGATTGGCTGTTCAAGGTTTAATGCCCGACAAGGTGTCCATTATTAGAAAATAATGGATGACGGCGAGGCCAAACCCTCCAGAACAGTTGCCTCCTCCACAGCCCATTATTACTTAAGGGATAAGGGACAGCTTGAAGGGCATCAAGCTGCTTATACCATGGTCATCTGCCAACAAACATTTTTTCAAGGCCATTCATTTATATGAAATCAAAGTCTGAAGTTTTTTCAAACGTTTCCCTGGTAACACCTGAGGGTTTAACTAATACCTCTAAGAGTCATTCCTGTCTCATTTAAGGTTCTTAAAGATCACTGCTCCAGTAAATAGGACGGACCTTAGATACGACTTGGCAACTTGAGATATTTCTAGTCTGCTCAGCTCATAAAACGCTCGCTCAGCTAAGAGCCAGAAAGCGAACGCTATGCTAGCAAAATTCAAAGTCAGTAACGTTACGTACCATTGACAAACTGTAAATATGATCCAACAGTATATTTCACAACCAGACAAGCTAGCTATCCAGCCATGCCATTGTCCCCAAATCAATATCAAAACTTTTACGAACAAATACTACACCACGTGTACTATCAGCCGCTGCCTGAAGTAGAGCGCTGAACAGCAAATGAGATATGAGATGATTGCTAAATGTGATACAAAGTAAGTTCAGAGGGCAGTGTAATGTACTTCTTGCAGCGTTGTGTGTTAGCGCCATCCTGTGATGTTCAAGAGAACGAGGCATGGAAGGACTAAACTCAGCGTGAAAGACGTTCCCATTTTTTTCCATTTAATGTAGAGCGTTCATTTACATCTGTAAACAGACAGTTTCACTGGAACTATTTAGGTGTCCTATATCCCTTTTCAATGGACACCTTGCAGCCAGTCGGACTGAAGTATTCACCCAGGTCATGGTATAAAACAGGTGCCGTGCCTTACATTCTGTATCTGGCTCTGTCTCATAGGTGCTGAAGAAGGCCACCATCCGTAAGGAGCAGGAGCCAGACTTTGAGGAGAAGCGTTTCAATGTGACCATCGGAGAAGACGAGAGAGAATTTGACAAAGAGAATGATTTCCTCAGAGAACGCAGCTACCGCATCATTCGAGAGTATTACCTTCTTAAATTAAAACACAGTTTTTCTGATTCCTTGTTTATCTTGCAGTTGCCTGCACCTCCAGTCCTGAAGTACATGCTTTGCGAAAAGCTTCTTTCCCAGTTTACCTTTTTAAATGATTTAAATCCTTAGTCGAACAATCACGTCAGACTTGCATAATTTAAGTAAAGCTTGGAGAGATGACGCACTACAGAGTAATTGAAACAAATACACACATACAAAAATAGGAAACTAGAGGGAGGAAACACTCCCTTCTGATATTTGAACCTTGGGTGACTCCACCACCAGTTACAACTTTCAGTCAGCCGGAAGACTTTATGAGGATGCTGGTAGCTGACCAATTTCTGTTTTAAGGAAGTAGAGAGAAACTTCTTTTTTGTTTTTGTTAACAAATCTATGAGTATAACAAGGTTAGAATTTACAGAAGTGAAACACATTGACTACATAAACCAAGTTACAATTACTATACTACGATAATATACAGGGCAAAGTAATAAAGTACATAGAGAAGTCTGTGTCCTTAATGGCCAGTCAGTAAAAACCTCTGTGAATGTGTATAGGCCCTTCAGATTTTTCACATACAATACTGATTATCAGTTGGAACAGATTGTTTTTTTTTCTGTTTTTTGTAGACCATACATGACAGGGTTGTAGTTAAAGTCCAACATAACTCCCAAGACCTTTTTAATATAGTCCAGACTTTTTGTGCTTTGTAGTCTATTAAGAGATGCTGTTGTATCTTCATCATTTTCATTTCACTACATCATTCATTCGTGTGTTACATAACAGCTTTATTTCACTACACCTCTCACATGAATAAGCCAATGAACATCTCTGATTCTTTTACCACCTTATGCCTTTGTCATTGGTTACGTTTTTATATCGAACTATAAATCGAGGAATCTCTCTGAATGTGTGTGTGTCTCACACATACACAGTACAGCAGCGGGGGCGGGTTAAAAAAATAAACGACTAGCGACAAATCTAGGGGCTCTACTATCACCTCTCTCTGTCACTGACTGAGGTGCAGCAGCGATATGTAGTGGCCGTGTCGTGTAGTACTGCAGATGGGGTCTGTGCGCTGTGCAGGAGGAAAAGTAAGAAATACATTTTATTGCTTCTAACTTTGTCTCTGTGTGATCACGTAAGTGCAGCCGAACTCACAACACAGGTGTTGTCTTTAACTTATGTGTTTGGTGATTTTGTCAGATGATGTATAAAATCTTGATTTCAGCAGTGCAAAAAAGAAAATAAAAAAATACACACGCGGAACCAAGCAATCGCCCCGTTCCGAACAGGCACACTTCAAATTCACTTCACTTTAAATGGGCAAGGCACTAGTTTAATCACACCAGTCCATCTGTAAATGCTGGTGTTCTGTAATGAAACCAAAACATTTTGACAAAAAAAGAGAGAATTGGTCCTGGACCCTCTGTTGAAGATCCCTGTTATAATGGTTTCTCAGTTGGAGGTATGCAAGAGGTGAGCAATGAGAACATTTCTCTTTGTTTGATAACATTAAAAGTTAAGTTAGGCTTTGCAGTTGGCAGGAGAGAAAAAGATAGCGATTGGGCGACCCACATTGAACTGCAGGCTGTAGACGTGTGTCTCGCGAGAGAGAAAACACAAGGGTGCTTATAAAAAAAAAATGTAAACTTATTTTCTGATGGTGTCTCGGTACAGTTTTTTTTTTTAGATAAACGGGCGGACACACTGAACTGCAGGCTGGTGTGTGTGTGTTTACCCCTGCGGCCACCAACAGACACACTATAACCTAGTGTAGCATACATGCTATTAGTGTGTTGTAAATGTACCAAATGTAATACGAGATTTTGTCATTGAAACTATTCTGTTTTCCTCTTTCAGTGAAATGGAATTCAGAGATCCTATTTACGGGTAAGTGTAGACTAACTTAAATAGCCTTAATAAACTCTTCAATAGACCATGGTGTAGACATGTAATGTAAATGTAACGTGCTGTAACACTGCTCAATGTTTGTCATGATTAAGAAGACCATTACTGATTTATGCACAGCTTTTTGGTCCATGTCTCTTGTCAGAGATGGAGGTATTGCTAATCCAAGTGAGATCATTCACAAAACAGTAGTGTATAGGGTCTCTGTTTGACTCACAGACTGCCATTCAATGAATTGAAATTTGAACAACTGAAAATACTGAACTGAAATATCTCTTTCAGAAATATGTTCACAATTCTGTATAATTCTGTAAAATATGATGTTTAACATCAGTTTTTAAATACACCATAACATGAAAGAAAATTAACCAGAGAATGGTTTTGCCCTATGTGCTCAATAAACAGTGTTTCCCTCAATAGTGACCCATATGCTGATCCATACTATGACTATGAAATGGAGGCCCTATGGCGAGGAGGCCAGTATGAAAACTTCCGAGTGCAGTACACAGAAGCTCCTCTTCCTTACCACTACAACGTGAGTATCCTTGACAATCTGCTCAAAATGTGTGAGTACTACAACATCAACAAAAAAAATGTCTAATCATAAAGTCCAAGTCGAGGACAACATGTGAATGGTGCAGTGCATAGCACAAATATACGAGAACAGTTATACAGACGACAATACATACCTGTTGGTCGCCAGCTTTTACCCAAAAATTACTGAGACCTATTCTTTAGAAATTAAACCGAGTATTTGTGAGTCATAACAGTTCAGTGTTAAAAATGGCTCTGGGGCTGAGTGCCACTGACAGGGTAGGGAAGCCAAAAAGTTTTTGCTATAAAACTGAACATATCCATTCCGACAGGAGCGTGAACGTGACCGCGACCCTCGGGAGCGGCACCGGGACCGAGAGAGGGAGAGAGATCACCGTGAGAGGGAGCGCCGGCAGAGGGAGAGGGAGAGAGAGCGGGAGCGCGAGAAGGAGAGGATGCGGCGGAAAGAAGAATGGGAGAGGGACCGGATGAAGCGGGATGATAAGGAGAGACCAAGGATGCGTCCTCCTAGGGACGCCAGGGAAAAGAAAGACGAGGAAAAACTGAAACCACCGCGCTCGCCGCCCCTCAGCTTGCCACCCAAGTAAGTGAAGTTTCAGTTGGCTTTAGGTTGATTTATTTTGCAGAATTTTTTGACGTCATGTCTTGATACACCAGTAAGGAGCCAGAACAGTAATTCCCAGTCATTATGATTTTTCGTTTTATTTGACACCGTTATATCTTTGTAATTATTAGATGTGGGGTTGAAGCAGACAGACATGCATCAGGGGCCTGGTTATTTAAAGCCTTGAAGGTCAAACATAACCTAAAATCAATATGGTAATTAATGGGGAGCCAATGCAGGGAGGCCAAAATTGGAGTTATATGATCTTGTTTTCTTGAATTGATTATAATCCCAGCATCAGCATTTTGAACTAATTGAAGGCGATTGAGGAAAGCCTGTGTTGTACATGTGTAGAAAGCTTTGCAGGAATCAAGACGAAGAAAAGAAAAGCATTGCCAACCCTGTGTAATTGTCTTCCCTAATAGTGATGGGAAATGAAACAAAAGTTAACTACCCTGTTGGTCCTGTTGGATTTGTTATTGTTGGGTCATCTTCAAAAGCAAAAGAATCTTAATTATACATGGTAAAACTTGCGGTCTGTTGAAAGTTGAAAAGCACAACCATTATTATTCAAGCTAGGTGTGCTACTTTCCGGTAGGAGCAGCAACATGACATGAAACCTACCGCCCCCAAACTTTCAGGCATCTACCAACCTTACATGTGCCAGGGAGAGTGGAAGGGAACTACACCACCGAAACAATGCATTTTCAGTCGTGGCGTTCTCAAGACCAATACATGAAAAGAGGTCTGTTTGACATCTTTGTAGTTCTTTTATGTTAAATTAAAAAGGGTAATGGTTGAAGTCTTAACTACTGCAAAGATGACATAGGTGTCCCATGTCCTGTTCATTCCTCATTCGACTTAGCCCGGGCGGGGGAAGCAGGGAGCCCGGCTCAGCCTGCTGGGGATGCTGCTACTGCGCAGAGAAAGAGAGAAATGTGCACAACCGGCAACGTGCTCGAGAGGGTTAACCCTAACCCAAGAGTTCATCTAACGTGTTTGTGTACGATTAATTTCATCATTTGCATGTAGTTAGACAGCAATCAGTTTTGGGCGGATGATTTTTTTTTTTTTTTTTGCATGATACCGGTAGCCAGTGAACCGCAATCAATGAGCCTTCTAGGGATGTTGCAACTCCCCCTTTTTTTCCCCGTTTTAACTTAAAACTACGGAAATGTGAGTTGTATGAATCTCATATTTTAGTCTGGCTGTGTGCAGGTTAATGTTAAAAAAGGATGATAATGTATAAAATTCTATTATCACGGTACATTTAATTTATATTGCAATAATTTGTATTGCAATAGTAAGTAGTGGTGTATGACCGTGGTCTGTACGGATCAACACTCACGATTTGGAATGCATGTGAACCGTGGATTAATTTAGTATAATAATAAAAATAATAGTTTAAAATAAATGTTTACTGTCGCTGTTACTTAAAGTAGGCTGATACATCTCTATGGAGGGTTGCCGTGAAAAGATAGCCTGACAAGCCAGACCCACATCAAGATGTTGGGTCGAAGTATAACTTATAGCCAAAGTAGGCGCTTTTCCGTGTTTTTCACCTCTCCTTCCTGTTAAAAGACAGTCAGTCTGTTCCTATTTACCGTTTTGTTTTCCTATTTGCCGTTGTGTTTTATGATTTGCCCCCATTGAAAAATAAAAATTGTAATGAAAGATTTAAGAAATGTACTGTGTATAGTACATGATATTGATACACAATAGCTGACCTCAGTACTAATCTACCGGTTACCCATAAATGATAAATAACTTTACCATAGCCAAACTGGAGAGGCATTGCCTTTATTTGGAACAGACTTATATTCCTAATATGGAAATGGGTCTATTCCTAATTTCCCCATTTAATGCAAACTCAGTCACTACAACAATATGATCAAGACATACTACTCTGTTGATCTGAGTTTCCCATCTGTAAAAATGAAGTTCCACCATTGTTGGAATGAGTGTGATTACATCAGTGTTTGTGTTTCCCCATTGGCCATTGCCCTTTCAACTGTATTGGCGCAACACAGGTGTTGCTCCACTATTACTTCACTGTTGCTGCTTCTTATTTTTTTGCCATTTTAATGTGCCTTATGGGTTTGCCCCCACTTCCTTTTTTTTTTTTTTTATTTCCTCAAAGGAAACATTCTGTTGATAGGAACATATTTGAGAGCTAAAAATAGCTCCTGTGTTGTGATTCTATTTTAAACTATATGAGCTTTGCCTTGGGTCACTTGTTTGCTCTTGCATCACACCTTCGGAATTCCTCATTCACTGGGGCGTATGTGACTTATGTTTGCACTAAAGGACACGTGGTTGAACAGATGATTATGTAATTCCAAGTATGTATCCCTGTTCCATATTGGTGTTAGTTTAATTATTGCTTTTTAAATGTGATATTGAATAATAACTGCTCGTCAGGCTCAGGCACCAAATTAAAACAATACATGTGCTGGTAAAATGTCAAGTGAATTATATGCAATATTTTAAACACCAGAATGTTTTATGTATTTATTTTAATTTTAATTCAGTGAACCTGTTTAAAAAGATAAAAATACAAACACAAAGTACAAACAAAGTAAAAAAAAAGACTAACAAGATCATAAGCAACAAATAAGCAACTCTAATATTGTTCATGTTTAAAAGGGGTAGGAAGAAGCTGAGAACTTTTCTAGCTACAATACGTATCGTGAGGCTTGTAGAGGCTAGAAAAGTGATGATATCCATCACGATACAAAAGGAAACTTTGTCAACATCGGTTTTATCTGAAAAGATACATTTCTCTTTTCATCTCACTTCAATTTTATTGCCGCAAAATGGGATTGTCAAGCAGACAAACGCATATATAATAAAAGATACTTGGCATCTGCGTATCGATACAGTATTGCCTAGGAAAATATTGCGATACTATGCTGTATTGATTTTTAACTTTCATTATTCATAATAGAATTTCAATCGGTATCCGTCAGTTTCCATTTTTAACTCAGTCGGCTTGAACAAATCAACTCGTTTAAACAAAACTGCTCAGGGACATCTAGTATATCCCAGACAAGCAGATGTTAGAATGATGAAAAAAGACACTTGTCTCTTATCAGACATTGGTTTTGATTTTCAATCTACTCAGCAGGCCGATGGAACCTCCCTCAAAGAAGGAGGTTGTTCCAGTCATGAGACGACCAGATGAGTGGAAGGACCCATGGCGTCGGTCCAAATCCCCCAGGAGACGCCCCGGGCTGGGCTCCCCACCACGAGGCCGCCGGCGACATCGGCCCTCAGGCTCCTCAGTCTCTCTGTCCCACTCCTCCAGGTAGGAGATATGTTTATGATGATATATGATTATTATTATTATTATAATATGTGAATGCCATGACCCACCTTTATTTGAACAGTTTAAAAGTTTATTTCCCTCGAATGGAGGAACAAATGCTGTGTTTTGAAGTTCTCCGATTCATTCTTGCGTGATCGAGTTATTTACATTTAACTAATTACGTAACTTTTAAAAACTATTAGGGCCGTTACAGAGTCAACGCATCGGTGCCCATTCGCAAGGCTACGCATCGGTAAGCTTTGGCCGCCATTATGAGTAGCTAAATGTGTCGTCCCAGTTTTTGTTACGCGACACGCTGATGCACGCAATACTATGCGTTGTCGGTGGGGCGACATTGCAAGTATTGTACATTATTTCAAGTATATATAGGTTTGAATACAATGGTGGGCAAAGAGGAAAACTTATGCAAGCTTATACATATATATCCGCATTTATAGTTGATCGCAATTACACTCTAATAAAATAGAGTTGGAAAATGCCTGGAGAGAGGTTGCAACCGCGATGGTAAAGACCATAGATAGGTGAAAACGGACTGGAAAAGCATCAGTAAAAAATGTACAAGGGTAATAAACACAGTAATGCAACAGAGACCTTATTTATTTATATTGATTGATTTCAATATTGATCGATCCAACACCAAAGATTCTTTTGTAGCTCTAAATAATGTTTCCAAAATCGTTTCAGTGGTTCATAGGGCTTTGACTTTTGCCCAAAAATCATATTTGAAGTTTGTTTGTTTATTAATATTCAAATATATTGGAATATTTATTAATACTATTTTGACCATTAAATGCCTTCAGTAAGACATATATTGGTATCAAACTTCAGTTTTTTAAATTTTTTATTAAAAATCAGACCCTCGACTAAACACAAACACTATGCTTTTGACAGGAAGTTCTGAGCTTTCACCGTAGCCCACGTAAGTGGTCTGATGTTTATACTTGTGTGCTGGTGTGTGCGTCGATAATTTAGCCAGCTAGCACACCCCTGTCTGTCTGCCTAATTCTCCCGGCGCTGCAAGGCTTCAGTCAGGATGAGAGCTGACAACAGGCCCGGCCCGGGGACACATCCACAGTCAGCCCCCAGCCAGCCAGCAATCCAAACCCGGTCAGCACTTAACTCCGGTGCTAAGGACACCAACTGCAGTTTACTGAACCGTCGGGAAACAGCCCCGGGCACCCGAGTCAGAACAGCGGCCAATCCTAACGTTACGCCTCTGTTAGCGTTACCAGTGTTTAACCCCCTACCCCCCTCACTTTTAGCCGTCTTTACAGTTAGCTAAACTTACCCGACAAAAGGGGGATAAGGCACCAAAACGACTAATACTAATAGTAATTTAAAGATGTGGTAGCATTGGATCCGGACGGGAAGGATAACTCTGGGAGTTGGAAGGGGTGTGTCGCGATTCTGCCTTCTCACTCCGCAACACAGGTTCATGGGTCAGAGTGTTGCAATTTTGGTTTCATAACACATATCGTTACAGCCCTACAGAGCAGCCATACACTCGTCCGTAAACTGCATGACAATTAACTGCAAGTCTTCACCAACTTTCTTTCCTGCTTTGTCAAATCAGAAAACCTGAACCCGTTTCACAAAGCTCTGACCACTCTTGACTTCAAGAAATTTGAATCTGGCTTAATCCAATGTTCTGATTTTTTTTTTTTCTGGAAATGTATGCAAATTAGCACATATTTAGCAAGATAAGGCATCATTTTCATATTTAAACTATTTCAGAAAACTTGTTATACAAAATATATTTGTCCTAATGTCTGTAACCAACTGGGGAAGTTTTATGGTGATATCACTTAATTTATGTCCTTATTGACTGGTGAAAGAAGTTGTCGTTATTTTTATTAAATTTTAAATTTATCATTTAAATTTGACCATATAGCATATAATCAAGCCTATCCTTAATCTGGAATTTTTGTATTTATTGTTATTTAAGATAAATTAATATTTCAGTTGCACTTTTGATAAGGTTACGCATCTGTTGTTTTGCACAGTTTTTAGCAAACAATGGAAAAATTGTTGTCATGTTTGCAGCTCATTATGTTAAAAAAAATTCCTGATAAAATTGTTTAAAACAAAAAAGTGACTTAGAGCAGAAACACTGGAATAAACACTGAATAATAAATGGTTTTGCCTGAAGTAAATATTGTCCTCCTTAATTGTCTTCTCAGAGTACACCAGAGTGCTACATTTTAAAGCTGATATTTCAAAAAAATCTTGTAGAGGGTTCGGGTGTTTATCACTTATAATGTATATATTTGGTACAATGTACTTTTATGAGGCTTTTCCTTTACTCTTCCTTTACTTGCTTTACCTACATCCAGCAAAAGTAAAGAAAATAGTTTTGCTCACAGTTGTACTTCTGCTAACACAAACTATTCTGGAATTACAGATACAAAATACAGATGGAGAAAATGTGTAAAATACAGCTACAAAATATTTGTTGCCACATCAGTCATAAATGAGCTGCAAACATGTTTTCAATTTGCTTTTTAAAATGTTAGCAAAAAAACTCAAAACAATACTGAAATGTGGCTGCTGAAGAGCAGTCGTCCTTCTAATGACACCATTTTGAGAACTGGAATGCAACACCGTTGTATTAGTCATTTCTGTTAATGTCAAAAGCCTAATCGCATCGACCGTGATACAAAGTTGTAAAACAATAAAACATGTCCAGGCATACCTATAAAGTAGTTATCTTGCATTGCACGCAAAGTTAGGTATGAGGTATGCTTATTAAAACGTTATGAGGAAGTAGAAGATTGACTTGTTCACTAATTAACCATGATGTGTATTAAAAAAATCATCATCATAGATAAAATCTCATAATCCTGTGCCGATGGAGTCAATTAAACTGAAGAAGTCTAGTTTACTCACTCTTTATTGTAAATATATGCCTGTTTTTGACTCGCACAACATTTAGGAGCGCAAGCTTGCAAGTTGAGCCTGCAAGTGTGGAAATATTTGGCCTTTCTGGTGATTTTGTAACTTGACTAATGTGCAAGGCAGACTTGGGGTAATTTTTTCTCGCAGGACTTTGTGATGTGTGGTTGAGCACTAAAATAAAACCTCCTGTTCGGAGATCGACCAATTATCGGCCTGGCTGATTATCGGGGCTAATATGGTTTGACCCTTTGGAAATAAATTGGCAATAAAAATAATCTTCACAAATTGCTGAGCAGTCCCTTGAGCTGAGCTGTCGTTGTCTGAAATGTTTTTATAACATACATTTAGTATATCAGAAGAAGATTCTGAGGACATTTCCTCAGTGTGTAATGTTGTTTGTACAGTACAAATAGCCGCAGCCTTGTTGCTACTGGAGGCCAGTGCTCATGGTGGTGCTTTACATGCTTCGACTCCCAGCAGTTTTTTTTTTTTTTCATTCCAGATCCTTTTTTTTTAAACTCTAATTTAAAGAAAGCGAGCTGACTGATACACCAATCTCTGCTGATCAGAACTTCACATCTCCGTGTCACTTACAGTACTGTACTACAGACTGGCAGTCTCATCACAGGCGCCTTAAGATTTGTATTCTGGTTTGTAAACGTACACAGTACCACTTGTGAAAAACTTGAGTAACTAGCCCTTTCACAGGATACAGACCTATAATTGCACTGCTTTTTGAATAATATTTGAATGTGAATATTTGATTTAAAGCATGAAAATTGCAGAATTAAGAATGCAATTATCCACGTGAATTCATTGGCCATTTAAAAGAAGCTTATTAAATCAGTGGTATCTTGATATGTAATATTTTAAATGCCAGTGAATGCCAACTGACATCAGGAACTATTTTATAACTGAAAATATTTTCTTAACGGTGCTAATCGCGGTGGTTTAAATGAGTGCAGTAGGGGAAAAAATCAGTACCACGACTGCACTAGCTGACATGAATGTCTGCAACAAAAAACTTCCTCTCTTCTCCTTTTTCCACTACATTTACATCTAGGCTACAATCCCAATGACACACTTACATGGTGATTCAAATGGGGTGGCAGTAGGTCAGTTTGTGGGGACTTGGCCGGGTGAAGTGATGCACGGACCAAGTACGCAGTGTGGAGTGGCAGCAGGAGAGGTTCCAGAACTGCTCCCAGGTTGCCTGACATTTGTTTATCAATACATGATGTTGTTTTCTCGTAGTATTCTAATCTAAAAAGGCCCTAATTTGCATAATGAAATCACTGAAAATATGTTATGGGGGTAGAATGCCCCCGGAACCCTGTACCTGATTGTGTGGATGCTGATTCAGCAGCATTTACAGTATTGTTATCCGATCCTTTATTCTTCAACTTTCTTGGATCGCCTCTAAATTCTGCATATCTTCACCTACAAAAAACATTGAAAAATCAAAATGTTGAGCTCTTTAAGCACATGATGGGACTTATTCAATATTTGTTCTACTATTTATACTTTTTAAAGTATCAAGCTTTTTAATTCTTTTTTTCTTTTTACAATTAAAGTCAATGAGAGCATGCTTCAAATCCTCTTCTACTTCAAAATGCTACTCCTACTTCATACTTTGACCAACATACTCCAATTAAACTTATTGGCTCTATCTCAGCAGTTTGTGAAAATTAAGTTTCAGTTGTTCCTTTCAGAAAGTTTATGTGTATGTATTGTGTGAATTACAATGGGTGATGTCATCGATAGAGCACGGAGCCTTAAAAAATCATCTTAGTCCCTTCTCTATAACTTGCTTTCACGCCCACAATTTTTCCTTGTCATGCGACATATATACATCAAAACGTATAATTCTGTTATTTCCCATTTTTTGGGATCAATAAAAATGTATCTATCTAGGTATGCTTGTCTACTTTTACTTTTGTTAAGTTTTCCACATAAATTTTACATCAATACGTTACCAAAGGACTTGCAGCGCTGAAGATGAGGTCATTTCACTTATGCCACCTATAGTTTAGGCTTTCTGAGCCTTTCTTTCACCGGTCGCTCTGTGTCCCTAATAGCCGACACACACTTAGCCGATTATCGGCCGTTAGACAGTCTGGCGAGGTCAGTGACGCGAATCTGTTCGGTGTGTCCCGTGCCGTCGTCAGTCTGGGGGGCTGTCGGCGTTCATTTTGGCCGACCTGACATGTTCGGTCGGCGGCAGGGCAGTCGGGACTCACCCGGAAATGGCGAGCGGAATGAGGTGACTAGAGTCTCTCAAAATCTGATGAAATTTTTTTAAACTGATCTTTGTTGAGCTGAAATGAAGACAGATTCAGCAACTGCATGGCCTATTTCTCGCTTAAAATGTTTTCAGAAACATGTTTCAGTGAACTATTTTAGTACAATATGAGATCGTATTCTGAACAGCCGCCATGACAGTCTGGCTTTGAATTTCTGGAGAAAACAAACCCATGTGACGCGTTCGTCCAATCAGCTGCCGGTTTTCATTTCTTGGGCAACAATACAGATTAGCGCCGCCTGCGGTTATAGAGATGTATTACGTCTCGTCTCGTCTTTTTGGTGTGTTCTGTGGCACTTTTTGGACCTCGGGGACGCGGGCGATCATTTCCACTGGCTTTTCTGCCGAGGGTCGGCCGTCTGGTTGGTGTGTTACCACTTTTAATGGCAGCAGTTTAACACAGGTGAACAGGTCGTTAGCTGATTACAAACATCAGAAATCAAAGCGATCTCCTCTGTTTACAAACAAGGCCACTTATTAGTAAGTGGCCGGACAGTCAAATTGCAACTACAGACTGTTGTATGTTGTTCGCTTGCCACTGCTGTGCCACTGTTGTAACACCTACAACTTTCATACAATATGGCTATTATTCAAGTTTTAAAGATATATTAATTAAAACCATTATCACTTCCACATTTCTTACAACTTCTCCTTCTTCTTACACATTTTAACCAGCAATCCAGTTTAGCATAAGCTTTTAAAAAAAAAAAAAAAAACTTTAATTATTCCACGTCTTTTTTACATTAGTGGTGTTATTCAACTAGTCAATGAAATTCATACCAATTAGAACAATTCCCACTTTTCCAACTATTCTCACTAGTTCAACTTAATCTTACAGATTTAAGTTATTAATCCAGTTTAGCTTCACATTCACACACATTTTCCGCAGGAAATGCATTTTCTAGTTTTAGTTTCATATCTTGTCACCATTTTCACTACTCTAGAGAGGTCTGTTTAAGAAGCTGTTCATTAATCCTAACTACATGTGCTGTGTGTATATGTATGTTGCAGGTCTTCGTCTCGCTCTTCATCCTATACAGGCTCTGGGTCATCTCGTTCCCGCAGCCGCTCTTCCTCATTCAGCTCCTACTCCAGCCACTCCTCCCAGCACAGCTCCTTCAGTGGCAGCCGCTCTAGGTACGCAAATGTTTGTTTGTCTGTCTGTGTATATCTGTGTATCTCACTACACCTAGCTGTTGAATTTGCACTAACACAGTCATACAGTCTTTCATCTACTTCTGTACAACCTGCAGACATGTTTATGCAGAGTTTTTTTTTTTTTAAAGTTTGGCTAAAGTTCAGTATTCACTGTGTATAGATAGATAGATAGATAGATGGGTAGATAGATGGGTAGATAGATAGATGGGTAGATAGATAAAACATGTCACGGAGCATTATAACATGAAACCATCAAAATGGTTCTATATTCTTAAACAAGGATGAGAACATACATACATAATACATAATTGCCAGCAATAAGTGTTTTTCTTTTAATAAGCATGAAACCTTGAATAGTCAGACACAGAACATTTATCACAAAAGTTAAAAAAAAAGAAAAAATTCAAATGAAAAAAATTCAGTACTTTCCTGTAAACTGAAATTTCTGATATGCCTCCGTTCAATAATAGCAGAATCTACATATTGCACCTTCTACAATCATGTTAAAAAAGGAATACAAAATTAAATTAAAATATCCACTGAAAATAAGACATTTCTGGAAACAATCTGTGATATGACATTATTCCAGCATTTATCTCATGAACAAACTATAAATATAATAATAAAGAGGAATAAAAAATGTGAAACCAAATGTTACACCAAACTTTCAACTAAATATTGCACATTCGATTAACCACGGTCTTCACGATTAACTATTTGCATTCTTTCAAATCTCAATTTAGATTTGAAAATGATTAATTATTCAGCCTTGATCATTAACCTTAAGTAAAGGTTAATATAGATCGGTAATAGGTGAGTAAGCACTTAGAGAAATAGTCTGGAATATTTGCTTATTTGCCCCCTTGCTGAGAGTTAGATGAGAAGATCGGGATGACTCATATTTACTAGAGCCAGGAGACACTTAATCATGTTAATTCATAGACTATAAGACGATAAGACTAAATGACGATAAAATAAAGTTGAAATTGTATGGGGGGGTGGAAGCTAAATGCTACTAAACTATTTCTTGGCATTAAGAAACTGTACCGTAAATTCTCAAATTGTGGTGGTGCCCTTTATCTACCTCCTCTGTAGAGAGAACTAGGCCTT
Source organism: Perca flavescens (assembly GCF_004354835.1). Classification (NCBI taxonomy): domain Eukaryota; kingdom Metazoa; phylum Chordata; class Actinopteri; order Perciformes; family Percidae; genus Perca; species Perca flavescens. Next base: position 11,683,660 of record NC_041338.1, on the reverse strand, counting down.
TCTTTGAAACCGGCTGATATGAGAGACAAGTGTATTTTACCATGTTTTAGAAGAAGCCCAGCTGTTTTCTGATCTGTCCCTGTGTCAATTTGTCTCGACAAATTCAGTATAATACATTTCTATAGCACCAATTCCATCAGTATGACAATGAAATTATTCATACTTACTGTCCTGCTACTCTATAGTTTGTTTAGCGTAGTTTAAGGAATATTAAGACATTTTATTTTGTATCTTGTTTTTTTAATCCGTACAAAAACTGAAATGTCCTGGAGCCTTGCGGTTTCTTCTGAAAACAAATCTACAAACCTGCATATCAGGCTCTTAGTGTCTGACTGGCACTGACAACACCTGTAGACAAAATTGGAGGTTTATATATTTCAAAAGTGTGATTTAATTGGAACGTAATGTGGGAGGGTGGTCATCCAAATTCAAGTTTTTGAGTTGAGTAAATGAGGCAAAGGTATTATTAATATGAAAATCAACAGTGCTTATAATCCTATGTCATGTCCTTAATAAGAAACCATGTATGAAATGTGTGGTTGTGGTAAATACAGTAACTGTCAAAACGGTTTCTGGAAAGGCAAATGATTTTATCTCTTAGTATACAGTACAGGCCAAAAGTTTGGACACACCTTCTCATTCAATGCGTTTCCTTTTTATTTTCATGACTATTTACATTGTAGATTCTCACTGAAGGCATCAAAACTATGAATGAACATGTAATTATGTACTTAACAAAAAAGTGTGAAATAACTGAAAACATGTCATATTTTAGATTCTTCAAAGTAGCCACCCTTTGCTTTTTTATTAACAAGGGAAAAACTTCCACTAATTAACCCTGACAAAGCACACCTGTGAAGTGAAAACCATTTCAGGTGACTACCTCATGAAGCTCATTGAGAGAACACCAAGGGTTTGCAGAGTTATCAAAAAAAGCAAAGGGTGGCTACTTTGAAGAATCTAAAATATAAGACATGTTTTCAGTTATTTCACACTTTTTTGTTAAATACATAATTCCATATGTGTTCATTCATAGTTTTGATACCTTCAGTGAGAATCTACAATGTAAATAGTCATGAAAATAAAGAAACACATTGAATGAGAAGGTGTGTCCAAACTTTTGGCCTGTACTGTATAAGTTAGTTTATAAGAGAACTTCTAATTGTAATGGTATCTTTTGTTAGAGAGAAAGAGGGAATCTTTCCTGCAAACGGCTTTGCAAAAAGGGAAAAGACAGGCATCTCTTGCTCAGTGATCACACTGCAGCATGGTGGCCCAAAGGTTAGCACTTTGGCCTCACATCAAGAAGGTTTTGGGTTCAAATCCAGGTTGTTCCGGGTCTTTCTGTGTGGAGTTTGTATGTTCTCCCCATGTTTGCATGGGTTTCCTCCAGATGCTCTGGTTTCCCCCAACATCAAAAACAGAACCCTTCAGGGCAAGCAATAAATCAGAGTGATGGCAAATAATTTTGAAAAAAAACTAAAAAATAACAAGATATAACTTGTTCATTAGTGAGCTTTAGAGTTGGTGAAAATGTTTCAGCTCATTGTTTAGCTGTCCAGCCCACAACTTAACTGTTTTGATTCACTCTCAAAACACAATTTTCGGCCACAGCAGGCAGCTGTTTTCAGTTTAAACCTCTAAAAACCTAATGTACACTACTTAGCCCTGAAAGGCACACAGACAAAGATAGCAACTAGTGAACATAGTGGAGCATTAAAGCAACACTAGAGAACTTAACCCGCTCCGGTCCCCCTACAGGTTTGAAGTGGAATTGTCCATTACATTACATTATGCAAGTTTGCCAGATTGGGTAGCGGATCTGTAGTTCGAATGAACTGGACAATGTAATGTAATGGACAATTCCGCTTCCAACCTGTAGGGGGACTGAAGAGGGAAAAGTTTGTTAGTGTCTTTAAGCAGTTGTAGATAATAAAGTCACACTGCACAAACAATAAACTCAGCATGTTTGTTGACTTTGCACATGAGCTTTATTTCTTCAATTGCTTTTTTATGAGTGACATAATGTAGCATTATAAAACCATTGTATTCTTGTGTAATGTGATTTGTGATAATGTGTCATTTTTATGACTACTTTACTGTTGATTTATAGGTCACGGTCGTTCTCCACATCCCCCTCACCGAGTCCAGCAGCACAGAGGAATGCTAAGAACAAACCAGATCTTCCCCCTGTGTTACCTAAAGGGTAAATCTTAAGCACTTACATCCATTTAATCCATATTCAGCCATGTTTCTATTATCTGCTTCTATCTTTGTTTCTCCTTAAATACATATTCTCTCATTAGTATCCATTATATGTATGCTAATCCATTAGTGTCCACTCTTTTCTTTTTGTGTGGTAGTACATAATGTAAGTCATAAATTGTCATAACAAGGCACAATGAAGTCCGTAGTTTGGGCTTACTCAGGCATCACAGTGCATCATGCCTATTTATTGATTATTTATTGATCACTAGCTAAAGCATTGCATGTGCTCTGCTGACATGCTAGTTGCCAACCCATGCCTGCCCATCACTGTCTGCATGCTTGAAAAAGTGCCTTTTCCATCCCGAAGCATGCCGCTGAAGCCGGGTGCCATGCCCCCTCCTCGCAGGGACAAGCCTACCATGAAGAAAGCTCCCAGTCCTCCTCCACCTGGTGGACCGCAGGGCAGGCCCTCCAAACCCCTGCCGGAGGGAGGGAAGCCTCCCACCAATCACCGGGAGGCTGGAGACACAGGTGGCGGGGCAGGCAGTGGTGGAGCGGGTAGGCCTCTGCCTCCAAGGGAACCTGGAAAACCTTCCAACCCAAGGGAAGGCAGGCGGAAAGAGCGGCAGCAGCATCCTCCACGGAGGTAGGTGCCTCACCTTCAAGCGCTCGGCCCATTTTGACGCAACAGTACAACCGTGCTGTTAAATAAAAAAGATGATCTTTTACATTAACCCCTACAGGGTCAGATTCAACTCAAAATTGTTTGAATTACATTACGTTGCAAAATGAATTTGATTTATGGCAGTAATCAGGAAAAGGCAAAGTTCTGTTCCAGTTAGTCCATGCAAACTTGAGAGTCTGTTACTAGACAACAGTTTGTGGCACTCTAAAGTTGTGACATTGTCACATTTCAGTTGACATGTTGCGCACCGTGTGACTGGCGGAAGCAGCGCCGATTGATCTGCCGCACCAGTTAGTCTGCTGACCTCTACTGTGGACACCTACACCGAATATATATATATATATATATATATATATATATATATATATATATATATATATATATATATATATTTTTTTTTTTTTTTTTTGTTTTTTTTTTAATCAGCACAAAATGTGAATAAGGTAGACTTAAAAAATGGATTGCCACAGCATTGCTGAACTCTTTTTGAACGGTTACAGTTTAGTTGTGGAGACAATCTCTTTGTTTTCAGGGAAATTAATGAATCCCCCCTCTTGTTGCAGACATGATATAAGTTTTTAGTCACAATGAACTGAAAGCCTGGCTAGGTTTAAAAATGTGTAATGGGATCAAAGCGTGGGCATGCAGGAAAACTGTCTGGGTGCTGTGTTATTTGTTTCAGTTGCGTGCGTGTCTGTGCAAGAATGTTGGCCTTCCTGCATGTTTGCTTGCCAGAGTCGCATTTGCACGGAAGTATGTCAACAGTGGATGCCATTGTTGAACAGATTAATTTGCAATAAGCAGAACTGTGTTGCCCTATACATTTGCATATTTGAGTGTGTGGCAAAAAGTTATATTGCAGGTGTATCCCACAGGGGAAGACCATAGAGATTGGGTATCGGTGAGGGAGTGGGTGGAGGGCTCGAGGAGTGTGTGTGTGTGTGTGTGTGTGTGTGTGTGTGTGTGTGTGTGTGTGTGTGTGTGTGTGTGTGTGTGTGTGTGTGTGTGTGTGTGTGTGTGTGTGTGTGTGTGTGTGTGTGTGTGTGTGTGTGTGTGTGTGTGTGTGTGTGTGTGTGTGTGTGTGTGTGTGTGTGTGTGTGTGTGTGTGTGTGTGTGTGTGTGTGTGTGTGTGTTGCCAGAGAGGAACAACAGTTACAGGGCAGGGAAGAACCTTAAGGGTGTGATACCTTTTTAATCTCTGCGTGTGGGTGTCAGCGTGGGCTGAATGGGTCACACTGTGTAAACCATCCTGGAAAACTAGTTCCAGCATGTTTATTCTGTTATACAGTACAGGCCAAAAGTTTGGACACACCTTCTCATTAAATGCTTTTCCTTTATTTTCATGACTATTCACATTGTAGATTCTCACTGAAGGCATCACAACTATGAATGGACACATGTGGAATTATGTACTTAATTAAAAAAGTGTGAAGTAACTGAAAACATGTCTTATATTCTAGTTTCTTCAAAGTAGCCACCCTTTGCTCTGATTACTGCTTTGCATACTCTTGGCATTCTCTTGATGAGCTTCAAGAGGTCGTCACCTGAAATGGTTTTCCAACAGTCTTGAAGGAGTTCCCAGAGATGCTTAGCACTTGTTGGCCCTTTTGCCTTCACTCTGCGGTCCAGCTCAGCCCTAACCATCTCGATTTGGTTCAGGTCCGGTGACTGTGGAGGCAAGGTCATCTGGCGCAGCACTCCATCACTGTCCTTCTTGTATAAATAGCCCTTACACAGCCTGGAGGTGTGTTTGGGGTCATTGTCCTGTTGAAAAATAAATGATGGTCCAACTAAACGCAAACCGGATGGGATGGCATCTCGCTGTAGGACGCTGTGGTAGCCATGCTGGTTCAGTATGCCTTCAATTTTGAATAAATCCCCAACAGTGTCACCAGCAAAGCACCATCACACCACCTCCTCCATGCTTCACGGTGGGAACCAGGCATGTAGAATCCATCCGTTCACCTTTTCTGCATCGCACAAAGACACGGCGGTTGGAACCAAATATCTCAAATTTGGACTCATCAGCACAGATTTCCACTGGTCTAATGTCCATTCCTTGTGTTTCTTGGCCCAAACTAATCTCTTCTGCTTGTTGCCTCTCCTTAGCAGTGGTTTCCTAGCAGCTACTTGACCATGAAGGCCTGATTCACGCAGTCTCCTCTTAACAGTTCTAGAGATGTGTCTGCTGGCTGTGGAATTAATCTGGTCTCTAATCTGAGCTGCTGTTAACTTGCGATTTCTGAGGCTGGTGACTCGGATGAACTTGTCCTCAGCAGCAGAGGTGACTCTTGGTCTTCCTTTCCTGGGGCGGTCCTCATGTGAGCCAGTTTCGTTGTAGCGCTTGATGGTTTTTGCGACTGCACTTGTGGACACATTCAAAGTTTTCGCAATTTTCCGGACTGACTGACCTTCATTTGTTAAAGTAATGATGGCCACTCGTTTCTCTTTACTTAGCTGATAGGTTCTTGCCATAATATGAATTCTAACAGTTGTCCAATAGGGCTGTCGGCTGTGTATCAACCTGACTTCTGCAGACACAACAACACAACTGATGGTCCCAACCCCATTAATAAGGGAAAGATTCCACTAATTAACCCTGACAAGGCACACCTGTGAAGTGAAAACCATTTCAGGTGACTACCTCATGAAGCTCATTGAGAGAACACCAAGGGTTTGCAGCGCTATCAAAAAAGCAAAGGGGGGCTACTTTGAGGAATCTAAAATATAAGACATGTTTTCAGTTATTTCACACTTTTTTGTTAAGTACATAATTCCATATGTGTTCATTCATAGTTTTGAGGCCTTCAGTGAGAATCTACAATGTAAATTGTTTTAGAAAATGCATTGAATGAGAAGGTGTGTCCAAACTTTTGGCCTGTACTGTATATAAATATGTTTTATGTAACTACTTCCCCCCGATTGACAGATATGATATAGGTTTGTGATACTGGCTGGTAGGGGGATGAAAATATTCTGAACATGTTTGAGAAGACAACTGTTTGTAGCAGTCTTTTTAAGGACTGGTTCCCTACAGTAGGGCTGCACAACATATCGTTTTTTTTTTTTTTTTTTTTTTATCGTTATTGTGATCATCAACTTGCGCAATGAACACACAAAAGACGCAAAAGACACTTAGTTTTTTTGAGTTCGCTGAAAGAGATTATCTGTAGAAAACTACACTTTAAACTGTAACTGTCACTTTTTTTAGTTCTGCACTTTATGATCAATTCAATTTGTTCTATAAAATGATGGCAATTATTTTCTTTCGGTTTTTTTAATTCAACAAGCAATGTGCTGTATTTTAGCAGAATACTGAAAGCAGCAGAAAAGCAGAATGGAGTACATTTTAATATTGGTTTATTTATCGCAAGTATTATCATAATCGCAACGTTTAACAACGTTATTGTATATTTTCCCATAACTTGCAGCTGTACCATACAGTAACTACAAATAGTAAGCCTCATGGTGCATTCAAAGTTATTGTAAAATACCCTATTACCCTATTTTTTTAAGTATCTGTTTAGGCACCGGCACCTTTTTAAAAGTATCGTTTTAGCACCGGTATCGTTTATGGAGGCAACGCTACCAAGCCAAGGCCGAGCGACGTGTAGTTAAATTTTTCGAGAGGTGCGTGTCATGCTACGGCGTAGGGTCCTTGTCTCCACGTACCTATGTACGTAGCCACGGCTTTGATTTAACGATTTTAAGATGCGCAGAACGATTCCGATGGCGAACCGGTACAACGATTCAGATTCCTAAAACGATTCTTGAAAAACTGAAAAATTAAGGCTTTTTTTTTTTTATGGAGTTTTTTTTTTATTGGAAATTCTTTAAATTTTAAAATATATTAACGTTTTAAAGTACTTCCTATATATATATATATATATATATATATATATATATATATATATATATACACATACATACACATACACACAGTGAGGAAAATAAGTATTTGAACACCCTGCTATTTTGCAAGTTCTCCCACTTAGAAATCATGGAGGGGTCTGAAATTGTCATCGTAGGTGCATGTCCACTGTGAGAGACATAATCTAAAAAAAGAAATCCAGAAATCACAATGTATGATTTTTTAACTATTTATTTGTATGATACAGCTGCAAATAAGTATTTGAACACCTGAGAAAATCAATGTTAATATTTGGTACAGTAGCCTTTGTTTGCAAGTTTACAGTAGCCTTTGTTTGCAAGTGTGTTTGTTTGATGATGACAGTGGACCTTTTTTCACCAAGCTGCTTGGCAATTTCCCCGTAGCCCTTTCCAGCCTTGTGGAGGTGTACAATTTTGTCTCTAGTGTCTTTGGACAGCTCTTTGGTCTTGGCCATGTTAGTAGTTGGATTCTTACTGATTGTATGGGGTGGACAGGTGTCTTTATGCAGCTAACAACCTCAAACAGGTGCATCTAATTTAGGATAATAAATGGAGTGGAGGTGGACATTTTAAAGGCAGACTAACAGGTCTTTGAGGGTCAGAATTCTAGCTGATAGACAGGTGTTCAAATACTTATTTGCAGCTGTATCATACAAATAAATAGTTAAAAAATCATATATTGTGATTTCTGGATATTTTCTTTTTAGATTATGTCTCTCACAGTGGACATGCACCTACGATGACAATTTCAGACCCCTCCATGATTTCCAAGTGGGAGAACTTGCAAAATAGCAGGGTGTTCAAATACTTATTTTCCTCACTGTATATATATATATATATATATATATATATATATATATATATATATATATATATATATATATATATATATATATGGTTCTCAGCAGGAAACTGATGGAATGCCTTCTCCAGGTAGGGAATGAGTCCTTACCCCAAGTGAAGGAGTTCAAGTACCTTGGGGTTTTGTTCGCGAGTGAGGGGACAATGGAGCGGGAGATTGGTCGGAGAATCGGCGCAGCGGGTGCGGTATTACATTCGATCTATCGCACCATTGTGATGAAAAGAGAGCTGAGCCAGAAGGCAAAGCTCTCGATCTACCGGTCAGTTTTCGTTCCTACCCTCACCTATGGTCATGAAGGCTGGGTCATGACCGAAAGAACGAGATCCAGGGTACAAGCGGCCAAAATGGGTTTCCTCAGGAGGGTGCCTGCCGTCTCCCTTAGAGATAGGGTGAGAAGCTCAGTCATCCGTGAGGAGCTCTGAGTAGAGCCGCTGCTCCTTTGCGTCGAAAGGAGCCAGTTGAGGTGGTTTGGGCATCTGGTAAGGATGCCCCCTGGGCGCCTCCCTAGGGAGGTGTTCCAGGCACGTCCAGCTGGGAGGAGGCCTCGGGGAAGACCCAGGACTAGGTGGAGGGATTATATCTCCAACCTGGCCTGGGAACGCCTCGGGATCCCCCAGTCGGAGCTGGTGAATGTTGCTCGGGAAAGGGAAGTTTGGGGTCCCCTGCTGGAGCTGTGGAAATATGGCATTTTAAAAGTAGCCTACGTTTACGATACTAGCTAACGGTAGACTACGGAGAAAGTGTGATTTTTTTTTTTATGTCCGTTTCGGAACGTGTACAAAAAGCCGTCTATCAGCAGTGATTGTAGAGTGCATGTCCAAGAATAGCGCAGACACGCGCTTCACACCGCGGGCGGGCACGTGCGCCACTTGGCAGAAAAGGGACAAAGGAAAAAAAGAGTCTGCTGCTGTCCGGAGCGACAGAGGGAAAATATTTCAGTCGGAACCAAAATGAGGAACCGAAATTTGCGCTCTAATCCGGTCCGAATACTACCGTTTGTTATCAAACCTATCACCGTTTGCGTAGGAAACCGATACCAAACCCTATAAATCACGCTTAAGATTGACACAACTAGTAATGTGAGCAGCAATGCAGGGCTCCAGGCTGCAACACATTTTGCGCAAAAAAATGTAAGACTGAGTATTTTTTACAACTGGCTGCACACGTGTGACATGCAAATTTGCCGACTGTTAACTTTTTTATTTTATTTCATGTAGAAAAACGTGGAGAGCGAGTCTACCAGAATTGGCCAATGTGTGTGGCAGGTTCGTGAGTAGTCAAGTGCGTGGGTAACGCATGGATGTGATTTACACTTGTGTGGACGTTTAATCACTTTAGGTATGATTGCTATTTCAGTGTTAACAAAAAAAAGACAGAGGAGGGAGGGAACGCCTGTATGAGGCAGAGGCAAAAATACAGCACATTGACAATAATAATTCTTTGTTTACATTTCTGAATGTGCATTTGTTAAGCACCATTCAATAAATTTCATGTTTATTTGAATAGGCACAGATGCTTAGACATAAACATTTGTGCAAAAAATCTCCAATATACAGCATCACGCATTTATTGCTATTGCTACTAACAGCTTTTTAACAATTAAAATGTGACTGTGAACTAAAATATGACAGCATATTGTAGTTTCTGTATTTATTACTAAAGCATTTATCAGTAATGCAATTAAAATGGGGGAAAAAGTTAAAAATTGCGTTGCATGTCGATTTAAGGTGTGCGGCCCTAACTTTTCTCCCTGTGCCCCTAAAATTTACAGTTGGGGGACTACAGTGCTACTAGTAAAAAAAAAAAAAAAAATATTAGTCTGGAGCCCTGCAATGTGATACATTTAATTAGGTTCAGCTTGGTCGCTTTGGAAGCGGACTATGCTGCCCAGGATGCGGTACACAGAGGAGAAGGGCAACCTTTGTCACCAGGGCTGCCCAGCGTCTTAACTCCAACCTCCCTGATCCAGCATCAAATTTGTTCCATGTGGAGGTAGAGACATGAAGCAAAGATACTGTGTGAGGTGAAAGGGATAGGTGCATGCCAGAAAACAACGCAAAGTTAGTTATTGTAGTTGCCCCCGCCGATATGGTCTGCTCACCAACAGGCAGCTGCAGCAGTGGCTTTGAAACACAGCATGGAGCCAGTTAAGGTACTTAAACAGGCCCCCAATTGCTGCAAGTTTGACAAAAATGTAATTCCTTCTCTGAGTCATAACTCAGTTACAGACATACATGTTTTAAGATTCACTGTAATTTAAGTGCAACACATTGGCAGCACATTACATGTCAATGCACCTGCACCCATTTCTTCCTGTGTGGCCACACACTAGAGGCGTTTTGATGCGCATCATCGCAGGATACACCACTGACCTATTTTCCCAGTATCTTCACGTGTCCTCTACCTAGAAGAGCAGTAATTTCATCACATTTGCTCCCCGGATTGACATCCCGAATACTATACGAGGGCTTCCCCACCCCCGCACTCATACCTGTACAGGTGCAGCGATACCTGTGATTGTTGGCTGTATCTTTGATTGTTATCCAGTAGTAAAATATTTAAGGGAAAACTTTCAACAGGTACCGATTTGTCAGCCATCTGTTGACAATTTGAAGATCCTGTTCTTTTGTTTTTGGATTTCACGTTGATGTTTTGTAGTGCAGTCTTTCATAATTTCTTCTGCCTAAAGTATACTAAACTTTACTCTGTGTGTGTGTGTGTGTGTGTGTGTGTGTGTGTGTGTGTGTGTGTGTGTGTGTGTGTGTGTGTGTGTGTGTGTGTGTGTGTGTGTGTGTGTGTGTGTGTGTGTGTGTGTGTTTTTTAAGTTGTATAGTTTAGTATACTTTAGGCAGAAGTTTTAACATCAATTTTTCAGCAATGTGATAAAGATTTGGATTGTGTTCTTTTTTAAGCAGCTTTTTTTTTCCTTCATCTTTCTGACATCTTTCATCTATTTATAATATTACTAATTTATATTTATTTAAATGGAGTCTGGTGGGTTTGCTTGCTGTGTGTTTTTTCTGTTCAAGAGCCCAATGTAGGTTTTAGATTGGGTGGGCTGTATGATCATTGTCCAAAGTTTGACTTTTAGTGGAACTAGCACTAGGAACTAGACGAGGGAAGAACATTTCTCTTTGTTGGGTTTTTTTTTTATTTAAAGAGAAAGATTCGTGCTACCCATCAGCCGCACTGAACTTCAGGCTGGAGACGTGTCTCATGCCAATAGAGGGGACTAAGAGCGGCAGTGCAGAGAGAATTAAACAAAACTTATTTTCATACGTTTACGTTCTGACGCTGGGTTTTTACCACTACCACTCTGCAAAAGGCAGACTAGTGACTATCCGGGCACCCACTGCCAGCGGACCGTTCAGAAATGAATTGAACCGCTCTGCTGTTTTTGAAGCTGCCTGTGAACATCTTAGTTTTATACAGTCAAAGACCAGCATAAAGCACTGTGAGACAAAACGGTTATTTATTTTTTTTTCTTCAAAGTGTACGTTGAACATAGGCGGCGACCTGTGACGACTGTCCCATAATCCCATAATTTGTCCCGACCCGGCTGTTAGCGACCCAGGTTGTGCGCGATTGAACATTGAAATCGACCCTAGTCTACCCTGATCAAACTCACCTCGCTACCTGGGTCCCGAAGCTGAGTAGATCGAGGAGGGTTAACCCATTCAAACACACAGTCGACCTGGGTACAACCCTGATTGAGCCATTGGTGTGAAAGGGGTATTAGTGATTGGTCAGGGCTACTGCAATGGGCTGGTGGAACCAGTAGGACAACTTGATTTTTATAGTTTTCATAAAAAACTACTTTTTGTGTTCTCACTTATGTGTCTGTGTCTTCCAGGCGTACTGTCAGTGGCAGTGTTAGTGGAAGTGGTAGCAGTTTTACTGGTTCTAGCTCCAGATCCAGATCCTCCTCCAACTCACGCTCCGGATCCAGAAAATCCAGGTACTTGCTGTGAACATCCTCACTGTCAACAGCACTGCAGTTTGCCAAAAACGTCCTTTTTAAAGAGATGTTGTCGACCATATATTGCATTTTTTACAAGGTATGAGATATCTTGTTATCAACATTAAGACTCAGCTTTATCTAAATAAGTAAGCTACAAATTCTTCCAATTAAATGTTTACACAGTGCTTATATAACCCTAAGCAGCAACGAAAATGGACAACACCCGCTCACATTTATGTTGGCATGGTTGTGGTGAGGCAGGATACACATAATGTGTCTCAGTGAAGGGTTTTTGGAAAGTGGTTTTCTCTAGATTGTCTTCGATTCTGAATGTGAAAATACCACTCGGCCCGCTAATCTGCCTTCTAGGCAGTAGGGTAGAAAATATATTGTCAACACTTATTCAGCGCATCATCGCTTTGTCAGTTAAGCGAATCATTATGATGAATTGGAAAATTCATAAACCCAATTGCTTTAGCATCGACAATTGGTTAAAGGACTTCATGGATATACTGTCAATGGAACGGGCTGCATCAGCCCTCTATAAATAGGACGTGGAGATAAAGGACCCTGGATCTTTGTAAGACTATTCTTGAAAAACTTGACATATAAATGAATCGGTCTGGTGTACTTTTATATTGTAATGTCTGATAAGTTTGTGGTCTGTGGCTTGTGATTGTTTTGGCAGAAAAACAAATCAAAAAGAGTGAGAATTGAACTTTTTCCAATTGTAAATGGTTTTGAGTTGTACTTTAAGAACTTTAGACAGAGTTTGGAAAATATTGACCCAATAATTACAGAGTCTAGGACATTTCCTGAACATATGTTCTATAGTCACGTAGGGGGTAGACTGTAGGAAACATCTTCCACAGCCGTAGCTTTGATAAAAGTAGTCTGTGTAGAATTTTGATGTCTGCCACACACAGAAGTGGAATAGAAGAATCCTTGGTCAGTGTTGTAAGAGAGTGTGTGGCGATGACAAGGAAGTTAGTAGCAACGCTTTAGCTGTAAACATGGCAAGGCAGTGTGTGTACAGTTTAGGCTATTTGTCGGTGATTAAATGCTCCAACTCCTCAAGAAAGAAGTCAAGTTCCTGTGTCTTTATCTCACTTAAGGTGGACAGACCTTTAAGGTTGACCAGCTATTTTAGTAACAAGCTGATCATACGAGTTTGAGTTTTTCGGATTGTACCTTATGATCTGTTGCATTCATCTTAAGTCACTGTGTAAGTCTGCAAGCTAAATATAAAATATAAAGGTATTTTAAATGTATATACCATATAATGGGTTATTGAAATTACACAGCCTAATATTTTTTATTCTGTGTTCTTTGCTTACACGTGCTGTCTCTTCTGGGCAACCCTCCAGGAAATCCAGGTATGCTAGTTGTTATTAAGGGTGTGCGTGCGTGCGTGCGTGCGCGTCGTGCACACGTGGGCGTGTTGTGCAGTGTACATACAACTGTGCTGACAGCACCCAGTCAGCAGTGCCTCAGTTATCTTCCCTGTGTGACTGAGAATCAGCAGCTCACGGTCAACCTGTTGTCTCTTGCCACAGGTCGCTGAGTGTGAGCAGCGTGTCATCGGTGTCATCGGCATCGTCCAGCAGCAGCTCAGTGCGTAGCGCCGACTCAGATGACATGTATGCTGACCTGGCCAGTCCGGTGTCCTCTGCCAGCTCCCGCTCGCCAACACCAAATCACCCTCGCAAGGAGCGAGGGGCCGTGCGGGACCGGCCTCCACATGGCAGAGACAGAGATAAGAACAGGGGTTAGTGTGGGCAGCAGGCTGATACACAGCAGCACAAATCATACATTCTCTAATAAACCAGTATTCAAGGCCAAGTCTCAAATAATAGCCACCACAAACAAGTAAAGGCTGGGATACAAAACATGGAGGCGGCTTGAATTACCTGTACACCATTGGCTCCTAAGGCAGAAACATGGTCCACGCAAGAATGCAAACGCAAATCACAACACCTGGCACAAACGCGCAACCTAGAAAAAAAGAAAACATACGATGGGATTAAGAAGGATTTGTCTGAATGAAGTTTCTTTGGTAGTTTTGAGCAGAAGTTAACCCAAACGGAAAGTTTGCTTCATGCTATAGCACCCCTAGCGGCAACGCTCCAATTGCAGCACTCACGCTCACGTTGCATTACGATTTTCAAGTAATACACTACAGGATGCAAAAAAAGTGTTAAGTGGTTTGTGTAACTGCATGGGCCATGTTTCTGTTCTTGTGGTTAATTCAGCTTAATGTACTGTATTTCCATAGCACTAATTTAATAATGTCTTGTCATACTCTGTATACTGCTGTTTTTCTCTTTTTTTTTCATTCACGAATTAATTCCAGTGGCTTTTCCAGTGTTTTTTATGATCGTTGATGAGCTACCTTTCAACTAAACTCAGCTGTAGATATTTCAAAGTAAAAGCCTATCAGAAAAGGTAGGGCTTATGCCCATTGTATGACTAGAAGGCTTTTAGTATAGAACATCCGTTTGATAAAACGTCTGACCGACGGGGTTATGTTGCTTTTCCTAATGCTACATTTGGTTTATCAAAGTCATGAGCAAAGCAACATAGTACAGAAAATAAGCACAGAAGAAACAAACAAGTTTCCAGATTGCGCTTATCGCCGTTATTTAAATAACGGCCAGAAGTCTACCCAAAAGGGATTTTTGGGTTGGTGCAACGTCACGTGATTCGATCTATAGTGACACCATCTGGCCAAATTACACCAAATTCGACACAAAGCAAGTCATTGGGTCCCCAACAATACACCCACTGAGTATGAAGTAGATCATATTAACATTTCTTGAAATATGCTAAACAGATTCCTTGCTTTATAGTTAGATGATTAGCATTGCATGGTTGGTCAGTTCTTATGTCTTCTGTCCTCATAGCAGAGAGACCTTCAAAGAAAGATGAACCATTCAGGGAGGACCGTAGGAAGATCGACCCATCTGGTGCCCCACCTAGAGGAGCAAACCCCATGCCCAGATCAGGACCTGGTAGCAGGGGTAGCCACCCTGTACATCCCCCACCTGGCAACATGGGGCCCCCAGGAAGCTACGGGGGTTCAGGTTCCCATAAAGACATCAAACTCACCCTCCTCAATAAGGTTTCTATTGCTTCTCTTTCCATTTTTAAAGGGTCTATTTCTGTCTTGTCAAGAGTCATATCTAGGAAGCCACTGCTCCTAGGCAAGAAATGGTAAACCTCATAACCCACTGAAGAACTAAAAATTGAAAAAAGAATCCAAATTTCAGGCCTTAAAATGTCTTAAATTTGCTTAGATATTGTGTTCTAGGTCTTAAATAATGTTCAACAGGTCTTAATTTTCCTACGTAAATGTAACGCCACCACTAATGCTTATTGAAATGTTCCCACGGCACTTTAGAATGGTTTTTCTTTTTTTTTTTAGTTCTGTGGTGTTGTAGTTCTTGCTGTTGCTAGTCCAAATATAATTTGCTGTATTACGACTACAAATGAGACCAACATGCAACTTATATTACAGCCAATCTAGACACCAGTCCGATAATTCCGATGAGGAAATTGGGGAATTGTTTCTTTGACTTTTTTATGATGTCTTGATATAGGTCTTACATTTCATTCATAATAGTCTTAAAAAGGTCTTAACAGGTCTTACATTTGACTTGGTAAAACCTGTAGAAACCATGGTTTTACACTTTGGTTTTTGTAAGGATCACACAAACAAGATAACACATATTTTCTCTGAAAAGCACCAGGTAATTCTACCTGCAAATGACTTGAAATTGTACTTGACTGTTGTTGCACTCTGATATGAAAAGAAATCAGTTGGACTCAGACCTCGCTTCTTCCTTAAATGTCACTCCTTATTATCACTGCTTGACTCCATTATGCCCTGTCGTTTTCCAGCAGCAGGGCGATAGGGGCAACAGGAAGAGGTACCTGCCTTTAGACAAAGACAGGCCAGGTTCCCCCGCCAGCAAGAGAATGGCCATGTCTCCGGACAGAGGTGAGAAACATGCTGACAAACGGCATCCACAACTGTTCACTCTAACACAAATGTTAACATTCAGCACTGCAACCAATGCATTTCATGTTGATTAATGACATAATTGAGATAGCACTAACGAATATTTCAAGATCAATTAGTCTGCCGGTTATGTCACGCAGAATATAGTTTCAAAAGGTGGGCAATCCTAAATAATAGCTTGTTTAGTCCAACCAATTGTCTAAAACCCAAAGATATTTAATATATTACATTTAAAACTAAGCTGGAAGCTGAAACCATTGTATTTCTGCGTTTTTGCTTAATGTTGCTGATTCATTTTTGGCCGTTTAAATAATTGACTAATTGTTTTAGCTATACTTGCTGGTACACTATTTCCCAATATATACAGTACATTAAGTGGCTCATAAGGGGTTACAGGGAGCTGCACCAATAAATAAAAAAAGTCTCAGACGTCTCCATGATTTCATTTTTTCATGTTCACACATAACCATATACCAATATACCTTGCCCAATGTGGAAGCTAAGACATTTCATGAAAAGTGTAACCGCTGTTAAAGAGATTTACAGCTGTAAAAACAATTTAGTATTAACAGCCTCAATAACCCTGAAACTGGTGTTTTTCAGGCCGTGATAAGAGGATTCCTGGCCGACCCCCACTCTCTCCTCGAATGGATCGGCTCAGAGGCCAAGGGCCCCGACCCATGCCCCCCCAAGGAGACAGGTTTGTGCAACCTTACGCATGTTATTGCTGTGGGACTGTCATCTTTATTTTGAACATTTTATTATACAACATCAGAAGTCAAAAGTAGCAACATCAAAAAACTAATTTTAAAAAGGGTGTTTAAGCTCGAGTGCGGAAATTCTTAAGTTGACTTTTATTTCCGACACATCATCCATATCGTCAACAGTGATCATGTTAATTTGGGAGTTTTCAGAGCATGAAGTTTGCTTGACAACTTATTGTTTAGCCCAAATGAGGAACAAGGCACAGAAGTTGAAGCACACAAATATTACACCACCTTTGCGTAATAATAATACGTACTGGCTCTTTCACAAATTTCCCAGTATGAAAGAGGTGCTTTGTAATAGGGCTTCATTGAAAATGGGTTCCATTAAGATCCCGGGGATGGAGGGCAGATAGACTATTGTCATAATTTTGAGTCCTATTAGGTTTCATGGTAGTTGGCAGCATTTGTCATCTTGTTAATAAAGCCATTTTCACATATGAACTCCACACACTGTCTGAGGAATCAAGTTCCAGTATCGTCCAGAGTTTCCCTAGCACGCAACAGGAGACTGTTTGTGTCAGTTCTGTGGGAAAGTACTGGACTTAGCTTCTGGGTCATAAAAGTTAATGCATTCTATCTAATGTCCAGCAGTGGGCGACTCCACTGGTTGCAAAAGTCCGATTGGGTAGAAGCTTATATGGGAAAATGAGCCTACTTTTCCCTTGATTTATTACCTCCATAAACAATTTCATAATGAGTTAATGGTCTCAATTAGTAGTTTGATGTCTCTCTTTTTTGTTTTTTTTGGAAATACTTGTTTTTCCAAATGCAAATAAACAGGCAAAAGTGCAACATATTTAGACAACCAATATACAGCAAAGCACACTATACATATTTGGGAAAGCAAAGCATCACAAATACAAACATGTAAGTTTAGAGTGAGGACAGCTACTATTGTTATTGGTTACAAGCACTCTGCCAATACAAACATAAAACATAATGCATCCCTAGCATATATACAACCACAAGCGCTCATACTCAGGTATTTGTACACATACATTAACACTAAGGTAAACCTAAACCCAACAAACTCCATTTAGAAAAAACAATACCTTTACTGTGTGTATACGGCCCACATATTTTCACATGTAAATCTGTAAACTGTTTATTTCAACCAAAACTAGAGTTGTTATTGTTGGAAGAGTGGAAAGACGACCCAAAACTGCTTTTCATAGTTTTATTTTCTTTGTCGACTTTGAATGAAGTGTATTTTACATTGCTGAAACTACTGTTTATTTACATTGAGTCTGGTGGCTTTAGCGAACGCAATTTTGCGGATGTTTTCATGTTTAAAAATTTTTTTTAAAATCTTACTCTTAAACAGAAAGGTTGACCTCCTCAGAAATGCTTTCCATAATGTTGTCAGATACTTAGAATAATATTATGAGCCTGTCAGAATAACTTCATTGTACAGTTTCGACAGCAGCGGTCTTGCTTGATACTGGACCGATGTCAGTGATTGTTGTTCCCATCACTTAGGCTTAGGCACAAAACAGGAAAATAGGTTCCAGGTTGAAAAAAAAACAATTAAGGCTCAACGTATTGCTGTGCATGCAGAACGACGACGGCGCCGGTATATTCAGCTGTGCCATACTTTTGCAGCCACATTTGATGTTAACAACGGTTATTTTTTGTTGTTGCTGTATTTAATTCAATTTTATTTATAGTATCAAATCATTTCTCTCAAAACATTTTACAGATAGATTAGGTCTAGACCACACTCTATAATTTACAAAGACCCAACAATTCCAGTAATTCCTCCAAGAGCAAGCATTTAGTGCGACAGTGGCGAGGAAAAACTTCCTTTTAGGGAGAAACCTCGGACAGACCCAGGCTTCTTGGTAGGCGGTGTCTGTCTGTGCCGGTTGTGGGTGTGATGAACAGTGGCAGTAATAGTCACAATAAAGATAATGAAACTATGACTAGAAATAATAGTTGTAGTATTTCATGGTGTAGCAGGGCCACAGGGTGTAGCAGGACGTAGCAGGGCACTGCAGGGCGTAGCAGGTCATAGCATGCCGGAGAGCAGGACCACAGCTACAGCTGCAACCATGATTTAGGTGCCACCCTAATCCAAGGAAAACCGCTGGGTGAAAAAAACATAAGGACTCTGTGGAATTAGCTCCCCAGAGCTAAGTTAGTAACAAGCATTTCTGCGACGTGGATGAACACCGATAGAAGGAGAGAGGAGCTCAGTGTGTCAAAGGAAGGAAGTCCCCTGGCAGTCGAAAACTATAACCGCATCATTTAGAGCTGGTGCAGGACTAGGGCTGGGCATCGTTCAAAAGCTTTCGATCCGGTGACAATTTCAATACCTCCGTTTCGATGCCGGTTCCTTAATGATACTTTTTTCATATGTTTTAAAATCCATTTCACCATCAACAAAAATACATTAAACACAAACATTTTATTTTCCACCTTAATTGTGAATCAAAACTGTTATCAAAATAAAACAATTCTCTTAACACTGCTCACTTAGAGTAACATTAATAAAACTACTTAGGATTGGTATCAATCCCAACTTTAAAAATTAACAAAAAAAGAGAAACCTTTTTGACACAACATGAACATATTATAAATAATAAATAAATAAACAAAATACATTGTGTACAGGCTAATATTGAACTAACTAAAATGCTAAGGAATGTAAAGAACAAAGACTTTTTAAGAGCAAACTGCATAATGACACAAACCTTTAACAGTAAACTTGGTGACTGCCCTGTTGTCAACATTGAACTAATGAAGAACTAACTTAAGTGCAAAGGAATTTAATTGAATTGCCTTGTTGCTGAAAGGTAGCCTGACAAGCCAGACCCACATCAAGATGTTGGGTCTGGGAACTCACCATTCGCAGGGCTCAATCTGAGGGGCGGGAGAAACGGTTGTCTTTCAAATTCCCTCTGCACTCATAGCCAACCAGCCACAATGTGAACCGTTGCAACTCTTGTCGTCCTTATGTTAAGCCCGCCCACCGACTCTATACACAATGTGGTTGGCCTGACCAGAATTTGGTTTTTCCAGCTCACAAGCCAACGGAGAGTTGCTAGACTGACCATTGGCTGCAAATTACATTTGCTGCCGGTAGGGTGCGTCCAGATTTCTAGGCTAGCTGAAAGTTGCTGTATAAGTAAAGTTGCCTTTCCTTACAACCTCAGCCTGTCAGTCAGTCATCAGGGCACAGAAACCACTGTTGTGCCTGCTTCTCTCAGAGGAAGTGTAAAACAACAGCATGCGAGCGCTTTCGGCTCCCCGTTAATATCATACGCTAACACTAAAGCAAACGCTATCTGCGTGAAGTTTTGAAAAACCGTAACCACACTTGAAATCACTTTATCGGCATCGCCGTAACTCATACTTTACTACGTCCGCACCTCTGCACGTGTGTGTCGGTTGGCGATG
Organism: Perca flavescens; assembly: GCF_004354835.1. Taxonomy (NCBI): domain Eukaryota; kingdom Metazoa; phylum Chordata; class Actinopteri; order Perciformes; family Percidae; genus Perca; species Perca flavescens. Next base: position 11,663,866 of record NC_041338.1, on the reverse strand, counting down.
CGCTCTGTGTCAATATGCAGAGAGGACGGATAAGCTTGCACTCAGACGCTTTTGGAAATAAAACTTGGCACCGAAAGATAAATCTTTTTTCGATACTCATAGAATTTTTTTCAGTGCCATCAAAGTATCGACGTTCAGTGCCCAGCCCTATACAGGACAAACCTGAGTCAGTTTTATAAGGGTCGGTAGATGAATCTGACAACTATGATGAGAAGCAGAGAAGAGAAGGGGTGCCATGTCTGCAGAAATACACCCTACCCCGCCGGTCTAGGCAAACACTGCAACTCCTCACTCCCAACTATAAGCTTTATCAAAGAGGAGAGTTTTAAGTTTACTGTTAAATGAGGTGATGGTGTCTGCCTCACGAACACAGATTGGGAGCTGGTTCCACAGTTATAATGGTTATAATTGGCTATTTCCTTTTTTAGTCCTAAATCGAGTCATGCTATATGCCTGTATGAACTGACATGAGTAAAAATGTGATCCCAACTCTTGCTTCTCTTCCACAGAAAACGTCCTCTGTCACCACCACCCAAGACATCTGGAAAAGGCCCTGTTGCACCATCAGGCAAGCCAGCTGCCCCGGGCTCCACTTCGGCCGCCGGCTCAGGCTCCAGCTCAGGTTCAGGCTCGGGCTCGGGCTCCAACAAACCCAGCAACACACTGTCCCGCCGTGAGGAGCTGCTGAAACAGCTGAAGGCTGTGGAGGACGCCATTGCCCGAAAACGAGCAAAGATCCCTGCAAAATAAACGGAAGCCCGCTCCTCGCCTGTTCGCCTGCCTGCCAGTCTGCCTGCCTGCCTGTGTGGCCTTGTGCGCCGGGGCAACAGTGAGGGCCATGGGATTGAGCGTTTTTCCCCTGCCTTCAATGGACATGTAAAAATGTTGTATGGTTCATGTATAAAGGCTATTGTGTAAGTAAACAGGAAGTGGCGGCCACGAAAAACCATCTTCTGATTGTTTGCCCTCAGAGAGGTTTGGCTCTGCTCCATTCTAGAGTGTTGTTAACTCCCATATGCCCGACTTTAGCTCCCCTTAAAAGTATTTGAATGTCCACAGTTTGCCTCATCAATGAAAAACAGGAGAAAGCATTTGGGCATTTGGTGAAGTAGGGACATCTCAGGAATGGAGTGTACTTTGTGTAGACTTTGCAGTATAGAAACAGAAGGGTAGTAAGGAGCACTTGATCACTTGCTGCTCACTCTGTTCCTGCAGTCAAAAGGAAGCATCTTCCTCATCTGGTGTGATAACAGATTTATACACATTGAATCTACTACTTCTGTCTTTCTTTCTCTGCTCCCCTTTATTGTCTTGTAGTCACATATTTTCTTGTGGAGTGGTGTGACTGTTGGGTCAGCTCTACAGTGTACTGACAGTCTACAGGACTTCACAACGCTTCTTTGTATAAATCTACAAATTTGTATTCAGCCCCTGTAAGCGATCACGAGCCCAAGCTTTGTTCAAAGGGGGCCAATGTTCACCAACCATTGACTTGTCTGCGTTCTCTGTTTTAGGGCAGTGTTTACTGTCACACCTTGTACAATAATAGCAAGTCATCAACTTGTTTCAAGCATATGATTATAGACAACAGTGATGTGAAGTATTGCTCTTTTTTTTTTTTATCTACAGCATTTTGTTTTCTTATTAGCTCTTAAGTGATAAACTGATGTTTTATTTGTGTCACATTTTTAGTTGGAGTGTGAGAGGTAGAACGGGACATTTAGAGACAAGATATGTCTTGCTTTTGTGACAAAAGCCTTCTAAATAAACTATTTTGATAAAGCTAAGGTCTGTTGCCTGTTTTTTCTCTGCTATTGTGCAAGACAAAGGGAGTGGTTGTTTTTAAAAAGATGTACTGTTGCACATGTTTCTGGACGCATGTAGATAAAGTGTTCAGCATTAATAATGTGGAAAATATTTACTAAAAAGAATATGTTGTAGTTTATTGTAGACAGGACAGCTTAGACATGAAAGTGTGATTGAGGTCTATCATCACTTTGGTCAGACTAAAATAACTCCCACTCACAGTTTTTTAGTGGAATTTCTCCAGGCGAAGAATCCTAATGACATTAGTGATTCCCTAACCTTTCCTCTACCATCACCAAAAGGTTCACATTTGGGGTTTAGAGTAGAAATGTCATGAATTTGATAAACAAACATTCCCATCCCATTTGATAGACATCCCCATCCCATTTTGCATGTAGGAATCCTTCCCTGTGACCTTTTATCTAAGCCACAAATTTGCTTATTTTTCCATAAGTTTGACATGACTGTATAAACCTCCCTGTAAGAGCACAACATTACCAGTGGAAAGATGTATCACATTTATTGCACACTGAAATGTAAGAATTGTGAACCATTCCAAGTTTTGAGTCAAAGTGTGTGGAAACGTTTTCACCTCACCCAGTCAATTATACATAAATGTTAGTCATATGTTGTGCATCACACTATGAAGGTGTCAGCCAGCTGTAACCAGTTCAACCACATTTTCTATTAACTATATATTAATAAAAATGTAAATAGCCCTTTCAAAAAGACTACGGTAGGATACAATACTATAATCAGGCTGTGTGTGTGTGTGTAAAGAAATCAACAAATTTAATGGAATCTCCCCAAACAGTGGAGTCTCTGACGTAGACTTAGTGATCCATGCAGTGTTTTTATTTGGAGTTCAACTTTGGTAACTGTGACATGCAAATATGGACTGTTGACCATTTTGAGTGTCCTGGACAGGGCCTGTAATTGAAGGTAACTTTTTGGCCACTAGCCACTATGGCAGGTGGATTTTAAAAACCACTAGTCACACTTTTACCAGCTTTTTACAAGCCAATTATTTTGCCTCAAATCCAAGGAAATTGAGGACTTGGTTGAAATGTGAAAGAACAGTGGCAAAAAACAATGAATCACTCATTTCTCATTGGCTACCTGCCAACATGGCAGGTAGATTGACAGTTTCACCTGCCAATGGCAGAATTCATCTGCATTCGGTGCGTGGTTGGATATGTTATTTTCAGGCCCTGGTCCTGACATTTGAAGGAATAGAGACCTAGTGTCCAATGTGGAGGAGGCTATCATTTTACAAAATCCTGCGATGCTAGAGTATAATTATTATGACAAATAAATGAGTCCTGAATTGTAGTTTTTACATTTTAATATGTACTAATACGACAATGTAAACATACTCCATCATAAGTAAAAGTCATTATCACTTAAAGCTTTGGTAGGCACTTTATTTTTGGTGTCATTAAGCAAAAAATACATAATAATCTTTCAGCGTATTGTACACACATTTATTGTAGTGGTCTGAACATTTATTTTTTGCACTTCTGGATTATTATATATTATATGAATTATTCTCACCTGATCAAGCTTTGTCTCGCATGTTGTTCTTTTATCAGTACACCCAGGCTAATGGGCCATGGAGGTGGACTTGTTGTTGTTTTTAGAAACAAGTTTACATGCCAGCTGGAAAACACAGAACTTTACTCTTCTTTTAAATTGCAAGTGTCAAGAGTCGATTCTATTAATGGTAATGACCAGGCCCAATCAGCCCCTTTTTATCAGATTTTGCAGACCTTTTATCATCTATTATAAAGCTGGACAAGGGTCTAGTGGTTGGGGATTTTAATATTTACATTGATGACGTGAATGTAATACTGCCTCTGAATATCTCATAGTCACTGAGTCCTTTGATTTTAAGCAAGAAATATTTCAAGTCAATTCAATTTTATTTATAGTATCACATCATAACAAGAGTTGTCTCAAGACACTTTACAGATAGAGTAGGTCAACACCACACTCTATAATATACAAATAATAAGCTCCCCAGAGCTAAGTTAGTAACAAGCATTTCTGGGACATGGATGCACACAGATAGAAAGAGAGAGGAGCTCAGTGTGTCAAAGGAAGTCCCCCGGCAGTCTAAAACTATAACAGTATAATTAAGAGCTGGTGCAAAGCAAACCCGAGCCAGTTCTATAAGGGTTGGGAGATGAATCTGACGACTATGAAGAGAAGAAGAGAAAGAGAAGGGGTGCCGTGTCTGCAGAAATACACCCTCCCCCGCCGGTCTAGGCAAACACTGCAACTCCTCACTCCCTAACTATAAGCTTTATCAAAGAGGAGAGTTTTAAGTTTACTCTTAAATGTGGTGATGGTGTCTGCCTCTCGAACCCAGACTGGGAGTTGGTTTCACAGGAAAGGAGCCTGATAGCTGAAAGCTCTGGCTCCCATTCTACTTTTAGAGACTCTACGAACAATAAGTAACTCTGCATTCTGGGAGCGCAGTGCTCTAGTGGGACAATAAGGTACTATGAGCTCTTCAAGATATGGTGGTGCTTGACCATTTAGAGCTTTGTAGGTCAGGAGAAGGATTTTAAATTCAATCCTGGATTTTACAGGAAGCCAATGCAGAGAAGCTAATACAGGAGAAATATAATCTCTTTTCTTAGTTCTTGTCAGAACACGCGCTGCAGCGTTCTGGATCAGCTGGAGAGACTTATTTGAGCAACCTGATAGTAAGGAATTACAGTAGTCCAGCCTGGAAGTAACAAATGCATGAACTAGTTTTTCAGTATCGTTTTGAGACAGGATGTGCCTAATTTTGGCAATGTTACGAAGGTGAAAAAAGGCTGTTCTTGAGGTTTGTTTTAAGTGGGCGTTAAAGGATATATCCTGATCAAAAATAACTCCTAGATTTCTGACAGTAGTGTTGGAGGCCAGGGCAATACCATTCAGAGTAGCTATATCTTTAGATAATGAGGTTCGGAGGTGTTTAGGGCCCAGCACAATAACTTCAGTTTTGTCTGAGTTTAACATCAGAAAATTGTAGGTCATCCATGATTTTATATCTTTAATGCATGCTTGAAATTTAGCTAACTGACTGGTTTCGTCTAGCTTGATTGATAGGTATAATTGAGTGTGCTCTACATAACAGTGAAAGTTAATTGTTTCCTAATAATATTGCCTAGCGGAATCATATATAAGGTGAATAGAATTGGTCCAAGCACTGAGCCTTGTGGAACGCCAAGGCTAACTTTAGCGTGCCTTATCGTTAACATTAACAAATTGAGATTGATCAGATAAATAGGATTTAAATCAGCTTAGTGTGATTCCTTTAATGCCAACTAAATGTTCCAGGCTCTGTAAAAGGATGGTATGGTCAATAGTGTCGAATGCAGCACTAAGATCTAGTAAGACAAGTACGGAAACAAGTCCTTTGTCTAAAGCAGTTAGAAGGTTGTTAGTAATTTTTACCAGCGCCATCTCTGTGCTATGATGCATTCTAAATCCTGACTGAGTCCTCAAATAAACTATTGCTATGTAGAAAATCACATAACTGATTAGCGACTACCTTCTCAAGGATCTTGGAGAGAACGGGGAGATTAGATATAGGTCTATAGTTGGCTAAGACCTCAGGATCAAGGGCAGGATTTTTCAGAAGAGGTTTTATCACAGCTACTTTAAATGACTGCGGTACATAACCTGTTAATAAAGACATATTGATCATATCTAGTAATTAAGTGTTTACCATGGGTTTACTTTGCTTCATCATCTTCTTTTTGAGGGGAGCAACAGAGTCTAAAGTTGTCCGTAGCAAGGTCGTAGCACACAAAATTATCAATTTGGGAGTGACTAAAGTTAACATAAGAGTCCTCTGTTATATTAAGGCACGACATTGAGTTAAATGCTGTTGGAATATCTTCCTTAAATTTAGCTATAGCACTGTCAGATAGGCATCTAGTGCAGACACTTTTATCTAATTTCGTATAGTGGGGGAGTAAGAATTCAAAAGTTATTAAAGAATGTCTGATAACAAAGGATTCTGTGGAAATACTATTAAATCTTCAATTTCAATGCCATTCAGAATACAGACCTGGAGCTGGGTAAACAACAACAAATATAATTGGCTGTAATGTTTGGATGTAGAAGATTAAGAATAAGGCTTTCAAACTTAAAAGTTTAGTTTAGGTTTAGGATTAATTAACAGGCTTGGGGCCTGCCGAGGGACTGCTAACAGAAGTTACAGTATGTTGGCCCGCACCAGTTACGGAGCGCTCGCTAGCTATGGAAGCATATGATTTTGATTCCATGGTGCGGAGCCGTGTTTCAAATTATATACTACATATAACTATATATTTGACTCTACACTCTGGCACACTCTGGACATTTTTTGTACACAGGTAGGTGTAGATATTGAATCTTTTGGCTCTAAGGCTTTATGTATCTGTTTAAATGTAAATTAAATTGACCGTTTCATAAACAAGGCTGTGGCTCTCAATTTTTCTTTTATGGTGTTTGACAGAAATATTGATTCAAATGATGAAAACGTTGACACTGTAGTCCAATCATGTAACGATCACTGCTCTTCAGTACTGGATAAAGTGGCTGCTCTTTAACATTGAAAGATCCCCTCCAAAAATCTGCATGGATAAATGAAACCATCCGGTGTTTAAAGTGTAAATATCGAATGACTGAACACATGTAGAAAGCTACACGGACTGCATCTCAGAGAATATATGAGTACCCTTAATGTCATGGTGAAGGCTGAGAGATCTTCTTACTTCTCTAATCTTATATCTTGCAGCAAGAAAATCCATCCATTTTAAACTCCTTTTGTACTGTGTCCATAGATGATATTAAAGCCTTGCTAAACATGCACAATCAATATTTCAAACGACTCTCTTTTATAAGGGTGTGTTATTTTAAGCAGGTCATTGTTCATCCTCTATTGAAACCCAACCTGGACCCACCCTGAGAGAACTATAGGCCTATTTCTAAACTCACTTTCTTTTCAAAAAGGTTTAGAAATGGTTGTTGAAAAGCAACGTGTTCAATACTGGAAATGCGCAGGGTGTTAAATTTCAATCTCATTACCGTAAACTGAATTCCACGGAAACAGCTCTCCTTAAGGTCTTTAATGATGTTTTAATGGCTGCAGATGATGGAGATTGTTCAGTCTTGGTCTTTTGGACCTTAGTGCAGCATAGTGTTGATCACCATATTCTAATGCACATGCTAAATCATCTGGGCATTTTATGAACTGCATTGGAGTGGTTCACCTCCTATATCACAGATAGGACTTTTTCTTTGTAGGTGAGTTTGTGTCGGACACTGCTGTTTGGCCTGTGTTGTCCCCCAGGGATTGATTTTGGGACCCATTTTATTCTCCATATACATGATGCAACAAGGATAGATTATCAGTAGTTTTAGACAATAATTTCATTTGTGTGCTAATGACATCTGGTTGTATTTTTTATTTAAACCTGATGAGGCACATTAACGTTCTGTACTGAACAACTATTTAAATGCAATTAGGAACTAGATGGAAAACAATTTTAGCAGTTAAATGCAGACAAAACTGAAGTCTTAATTTTTGCCCCTGATAACATTCAGTCAGCGATCAGGCAGAACCTTGGTGCCTCTTCCTCATGTTCTTGGTCTAGTCTGCGTAATCTTGGTGTGATTTTTGACCATCTCTCCTTCTTGTGTGAACGGTATCCTTGTGTCTTGCCTCTTGTCTGTATAGTCTGTCAATTTAATTACATTTTATTTTATTTATATGAGCTTACCTGATATTTCTCAAGACAGATTTTGTGAACAGAGGGAAATCTGGCAACACAACTAAAATATACGGACTAGTCTAAAATGTTTGCTGACATGATCCCTAAAGGTGGTTTTCAAAGTTTGATAAACCAGAAGTTGTATTTGCACAATATTCATGGCTATATTCACATTTTGGAGGCAGGTTGTCTTTTAAAATTAGTTTCTGAACATGTCAGCCAGTCCGAGGCAGTAGTCACATTAGCTTTAATATGTGGAGCAAACTGAAACATATCAGTACTCTTTTACTCCTTTGATTGGTAATGTCTCACTGGCTTACCTGTCATTAGCTGCCAGCAGTTTCCCCGAAGTCCCTGCTCTGCATACAAAAAGACAAATGTGTCTGCAGAGGCTTCACACTGTTCAGTACACTCCGAAGGGACTGACCAGTGGAAAGTTAGCCATGAATGCCCCTAACTCACTCATGTTGATACAGGACATTTCTCTCTGGAATTGTATTGACAAACTATCCCACTGCACACAAACACACGTACACTGTGACGGCCAGGGGGCTGTCCACTGCTACGCTGTAGATGTAAGCTTTAGCTTTCACTTTCACCCAGGAGACCAGGGTTTGAGTCCTGTTAATAAAATAAAAGTAAACAGGAAGATTATTTTTAACTTTATGGAATAAACGGAGCTAAGTAACGTTCTGCATCCCGTGCGTTTCTAAACTTAACTGATTAGTGTTGGTGCCTAAACATAACCAAACTGTGACTGTTTCAAAACCTTAATGACATGTTTCAAACCGTGTTCACCTTGTTTAGATATAAGGTTGTATTTCCTTGTATTTTTTTTTAAAATGCTCCTGCGGGTCATATTAGAGGATAGGAATAAACGACTCATATCATTGTATGGTTTGGAGGACTTGTCCTTAACGCCAATATCTAATCAGCCAATTATGTGGCAGCAACTAACTGCATTTAAGTCATGTAGACATGGAGCCTTTCCCAATTCCCAGATTATGCATCCTGATTCCTCTCCTCACCTCCTCTCCTGGCGTCTTAAACAGGTTTCATGCGGAGGAATCGAGGAAGAGGTGGGAGGAGAGAGGAGTTGAGGCAACAGGCATTTCACCATGCCCGGAGCTGTCATTTCAAAGCAACATCATTTAAATATGACATGCGACAGAGCTGCGTTAGCTGTCCATTGTTTGCATACAATACATACATTTGCTGTGTTTTATGATCCCTGTCATACAGTGGCCGACAGGGGCAAACGCACTGCAGCTTAATGAAACACATGCAAATAGACAAAACACAAGCAAATTAAGAAAACATCTTCATTAATTTGACAACACATGCTCAGCATTTAGCAAATGCTCTGCAAATACACACAACCAAATACACAAACGTGCTGCAATTAAAGAACCAATGTGAAAAGAAAAGCACGCAAACTCCAAAAACAGAAATAATGCAAAAAGAAAAGCACACAATCCCTTAAAAAAAACGCTGCATCCAGATTACACAACGGAAGTTCTCCAGGCCTCTACGGGGAGCGCTAATTGGAACAGCATAATTTTCAACCCCAGAGAGAGAGAGAGAGAGAGAGTGAGAGAGAGACGGGGGCACGTTCAATCAGTGCAACTGCTTTGAAATCATAGACTGTAAATATTAAGTCTATGTTTGAGATATGTTTTCTCTTGTTTGGCGGCTGTCTCTAGTTTATTGGCTCAGGTCACAGGTGATAATCAGCAGAGACGTGTCTGTGAACTCGTGGTAATAAAAAGGCACAGCGCTCTCTCCCGTGGGGTCAAACATCAAGCTGTTCCACTTAGCGCTCCCCCTAGAGGCCTGGAGAACTTCCATTGTGTAATATGCAGCGTTTTTTTTGTTGCATTTGTTTACGGGGATTGTGTACTTTTCTTTTTTGCATTGTTTGTGTATTTGCAATGCATTTGTGTATTTGCTTGTGTTATGTGTATTTGCAGCGCGTTTGATAAATGCTGTGCATGTGTTGTCAAATTTATGAAGATGTTTTCTTAATCATTAAGTTGCAGTGCGTTTGCCCCTGTCAACCACCGTACTGTCAGATGAGCAGAGCAGCGTTCATGACGACTTCTATATATACTTGAATTCAATTACCAACGTGGCATAATGTGACAATAATGTACGAATGTCTTTCATTTTAGTTTTTTGTATTTGACACACACACACACACACACACACACACACACACACACACACACACACAATTCAACACAGTCAATTTATGTAGAAAGCAAATTTAAAACCAACCTAAGCTGAACAAAGTGCTGTACAAAGTTATATCATATTATAAAAACAAAGAATACAATAAAAAACATGATTCCAACAACACACTTTAGTAAAAATGCCCCTAAACTGAGTCGAACGCCAAAGAATAAAAGTGTGTTGAGGACCTGATGAGAATGGGAAGTTTTTTCCACAATCTCAGGGCCACAACTGAAAAGGCACGATCAACCTTTCTTTTCATCCGAGACTGTGGAATAGCTAAAAAGAACTGATTAGACAATCTAAGGGGAGTAATGTAAAGTAAGGAGATCAGCAATATATAAAGGGGCTAATCCATGTAAGTTCTTAAGAACAACTAACATTACATTAAAATCAATTCTATATTTGACTGGTAACCAGTGAAGAGAAGCCAATATCAGGGAAATATGGTCCCTCCTTCTGGTACCAGTCAACAATCTAGCAGCCCATTCTGGACAAGCTGCAGGCGTGATAAATCCCCACAATATAAGGAATTGCAGTAGTCAAAACGAGACGAAATAAGAGCATGAATAACAGTGTCCAAGTCCACACACACACACACACACACACACACACACACACACACACACACACACACACACACACACACACACACACACAGGTTTGTGGCACTATCTTTGTGCCTAACCCTAACCCTTATCCTTAACCCAAACCTAACCATAACCTAATTCTATCTCTAATCCTACAACCAAAAATCTTAACCCTCAAACAGCCCTTTAAACTTGTGGGGTCCAGCATTTTGGCCCCACAAAGCTATAGGGACCCCACAAGTATACTGGACTCCCGGTTTTTGGACATAGTTAAACAAGCCCACACACACACACACACACACACACACACACACGTTCTCTGATTTAGAGACCCACATGGACATTTCACTGCCCCTCTACCAGTATATATATATATTTAACCTTTATTTAACCAGGTAGGTCGATTGAGAACAAATTCTCATTTGCAACGACAACCTGTCACATTCACACAGTTCCACATTCATACCTGGAAGCTGCCCAGTACAACCCCAGTCTGATCTGCTGGCCACTGAGCAGTATATATATATATACAGTTTTTATCAAGAACCTTGACGTAATTTTTTAAGACTCTAGATACAAAATTCACAACGGTCATCACTTGTAACACAGGCTGTCCAATGTTCAAAACATTGCGTTGTGCATTCATATCTTTAAAGAAATCTTGCACTTGCACAATCATTGGTTCAAAAAACGAATTTATTGTGAAATACCATTGAAACGATACTTTAAATCACCCACACACAAGCTACCCATAGTTTCACTGTGTCATCGTTGGTACAATCACATATTACATATTGTAGTACAAAATAGGTGATACATGTTTCATTATGGTACTACATGTAAATACATACCTGTAAAAGTACTGCAGTAGTAGAGAGAATACTACAGACCAATGTGGTATGAGTATATAATATATATATATATATATATATATATATATATATATATATATATATATATATATATATATATACATACACACATAAATAAATAAAGGTTAAAGGTATGAATGTGGAACTGTGTGAATGTGACAGGTCGTCATTGCAAATGAGAATTTGTTCTCAATCGACTTACCTGGAAAAATAAAGGTTAACCTTTATTTATCCAGGTAAGTCGATTGAGAATGATAACACAGTGAAACTATGGGTAGCTTGTGTGTGGGTGATCTAAAGTAATGTTTCAATGGTATTTCACAATAAATTTGTTATTTGAACCAGTGATTGTGCAAGTGCAAGATTTATTAGATATGAATGCACAATGCAATGTTTTGAACATTGGATAGCCTGTGTTACAAGTGATGACCGTTTTGAGTTTTGTGTCTAGAGTTTTGAAAAATGACATCAAGGTTCTGAAATTAGTAGCAAAGTGATTGTAAAAAAACTGTAAATGAACAAATGATCTTTGGTTTATGTGTATTGTATCCAAGCAATTGAAAAAAGTGTTAGAGTTTTGAAAAAATGTGTATTTTGATCATTGGTTGTGAGTTTTGTGTCTAGAGTTTTGAAAAATGACATTGAGGTTCTGAAATTAGTGCCAAAGTGATTGTAAAAAACTGTAAAATGACATCCATAGCAGAATTATTTAAACTGACACACAGAAAATCATCTTCTCAAGTCTCCAAAAGTCTAAACACATTTTCTGCTTTACACACATTTTGCAATTCAAAATGGCTCTTGCCCATCGAAAGCAAAAGAGGAAGTAGTGGGACATTGTTATAGAGCCACAAAGTCCACAGGGGGAAGTTGAGGTGATTGGACATGTCACCAAAATGACTGTTTGTGTGCTGTTTCCTACCAACTGTCAATATTGTTTTTTTCCCCCTTTTTAACCATGACCCCAATCATTGCCAAACCATAATCAAGCAGTTATATGAAGTGAAAACACACAGTAGTGAGAGGTTTAAGTTTAAAATGAAAACATGGACAACACCAAAAAACAAGTTCACGGCTATTTTAATGTACACAGTGCCATGGTTAGCATTGCTAAGCCTCTGTCCTGCAGATGTGATATGATTGACAGGTCGGCGTTTAGCCGTAAATGCCATAAATATATTCTTTGTAAATCTTTACAATAATTTTCAGAGCCAAGCACGCCTGCCTTCGATCAAATTTTTTCAATTTTTTTGAACTGTTTATTTTACTTTCTTTTGTAAGCAACAGACCATTCCCTGACAATGGACCTGGGAGAAAGATTTTAATAATTCCATGTAAGTAAATAAAGAGAAACATGTAAAACATGTTAATACATATATGCACATGCACATGTTATTTGTTTTTTGTTACATCAAGTGGATGTAAGAGAGAGAGAGAGAGAGAGAAAGAGAGAGAGAGACAGAGAGAGAGTTGTAATCCTGTAAGTTTGGAGTCATCACATGGGTGAGGTGATAGTCAACAATTTAATCACTCTAATCAAACAATGAGACCGTGGAGCGCGTCACAACAAAGACTTTGTTAAGCGTCAGTGCCATTGATATATAACCACAAAGGTTTGCTAATAATAGCTGACACCTAATTGCTTACAAAGGATGTTTGGCAATGTTACGGGGCCAGTTATGCAAACCTCTGCTGGAAATTCTGCTGGCACTAAAAACATGAGAGGATGAATAATAATGATGATAATAATAAGAAGAAGAAGATGAAGAAATCCTGCTAACCTGTATTGTATAATCCAAACCTGTATTTCAAACAAGATGTATTACATCATCAGAACTGAAACAGCCGGGAGCTGTTTTTGTGTGTGTGTGTGTGTGTGTGTGTGTGTGTGTGTGTGTGTGTGTGTGTGTGTGGGTGTCTTTTCAATTACTCATGTCCTCTTAAGTTAAAACTGTATTGTATTTCTTTATGAGTACACAAATAGTAAAAGAAATGGTCTTACTCGGCTATGTATGTAAATATATCTATGTATCGAACACAATCCTGTATCGATCAATCCTCCAAAAACCTCTCAGACACCGGTCTTTAAAACAGCTTATGGTAGAGAATGTGGTCAGAAGACACCATATGTTTGCAATTTTGAATGTGTGTGTTGATGGTGGTCAAGTGCACCACGGATCATATCTGCCACATAGCCTGGTAACCCTTCGCTGACAGATGCTGTCTCCATGATGCTTTTTCAGAATGCGGTTCAAAATAATCATCTCTTCCCCCATCCCATCCAGCCCTTATCGCCTTCCCTGCTGCTTCTTATTCCGCACACAGTACACAAGTCTGGGTTTATGTCTGCTCTATGGCAGCAAAGAAACGCCTTCCCAAAATGTGATGGAAGTGCTATCCATTGTGCTTCTTGTAAAACACAGGGAAACACGTACAGCAGAGTAGCAGAAACATTTTCTTTATAAATTAAAGATCATTTTAAAGATGTGGCATTATCTTTACAGTGCTAATTGACTTTTATTATGATTCATCACTGGAACTATGAGAGATAATTGTCACTCTGTGGCTAAGCTAAATTTGTCCAAACAAACCTGCAATAGTGTTCATAAGGAGTGTGACTGTAATCTGAAACAACCACAGGAAACATCCCCAATGTGGAGGTTTTTAATGGTAATAAGGACATGGGCATGTGATAGCCAACAAGTTACTCATGTTTGAAAAGGTTAGCAAAACAAAATGAAACCACAGTATGCGCTGATGCTCATTTGCATCCGTGTTTTTGTAAAGCAGTCCTTTTTTTATGAACAAAATTAGATTATTGCAAACAGGTATTACAAATATGTCATCCTGTGCTAAAGTTACAGCAATGGGATTTGTTTTGACAGTTGTTTTTAAACTGGTTGGATGACTGACATCAAGGGGGGGAAGGGGGGGCGTTATAACCGGGGGGTTCTCCACCCACAGAACATTTTGACACTTCCCTTCCTGCATTCTGTCGTATTTTTATGCAACAAATCCTTTCCGCATCAATTTATGCTGCAAATGTCTTTATTTATGTAAAGGAAATTATTATTATTTAACTATTTTATTAATTATTCTCCTGTATAGTTTAAGACTTTCTACATATCAAAACATCACATTTCTTGATATTTTTTTTTTTTTTATGAATTGTGTATATCTCAAAAACAGAGAATTAGACCTTGCTATAAGCGCCAAAGTTTGAATCTACATAAAATGACAAGAAATCACATCTTTATTTTTCCCATAAGAGATTAAGCTGCTCTTACAGGCCCCATACTGTCCTTTTAAAAGTAGATTGTTGTGTCTGTATGTGTGTCCTTCTGAAGAATTCTCAGATCTGTATCACTCATGTAAATATGGTAATCACACACAGTAACTGCAATATCTTCTGTGGAAATGTTTGTATATATAAAATAAATGACTGCTGATCTGAAGTCAGTTTGGTGGGGCATGGGTAGGCTACATTGTTTCATTAAGTGATTTTGGTTTTTATATTTATGAATATTATTTGCATGCAATATATGTCTACTCTACCCAACCTGCGAACAAAAACCAAAAAATCATCCTGCCGAAAAAAGTACCCCATTTCTGCATAACAACCGTAGACCGGCAGCTCAGCAGAAGCCACTGCAACACAAATGTGCGCTGCAGGGGTGTCTGAAATCATTGGGAAACATATTTAGAGGTAAGAAGTATACATACATGTTTTGAGCCCCATAAATGGTTATGTTGACTTTTTTTGGGGAGTGGGTTGTCTTTCATTTTTTTGAGGGGGACAAATTAACCTCTTCTAAATATTAGGGGGACATATCCTCGGCATCCCCACTGAAATCTACGCCTATGGCTACAATACAGAGGTAACATACGATCCAGCCAATGAAAGACTTGTAGAGATGTTATGATGATGATTATTGCCTCATGCTGGTTCTCAGGTCAAGAGGGCATTCTTAAAGTAGACTGTGAGCAACAGTCTCTGGTTTCATCACAGTGTGTTTCACAGCATATTTCCTGTATGACGTCAGCCTTTCTGCACTCTCTGATTCTGTGTGTGTGTGTGTGTGTGTGTGTGTGCGCGCGCGCGTGCGTGTGCCTGTGTGCAGAAAATTCCTGGCCTGCCCTCGGTCTAATACCTTCCTATGACAACACATGCAGTATCCCTCACACCTACTTTACTTTTACTTAGAAAGAGGAAGTGAGGAACTAAAAAAAAAACGTTTCCATTTCCTCATGCCACGGGTTTCCCCAGGTGCAATCGGCTCAATATATAGTAGACCGGTGAGGATGATTGCAAGTCAATACAAAAAGAGATTCCCTCGTAAACAGTCAGTCAGACGCAAAGAAGAAACCGAGGATGGACTTGAAACAGGTGAGTGACACACAGAGAGACAGGTCAGCTGCTGATTCCGGCTGCTGTATCGTATGTAACCTCCATCACTTCAGCTGCCTTCTGACTTTCTGTCCGCCCCATCCACAGATTCTCATCTTTGGGCTTTTGCTCGTGCCCGTGTGGACGAAGTGCTATCAAGACGACCGCGAACTGCAGGAGGCAGCAGAGAGGAGGCTGAAGAGCCGCTACCCGCGGCCTACAGAGCGTCCGGCTACCGCGGCCCCTGACTCACCTGCCTCTTGCCCCGTGGAGCATTTCCCTCAGAAGTCGAATGACCTCGGCGACAGGTCCCTGTCCCCCTGGAGATACGTGTAAGTAGCATCCTGTCGCATTCCACAGTTATTTGATTTAAAAAAAAAAAAAAAAAAAAAAAAAAAAAAAAAACTTTTCAGACAGGCCCCATAGGGAACTATGATGAACTTTCGCCTCGGATGCTGCTGTGATTTTGCTTCCTGGATAATAACTTTAACTCGCTCAGAATAATCTAAAAAAAAAAAAAAAAAAAAAAAATCCCCTATCACAAAGAGTCGAATGTCTTGGGAAATTTCCTAAACGTTCTTAAAGTTTTCATAGGCCTCCCAAAATATGTCATGTTAGGAGAAAACCTTTCTAAGGTGATAGGCTCAAGCAAGAGTTTGCATGTGATGGAATGGTGCAGCCACAGATCAGGTATCACTCAGCATCCTAAGCTTTTGTGAAATGATGAAATTAATATTTCCACAACATTTGCATCCGTGCATCATTTTACACCTCACCTTATTAATTAGGCTTAATGGTGAGGTGCACTTGGTCAATAGGCTCTGAGCGCTGATGACGCGCTAATATGCGCCACACCCCATCTCTAAAAAAAAAAAGGGAAAGTCCCCTGTAGCTACGCTGCTGCTGTGTTGCCACATAGCCTATCCGCTGGGAATACTGTGAATTGCTTCACTGTTGCACTTTCTTAATTGCCTGTTTGTGGTTGACTGGAGAGTTTGTAACTTTCTTGTTAACTTGTAGCGGCCCTAAGCTTTCTAAAGTCTAATAGTCCAGTAATGCTCCAAAGTCCTCCTCCTATAGCGCTATTGTTTACATTTAGGAGCTCACTGTTTGATTTGTCTGTTTGAATAAAAAGCATTAGGTGTAGCAAAGTTTGTGATTGAACTTATAGGGCCGCAACCATTGGCGATTTTAGACCCTTTTTAGGGGGGCGCAACTTACTCAGTGGAGTAACTGTATTCAAATAAATTTTGCATCCTGTAACAATTTCATAAAACAACTTAAATGCATTTTTTTTCAGTAGGTGACACAGTGAAGTGTATAATATAGCAAATTGGCTATTGCAGTGTAAATGGTTCTTAATTTATTGGGAAAATTGCTAAAAGTGTTACAACCGTCCCTGGTCTGCCCTACTATTAATGCAAGACCATCCCATTAACACACAGTGAGCTGGGGCCAACTATTTTGTTGAGTTTGAGTTAAAAAAAAGTTAATAATAATAATAATTAATAATAAAAATAATAATATAATAATACATTTATGTAATATAGCGCCTTTTACATACAATGTCACAAAGTGCTTCACAAGATACATTTTTTAGGCTTAGGCGCAGCACACAAGCTGTTAGGCACCACCTAAGCCGAAATAATGTAAAATCAATGTGAGCATCAATACTAACTAAATGACTTTTCTCAGATATGATTGTAGTTGGTGGATTTCTTAAGCAAGTTTTGTCTTAAAACTTTTCTGAACGTCATTTATTTATTAGCTACTCTAGCTTTTCCAATGTTTTAGACACATATATGGTAATAATATGGTCCAAAATTATGTAAACATTGCATATTTACTCAGATATGTTTATAATAATGGTTTAAAATTCTTTGAAAAAGAATACTAAGTCTTCCACAAACCTCGGGGAAAACACTGCAAAATCTTATTGGATGTCACATCTCCTCACTGTGTTTGGATAAGCTGCTCACTGCCTCATCCTGTTCCTTTTCAGACTTGTAACAAAGAAGGATCACTTTCCTTCCACCTATGCCGAGGCTCAGTGCCTGTGTTCAGGATGCATCCTGATCCAGAACAAGAGCCCCCCAATGGAGAGCCACGACTACAACTCACACCCTGTAACCCAGAGCAGGGTGTTTCTCAAAAAGGAGCCCTGCGATGGTGGGAAGAAATACCATTTGAAGGAAGTTACTGTTAAGGTAACTGTGGGCTGTACCTGTGTCAGAGCCAATACCTCCTCCTAGAAGGGATCCAATCCAGACCTGCTGTCACATTGGCACACTACAATTCATGTTGTGTTTGTTTTAAAATGCATCAAGTTCTTTAGAAAGTCTAACTCAGGGGGTGTCAGGTCCTACATATATCAGTGCAGAGCGAACAATGGCCCAGCATGCTCTCTGATTCTCTGAGTTTAACTTGGACTCATGACAGTGCCACACCTTAATACACTGCCGACACCCCTGGGATAATTTACGAGGCTTCAAAAGTCAGAAGGTACATGAGCCTGTTTTTGTTGGCTTATTTATTGTCATAATGGATGACATCATAATCGATAGATCTATTAATGTGTGTTTTGTAGGTCTTTATAGGCCGCCTGCTCTTAATTCTGACAGGTTTACAGGTCTGCCAAGTGCAGCTATTATGTAAACTGGGCAGTTTCATATTGATGGCCTCGCCATCGAGGTCAATAGCTATTGTATAGTTTTGTAAAATAATAATTTAACCGCTAATAATATTTGAATAATTATCTATTTATTTGTTTTGGGTTTTTTTGTGTGTGAAATGTTTGGGCATTTGAATGCTTTAGAATGCTGATGAGTGAATGAGGAAAACTTTGTATTTATTTATGTTATCTGATGATATCTTGCAGGTTTTTGTCCCAGTGGGACTTAATAAGTCTGATGAAGACTAAATGTTCAGCTTCTTTGAAGCAAAATAAAGAAAACATATTTGAAAGAAAACAAATTCTTCTGTTTTTTTATATTCAAAGCTTGATATTGGAACATGCAAGGCTGCATTTCCAACTGGACAAAGGTCAAAAAGATAGGTTTACTGATGGTCAGTGAGTTTTGGTAATTTGATTATTTAAAATGATCTTAGGTTGGTAGCTGGTTAGGGAAGCATGACTTTCTCTGTGGGTTGAGACATATTTATTCAGGATGTGTAGGTTCCAGGTATAATTGTCCAGTAACCTCGTAGGTTGGTGTGAGTGTGTGTAGTCTAAAAATGATACAAAAAATGTAACATTTTAGTTAAGTTGTAGTTTAACATTACGAGAAGGACATCATCTAGTCACACACTATGAAAAGACAGATTACATAACAAAGTCAAGACTTTTCTATTGTGGTCCTTGACTTACAATAAAGTTTCCAAAGATGCAGAAGTCTAGGTGTCTAGCAGACATCATCCTACACTATGTTTTCCTCAATAAAATCACTCCATGTCAAAAATCCATCAAAAAAAAAAAAAAAAATGAATACATACAGCTTACATCCCTAAATTTCCCCATAACTTATAATTTGACCCTATTTTAAATTGTGGTGGGAACTTGTTATTTTACATCCACAATGTGTAAGTCACACTGTAAATACATGATAAAGTAGAGACTATAATATATAATATACTAATCACAATTAATCATCTTTAAGAAAAACAAACTCTGCAGGTACAGTAACAGCATTAGTCAGCCAGTAGCTCACTAAATACAAGTCTTTTTTGCAAGAGCAAGCCTGCTCCTGAGGATGAGGCATCTTGTTCAGTTTATTCACACATTATTAAAAAAGCAATATAGCTTGTAAAACATTGTGCAGGGGAGGTTAGGAGCCAAGAAAAGGCTTATAAAGATACCACCCCTCTAAATAACACTAGCTGTGAAAATTAGAAAAGCGTCACATAAACCATGTCAAGGCCATAGCAATATAGAATAAATCAAGATCTACATTCTCAGTCGTCATGCACATTACAAAAGAGAGCAATCAGAATCATCAATAAAGTTGGATACCTGGAACAGACAAATCCCTTATTCTTATAGTCACATATTCTGAAGTTCATTGATCTGGTTAAGTTTAAGACAACACAAATCATGTTCAAAGCAAGAACTAAATGTTTTTATGGAAAGCCAGGGTGGGTGTTATCTGAGAGAAGAACTAAAGTTTAAAAAGCTCAAAATACGGTAGGAGGATCACGTGACCAGCTACCACTATGGTTGCAAGAGACTGAGGCTCCCACAATCACCTTTTGACTCAGTCATGCACCACTATTACCTTTTCTTCAACACCAAACCGTTTTGTCAGTTATCACGTTGTCTCACTGTATTTGCTCGTTCAGAGAAATTTGTTAGCATGGCGGCAGCTAATGGAACGTTAGCTAATGGAGCAACTGATGTGAACTAACAAGCTAAGTGTGCTTGAATCAGTGATCTACAACGCAGTGAAAGGAGCGTTGGATGAAATTAATGCCTCACAGCAACCCATCGAGGCAGAACCTGAGATGCAGGAAATTATGGTATGTGAGCCGGGGCAATCTGACTGCATCACATTCACGATCCGGCAGCTGTGGGTGCCTGAAGGGACTCGACACGAACTACACACTGAATGCAACTCGGACTCGTTTAGCCACCTGCCTACCCTGGGAGCGATCCATGGAGGGAGAGAGTTCGCGTTCGCTGCAGCCGTGTTCTCTGGCTGGAATTAGAAGTGGAGGAAGACGCGCTACATGCACGAGTCACCCCGCAACGCAGAGCGTTACCGACAGATGAACTGGAGGGCAGTTGCGGGACTTTGTGTTCGGTGCCGGGGCCGCGACTGGAGGACTCCGCACCGGTGTACTAACAGTATTTGGGCTACTGTACCGAGTTTGACTGGAGGACGCTGTGTGTTGGTTTTGGAACCAACCTTTGAAGGGACATCTAACCAGACTGTAAGAAATGATGAATGCTGGCTACTCAGTCTACAGTCTTTGCTTTTGTGGACATTTAATCAGGCTGAAAAAAACATGATAAATCCTGAGGACACGGTATGTAAGTTTCGGAGCCAGGCTTTAAAGGGACACTTAACCAGACTGAAAATACATGATACATACTGGGCAGTCAGTTTACAGTCTATGTTTGTTAAAATTTAGCTGGACTGAAAGAACATGAGGGATGCTGTCTGTTCAGCTCATAGTCTGCTTATTTCTCCAACTAGATTGGTGTGTTTTACACACAGCTTATTCCAAATATTGTTTGTTCTAAGGTGTTTATAATATTCTTCATGTTTAACATAAGAATTCACTAGACCTGTTTCAATTTGTAGTGATTGAAACAGGTAAGTGTCCAGAACAAACCAGGACGAGAGGCCAATTACAAAATATGAATTGAGTTTATTCACAAAGTTGGCATAAATTAAAAACACTAATAGGAAAAGGCCAATAGGGCCAGCATGGAACTACACAGTAGCAACTTTAAAGGGGAAAGTGCAATGGCATCTACACAATCACTTATATAGCAAATAATGCACAGGAATAATAGAGGCTATTGATATGCTTTAGGGCCCAATATACACAATAAAAGAGCATAAGAACAAATTAACACTACACACTTTAAAACATTAATTCCATGCAAGGAATAATAGAAAACAACACCTCAAACCACACTAAGAGGCAATAAGGGGTCTCCAAAGCTATATCTGAGCCTATAACCAGCCTTATTGCACAGCGCCCGTCAGCGATATTGCACTTTATCCTTTAATAATAATAATAATAATAATAATAATAATAATAATAATAATAATAATAATAATATTTAAAATGAAAGAAAATGAACAAACCCAACTAAGAAAGAAAACCAATTGTACAAATAAATGCCCGTTACTATAAATGAATGTGGGAAAAAACAATGACAGACAATGTTGCACTCGAAAACAGACCTATGACAAATCAAGACAATATTAGTCCACTTTTCAGCATATTTTAAGACACAATATATTTCATAAAATCGTGGGACAGTCTGCCGTACCTTTAATTCATTTACGTTTCATTCAGACCAGCAGCATGTTTTTAATGTCGTTATGATCGATACTAGAAAGGAAAAACAAAAACAACACACTGAACATCTCAGTTATATTCTACTATATTTGATAGATTTCACGGCTCATAACTTACAATCATTATCTCCGCTCCAAGTTTGAGCTCATCTGAACACCTGACTGGATTTGTTTTACAGCGCGCCTATACGGCAACCTATATTCTGTCACTGCAGTCTTTTGCACTCTATGAAAACAAATGCATTTCCTAATTACACAACTTTTCTTACACACTCTCATGTTACGTGCTGTAGAGGTTTAAATGAAAACGGCACCTACCACAAGGCAAAATGTTTGGCCGTCGCACATGTACACCCCGCTGCACTTCCTGACTTTGCGGGCCAATAGAGACAAAGAGAGAGAGAGAGCGCAAATTACCGGTGTCCCTAAATAACCTCCGCCCTCACCAGGGCCATGACGTCACACCCATTACAATAGCCCCAATTTTGAAAGGTCACCATCCCAGTGACAACTACAGCCATGGTCTAAACACTTCTTGCACGTTATTACCAACATGGGGCACTTGTGATGTTCTGTCTAAGGTGACTAGG
This sequence comes from Perca flavescens, assembly GCF_004354835.1. Classification (NCBI taxonomy): domain Eukaryota; kingdom Metazoa; phylum Chordata; class Actinopteri; order Perciformes; family Percidae; genus Perca; species Perca flavescens. Next base: position 11,641,604 of record NC_041338.1, on the reverse strand, counting down.
GTTTGATTTACTGCCCTTGGAAGGTGGAAAGGGTTAGAATGCTGCCCTGCTCTGCTTCTCTGAGGCCGGTTTTGCCCCAGGCTAGACTTCCCTTTTGCCACTACCACTTTAGATTACTTAGGTTTAGTAATCTAGGTTAGCTTAGGCCATCTCCCTGTCCATAATAAACTGATGGTGGGGTGCCTGGGCTACCTGATTCTACAGCTCTGGTTTGACAAGCTGACTCAAGGACAGTAGGGGAGGGGGCCCTGACTTGCCGTTGCTCTGGCTCAATGGTGATTATGACTCCCTCAGAATCGTCATCAACTATGTTGGGGTTTGACTGTTGATGTGGATCCGCTTGCAGCCCAGGGTCTGGAACAGGTTGGGTTTGTATCGAAGGCACCTGGGTAATAGCGGTAGGCAACACTTTAAGCTCCCACCTGTTAAGATTCTTTTCTGGACCAGCACAATCTCTGGGGCATATTTTGTAGACCCTTCCGTCCTCATCCAGGTGTTTTAAAACCACATAGACAGTTGGATCCCAGGCGTCTTGAATTTTATGACGACCTGTAGGGTGACTTTTCCTGTAGACAAGGGTTCCTGGGGCAAGCAAGGATGTTTCTGTTGGCTGGTAGTATCTGTTTCTTTGTTGCTGCTGCCCTCTGGAGCTGCTCCTTCACACAAAGATAGACTAAACTCAGACGATTGGTGTGTTCATCCATCCAGTCCTGTACTGAACTGGGCCTAGATTCTTCCTCTGATGAACCCAACAAGAAATCGACTGGCAGTTGAGCCTTCTGGCCAAACATGAGTAGTAGATTGGTTTTCCGTTGTGTCGTAAGCACAGAGCACCTGAGGTAGGTCTTGTGGCCATTTTCTTTTCTTCTCTTTTGGGAGGGTTCGCAACAAGTCATGCAATGTTTGATTAAACCTTTCACATTGCCCATTGGTGGTAGAGGGTGGTTCTGCTCTTTTCAACTCCATACAGATGGCAAAGTCTTTTCATGAGGTCCCCTTCAAAACTTTTCCCTTGATCACTGTGAATTCGTTTTGGTACCATGAATGGCCAAAAACACCTCTGCCTCACGAGACTCTTGGTACGTTCGATACCTTGATGCCCATGGTCGTCATGGAGGCTTTTCAGGACCTCTGACTGTAAACACTGGGGCAACAACAACTGGAACAGGACTTGTCCTTCCCCCGGTATCTGTATTTGATGGTACGAGATACCATCCCTTGATTTTATTCTAGCCCACTGTTGCACCTTGCAACTTCTTCACACCTTTGCAAACACTGGCCATTTCTTGTTTCACTGGAGGTTTTCCTCTTTTCCAGTATGGCAAGAATATGCCAATCACTGGATCTGTGGCCTGTAGAGCCAATAGTTCAGCTTTTGGTCGTGATGGGAAAGCAGCTATAGTTTGGCAGGTGGCTGCACGAGCATTGGCAACTTGAGGTGTGCTTTCAGTTTGTTTGTGGACTTCTTGTGGTACTTCCACACCAGGAAATAGAGAGAATGTGCTCTGGGAGGGAAACTGGCATGACAAAGCATCCATGTTGCGATTAGTGGGTCCTGGTCGATATTTGATTTCAAAGTCAAAAACTGCCAAATCTGAGGCCCAACGTTGTTCCACAGCTCTCAGTTTAGCTGACTGTAGATTACTGAGAGGGTTGTTATCTGTAAATACCAAAAAATGTATTCCCCAGCAGATACTCTCGAAATGTTTGGGTAACTGCCCATTTCAATGCCAGGAATTCTAGCTTTCTGGAACTATAGTTGGACATGTTCCTTTCTGTAGGTCTGAGGCCTCTGCTTGCGAAAGCAATCGGACAACGTTTTCCACCTTGATCTTGGGATAACACTGCTCCGAGTCCAGCATAACTGGCATCGATTTCAAGGACAAAGGGTTTGGTGAAATCAGCATATCCCAGAACAGGTGCGCTAACAAGCAACCTCTTAAGTGTTTGGAATACATGTTCACGCTCATCGCTCCAGCTGCCGCCAATTACACTTTTCCCCGGGGTTCTTCTTGGTGCCCCCCATTTCAGCCACCAGCCGGTGGAGTGGAGCCGCATACTTTGCAAAACCTTCAACAAAGCGACGATAGTAGGAGGCAAACACCAAGAATGATTGTAGCTCTTTGCAAGTGGTAGGTCTGGCCCATTCGGCTACTGCACTGATCTTCGAGGGGTCAGTGGAGACACCAGAGGCTGAGATTATATGGCCCAAGTAACTGACCTCAGATTGGAAGAAGTGATATTTCTGTAGCTTTAACTTCAGATTGTGTTCTTTGAGACCGGTCAGTACCAGGTCAAGACGTTGGAGATGCTGGTCAAAGGAGGAGGAGAAAATAACAATGTCGTCTAGGTACAGTAGTAGAGACTGAAAACTCTGATCTCTAAAAATCCGCTCCATCAACCTTTGAAAGGTACTGGGGGCATTACATAGACCAAACTGCATCCGATTAAACTCAAAGAGTCCAAAAGGTGTGCAAAAGGCAGTCTTTGCTTTGTCCTTCTCTGCCATGTGTCCTTTGTTGTATCCACTTGCTAGGTCCAATGTTGAAAACAACTGGGCACCGGTGAGGGCATCCAAGGACTCCTCAATCCGAGGCAGGGGAAAAGCATCCTTTCTTGTCTTGGCATTGAGCAACCGGTAGTCCACACATAACCTGATTTCTCTATTTTTTTTAAAAAACCACCACAGGAACTGTGGAATAGGGGCTACAGCTTGGATGCACCACCCTTCTATCCAACAGTTCCTGGATATGGGTTTTGACTTATTCATACTGTAATGGCGGGAGCCTGCGGTAGCGTTGCCGCACTGGGGCAACATCCACTAAAGGAATCTCATGCTCCACCAAGGTAGTACATCCCAGGTCACCCTCTCCCTTGCTAAAAACTGTGCTGTGTTTCTGCAAAAGCGTCAGTCCTTGTTGTGTCTGTTCGAAGGAAAGGTGGGACCATGAATAGCTGGAGAGATCAAGGGCCGGGGCAGTCACTTGATGAATCACTGCTACCGTGCTCTGATTCTCTGTCTCCTCAATGAAAACTGTGTTTTCCGATTGCAGTGGGTCAACCATGTGCAGTTCACCTAGCTGTGTGTGAGGCGGTAGCCATACATCTTCGGTGCCCACGTTGACCACAGGGATTTCAATACGGCCCTGAAGACATGAGGATGCCTGCGAAACGAATTCTCCGTGACCAGGGGTTGGAGGAGTACTGAGGGGAGAGTGATGTTGGCGGCAGCAGGACAGGCAGTGCGAATCAACTTCAGTGAACCAGCAGGGACACGGATGGCTCGACCATGAACTTTGGCTTTACCCAAGTACCCCTGTGTGTTCAAAGCTTCCATGCGTTGACACCTGGAAAAGGTTTCTGTCCACTCCTTACTGGCAGCTTGGCGAAAAGACTGGAGCCAAACTGTTCAAACAGCAAGTGGTAACAACGGCCAATGATGTTCATTCCTAAGAGGCCAGGTACAGCTTCTTCTTGTTGTCCGGACTCACCCTGGGTGTCCTCTACAACTAGCACGCCCATTTGTGTCAGGGTCTTACCCAAAACAGTGACATCGAGCTCCATATAACCTTTATAGGGAATCTGTATTCCATTGGCAGCCTTAAGACGTAGCCAGTGACATTTCTTCAACAGCCTAATGCCCATTAACTTGAAGTGTTTCCCAAAAAAACTTTCCCTGATCGTGGTAACCATCGAGGTATCCAATATGCAGGGTACCATAACACCACCCATGCTGATTTCCACAACTGGGCAGTCTCCAATTAGTCGAGAGGGATCTTCCATTTTATTTTCAGGTGAGCCCGTAAGACCCTTTCCCGGTGCCTGGCTCTCTGCACCAGAGGGGTCTAGTTTTCCGACGGCTGGGAGTCAAAGCCCGTTTGCCATTAAGCGGGGCTCGCGACAGGGATGTCAGCTCTTCCCCATGCTATTTGCAGTCTCTCTTGAACCATTAGCCCAAGCCATAAGGCTAAATAAAATCTGTAATATCCAGATTAAATCCAGTAGCAGCTTAATATCATTATTTGCAGACGATATTTTGTTGTACATTGCTGATCTTGAGGTCTCTATTCCAATAATTCTTAAAATTTTCAACGAATTTGACAATCTCCAGCTATAAAATGAACTGGAATAAATCTAACCTTCTTTTATTGAAAAACAGGCATGTGGCATCAATCATTAGTGTTACAATACCAACACTAAGCAAAATTACATATTTGGGCATCACCATACATAGCGAGTTGTCCAGGACAACTATAAAACTATATTAAGTAGTGTTCAAAGGGATCTGGCCAATTGGTCTGCGCTGCCGGCATCAGTACGCTCCAGGATTGCTGTTGTTAAAATGAACATAGTTCCTCGTGTGAATTTCTTAAGTACAATGATCCCCTTACCCCCACCAATACATTTCTGGAAGAAACTTGATACCTTAATTCTGCAATATATTTGGAATAATAAACAACCTAGGATAAAATACTCTACCCTGCAACGTACCACAAACACGGGAGGTTTGGCCCCCCCTAAACTTAAAGTGTATCACAGAGCCTTTCAGCTACGGGCCCTCAGAGTGTGGATGGACCCCTCATCTACAGTCCCATGGAGAGAAATAGAGCAAAAACCTCACTGGAACTCTAAGACTGCAATACCTTGCCTTTGCAGGTGTGTGTCCAAAAAAGTGTATGCTAGCCTATGGCCCTATTATCACCAGCACATTGACTAACTTTAAACAGGTGGAGGAGCAACTATGCTACACCAATAAGTGGCATCTGGACACCCCCATTTGGCACAATATACACTTAATGTCTGGTAACAAACCCTTTGCTTGTAAGGAGTGGAGTGACAGAGGCATTTATACTGTAAACCAGCTATTCAATGAGAAAGGTATGTTGAGTTTTGAAGACTTAAGGGCTAGTTTTGAGGTCCCCAGGACATACTTCTTCTTGTATCTGCGCTTAAGAGCAGCCCTAAAATGTTATGGAGTGCCATGGGTAAACAGTCTTGGGCCGCACCCAGTTATTAAATGGTTTGTTGATTTTCCTGTGAGAGGATTAGCGTCCAAGATCTATACTAAACTGATGCAAGTATCCATAGGAGAACTCCCAATAGCAAGGAAATGCGAGCGAGAGCTGAGCCCTGAGGGGAACGCAGTTAATTGGGAGACAGTTTGGGACAACATTTTCCATTGTTCCAAGAACCCAAATCACCAGCAGATCCACTTCAACATATATCATAAGACATACTGGACTCCTTAGAAGAGATACGTCTCTAAAGTCATTCCTACTCCCTATTGCACGTTCTGTCAACCTGAACAAACTGGAATAAAACAACATCAATAATATCTGATGTGATAGGATGTCAAATTCCTACTGACCCAATTGTTTTGTTACTTAAAGGAACACGCCGACTTATTGGGAATTTAGCTTATTCACCATAACCCCCAGAGTAAGACAAGTCGATACATACCCTTCTCATCTCAGTGCGTGCTGTAACGCTGTCTGACGGCTCCAGCAGCATCAGCCCATCACAGAACATGCAGGTGAATGGTTCCAGTAATCCTAGTGCTCCGAATAAGTGACAAAATAACACCAACATGTTCCTATTTACATGTTGTGATTTGTAGAGTCACAGTGTGTTCAAAAATCGACGTAACATGACACACAGCAATCTTCTAACCGTAAAAAAAACCGGGAACTATATTCTCAGGCGGAAGAATATAGTACTTGGGCGGAATGATATGCTCGCAGCAAGCCTGTCTGAGAATATAGTTCCCGGTTTGTTTATGGTTAGAAGATGGCTGTGTCTCATGTTACGTTGTTTTGTGTACACGCTGTGACTCTACAAATCACAACATGTAAATAGGAACATGTTGGCTTTATTTTGTCACTTTTGTCACAATTTGGAGCAGTAGGCTAGTTGGAACCAGTTACCTGCAGGATCTGTGCTAGGCTAAGCTAATGCTGGAGCCGTCAGACAGCGTTACAGCACGCACGGAGATGAGAAGGGTATGTATCGACTTGTCTTACTATGGGGGTTACGGTGAATAAGCTAAATTCCCAATAAGTCGGTGTGTTCCTTTAATGATGACTCTGAATTACACCTGCTTGGGAGACAGAAAACACTGGCTCCCCCCCACTCACTTTGTATAAAACAGTGGTTGGCGTATTTTCTAGACATAGTTATGCTTTAGCTCTCTACAGCAAGGATTAACAAAGCCAAATCATCAACTATAGATCTATGGAAAAACGCAGCAGCTCAAGTGTCAGTCCTAACCTCAGCATCACAAGAATTAGAGGAGAGTGACTAGGCAAGGTGTGATTTCTGTTTTTGTTTTTGCTTATTTGTTTTTTTTTGTTTTCCTCGAGACCGCAGAGAGTGGGGGGTGGGAGTTTGTCTGTTCTGTATGTTCAAAAATATAAAAATATAAAAAATTGATCAAAATAAGAACAAATCTAAAAAGTCTGTGCATCATGTTCTGTGTGTGTGTGTGTGTGTGTGTGTGTGTGTGTGTGTGTGTGTGTGTGTGTGTGTGTGGGGGGGGGGGTGTTTTGGACCAGTTGCTAGAACATTGTACAAACATAAAAAAGTTTAAACATTTGTTTGAAAACACCTTATTGAAAGGATATGAGGGTGAAGAGAGATGACTGTGAGGGTGAATCACAGCCATCCCAAACTAAAACTACCTGTAGTTAGAAGAAAAAAGAACTAAACCATCGCAAATAATAATAATGATAATTAAAGCTGCTAGCAGCGATGGACGGGCCCTCGCGCCTCTGCGAGCAGAGAAGAAGGAAGTCTCTGCTGAGTTCAATAATACCTCACAAGGGTCTACATCAAACGGGTCATTAGCGATAAAAGGGGGCGTGGCCTAAACATAGGGGGCGGGACAAACCATCACCAATGAAGAAGGAAGTCTCTGCTGAGTTCAATGATACCTCACACAAGGGTATACCTTAAACGGTTCAAATGTTATGAAAGGGGGCGTGGCTTAAGCATAGGGGGCGGGCCAAACCAGGACCAATGAAGAAGGAACTCTCTGCTGAGTTCAATGACACCTCACACAAGACTCTACCTTAAACGGTTCAAATGTTATGAAAGGGGGCGTGGCCTGAGTAAGTGGGCGTGGTCATATTAAAGTATTACATGTAGACCACACATTCTGAGTTTCATGCAAATCGGATGATGTTTGTCATATAAGGCAGATTTCCTGTTGCCAGCGTGGGGCACTATTACTAAAAGTCAATTTTGGTCTGTAGGTGTCCTCAGGCCCGGACCCTTGTCAATCATGAGAAATTTCGGGCAGATACGACAACGTACAGTCAAGTTACAACAACTTCTTTGTTCATCGCTAAACACTCAAAATGGCCGCCACGCCCACACCATCTGACGAAAAGTTTTTCTTTTAATAACTTTTCTTCGATAAGGTGTTGGGATGGCACAGACCAAGTCTGAAGTCCATCGGATGAAATCTCTAGGAGGAGTTCGTTAAAGTATGACATGTGGAAAAGGCCAAAATCGCACTAATTTCGTACTTTGAAATGAAAGTGGCGGGCTTCCTGTTGGGTTTAGGGTATGGCTCTAATGAAGTTTTTTTGTACATCCTGACATGATACATATGTTTACCAAGTTTTGTGAGTCTACGTTAAACGCACTCCAGGGGCTCAATTTTTAAAACTTTCTAGGGGGCGCTAGCGAGCCATTTTTGTGCGCCTATTCCCGAAACCCTTAAAATACGTAAATTTTCACCAGACTTGATACAATCGCCAAATTTGGTGATTTTTTGCATATGTTAAACCCCTCAAAAAGGCAATTCATTTGACGGGAAAAGAATAGAAAGAAAGAAAGAAAAAATAATTCCTTCAGTTTCAATAGGGCCTTCGCTGCTGTCGGCGCTCGGGCCCTAATAAATCAACCTTGACAGTAAGGCTTTCACATGAGGAGTTAGGCATGTTTGCTAAAATATGGCTCCAGAAAGGAGCCATGGCAAGGAAGGAAAGGGCAGTAAGTAAGTAAGTAAGTAAAAAATCTCGAAAGGTGAGAAAAACCAATACAGATGAGACAATGGGAGAGAGAAAAAGGGTTCAAGACTGTCCTCCCAGAGAAAAGGGCAGCATCAGTCGCTTCATCAAATGCCCAAAAATGACATTTATTTATGTTCAAATGACAAAGATCTCTAGCAACGTTACGACTTATGACTCTTGCCCATCGAAAGCAAAAGAGGAAGTAGTGGGACATTGTTATAGAGCCACAAAGTCCATAGGGGGAAGTTGAGGTGATTTAATATGTCACCAAAATTACTGTTTGTGTCCTGTTTCCTACCGACTGTCAATTTTTTTTATTTTTTTTTTTATTTATAACCATGACCACAATCATTGCCAAACCATAATCAAGTGAAAACACACAGTAGTGAGAGGGTCAAAGTTTAAAACAAAAACATGAACACCCAAAAACAAGTTCACGGCTATTTTAATGGTGTAATAGACATGGCATGATTGGCTTTCTTTTTTAAGCAACAGAACATTACCTGACAATAGACCTGGGAGAAAAATTTAAATAATTACATGTAAGTAAATAGAGAAAATTAAAGAAATTACGTAAAATAAAATAAAATTGTGAAACATGTTTATACATACAAAATACATTTTTGTTATTTGTTTTTTGTTACATAAAGTGGATGTAAGGGAGTGAGAGAGAGAGAAAGAGAGATAAAGAAAGAGTCATAGAGTTATAGCCGCAAGTAAAAGGCAGAACAGGCCTGAATGATGATGAAGATATGTATTTGTTTTATTTGTGATCTCTCTTTTTTTTATTTAATTTAATTCATTTATTTTGAGTAATGTTTAACCAGTGTATTGCATGACACCGTGTTGGGTTTTTATACACAATCAGGACCATAGTACGGTCTGTGGTATAGTATTGTACATTATTTGTTGTTTGTACATGCTGTTACTATGGCTGCAGCATGGGTTGAGTGCCTAAGACAAATTTCCCACATTGTGGGACAATAAAGTTAATCTTGATCTTGATCTTGAGTCAACAATCTAATCAAATCAGTCAACAATCTACTCAAACAATGAGACTGTGGAGCGTATCACAGCATAAAAATATAAAAAGATGACAACAAAAACTTTCTTAAGATTTCAGTGCCATTGACATATAACCACAAAGGTTTGCTAATAATAGCTGACACTTAATCACTTACAAAGGATGTTTGGCAATGTTACGGGGCCAGCTATATGAACCTCTTCTGGAAATTCTGCCGACACTAAAATCATGAGAGGATTAATAATAATAATAATAAGAAGAAGAAGAAGAAGAAGATGAAGAAATCCTGCTATTTTTGGATCTCAGTCCGTGGGATTTACAACCTGTATTTCAAACAACATGTATTACATCATTAGAATGGGCATAGTCTGACTCAGCTGGGAGCTGTTTTTTTGTGTGTGTGTGTGTGTGTGTGTGTGTGTGTGTGTGTGTGTGTATGTTTTCAATTACTCATGTCCTCTTACGCACACACGCACACAGTAAAAGAAATTGTCTTACTTCGCTATGTATGTAAATATATCTATGTATCAAGCAACATCAATCTTCCGAAAACCTCAAAGACAGCGGTCTTTAAAACAGCTTATGGTAGAGAATGTGGTCAGAAGACACCATATGTTCACCATGGGAGTCCTGTAAGTGCACCACAGATCATATCTGCCACATAGCCTGGTAACCCCTCGCGGACAGATGCTGTCTCCATGATGCTTTGTCAGAAAGTGGTTCAAAATAATCATCTCTTTCCCCATCCCATCCGGCCCTTATCACCTTCCCTGCCGCTTCTTATTCCGCACACACAGTCTGGGTTTATGTCTGCTCTATGGCAGCAAAGAAACGCCCTCCCAAAATGTGATGGAAGTGCTATCCATTGCGCTTCTTGTAATACACAGGGAAACACGTACAGCAGAGTAGCAGGAACATTTTCTTTATAAATTAAAGATCATTTTAAAGATGTGACATTTCCTTTACAGTGCTAATTGGCTTTTATCACAATCTTGATTTTATGTTTTTAACTGAAACCTGGCTAGACCAGAATAACAGTGCTGCTGTTCTCATCGAGTCAGCTCCCCGAACTTCAGTTTTATGAGTGAGAATAGAGTAAATAAGAAAGGAGGTGGAGTCGCCATTTTGTTTAATGACTTATTCCAATGTACTCCAATATCTTATGGAAATTATGCTTCTTTTGAATATGTGGCTCTTCAGCTAAGGTCCTCCCCTTGAGCTTTATTTCTAAATATCTACAGACCACCTAGATACTGTGCAGCTTTCTTTGATGACTTTACTGAACTGCTGTCTATGATCTGTATTAACTTTGACTGTGTAATTATTGCTGGTGATTTTAACTGAACTAAAGAACTGTGTTGTGTTTTTGAGAACTATGGACTGACTCAGCATGTGACGGAGCCCACACATAATAAGGGGCACACTCTGGACTTGATTATCTCCAAGGGTCTAAACATTTCCAAGGTTGTGGTGACTGATGCTGCTCTCTCTGATCATTCCTGTGTTTTCTTGAACGGCACTATCTCTGTGCACAAAAGTGTCCAAACAAAGTTAATCAGAAAACGGTATATCACTGAAATCACCAGTGAAACATTCATTCAGCTTTTATCCTCCACACCCGTCCTCTCTTGGGTTTTCGGTCACTGAGCTTGTAGACAATTTCAATTCTACGCAGGTGGCGAAAAACGAATCTCCAGGCCCATTATAACACCTATAAGGAGAGACTTCGCATTTGTAATTTGGAACTGAGGAATGCAAGGCGGTTCTTCTCTGACATTATTGCCAGAAACAATAATAATTCACGTGCTTTGTTTGCTGCTGTTGATAGGTTACCAGTAGCATCTGAACTTTTATCTACCAAGGCCTGCAATGATTTTGCCTCCTTCTTCGAAGACAAAATTAAGAAAATTAGACAAACTGTCAGTGCCTCCATATCAAATACAGGATATGTGTTGTCACAGTGTCCAGGCAAAATAAATTCCAATATGACACAATTTCATACGACCATAAAAAACCTTGATGACATTATGCAACATCTGAAACCCTCCTCCTGTTGCCTTGATATTAACGGGCCTTTTCAAAAATGTTTCAAATTGTTTGTGTTCTGATCTTCTATAGATTGTAAACACGTCTCTTCTCTCAGGTATCTTCCCACAGGCCCTGAAAAAAGCGTTTTTTCAACAACTCAACCTTTTCTTGTCACTAAACAATGGTTTTGATGCCTTCCAGTCGGGTTTTCAACCATACCACAGCACTGAGACGGCTCTTGTTAAAGTCTTTAATGACATGCACTTAAAGTGATGGTTCAGAGTAATTTACCCTAGGGTCCTTTGCACCATGACCTCGAGCCAAACACCCCCCCCAGAAGCTTTTTTCACCTGGGTCTAACATTGGGCAAGTTAGCGTAGAGTAGCGTAGAGTAGCGTTAGCAGCTGAATAGCTTAGCGCAGGGGCTAATGGACCCACTTTGTATCTCGTAAATGACCCCACTAATAATGCCCGAAATGATACCAAAGGTCTACACTAGTACATATAGGTTATGCACTCATAAAATGATGGATTGGAAAGTTTGTAAGTACACCAGAAGTTTATGAACACTTGCCTGCTCTCTGTTGCTGCTGCTACCTGCAGTTACACGAGCGCTTAGGGCTGTCTACAAATTACTACACCGAAGAGATACAACAAAAATATTTATTAATTTAATGATTAAATAAGGTAATGTCTCCAAACTTACCTCAATTATTACTTGTCTCCTGCTAGTTATATTACAGCACTTACTTTAAAAAATAAGTTAAATTAAAAAATATTTTTGTTGCATCTCTTTTCGGTGTTGTAATTTGTAGACTTCCCTAAGCACTCGTCTCACAGCAGCAACAACAACAGCAGAGAGCAGAAGCCAGCAGGCAAGTATTATTTACATTAACTTCTGGTGTACTTAAAAACTTTCCAATCCATCGTTTTATGAGTGCATAACCTATATGTACTAGTGTAGTCCTTTGGTATCATTTCTGGCATTATTAGTGGGGTCATTTACGAGATACAAACGTGGGTCCATTAGCCCCTGCGCTAAGCTATTCAGCGGCTAACGCTACTCTACGCTAACTCGCCCAATGTTAGACCCAGGTGAAAAAAGCTTCTGGGGGGGTGTTTGGCTCGAGGTCATGGTGCAAAGGACCCTAGGGTAAATTACTCCGAACCATCACTTTAAACACAGACAGTGGCAAAATTTCAGTCTTAGTATTACTTGATCTCAGTGCTGCATTTGACACGGTCGACCATGACATATCACTAGACCGATTGGAAAACTGGGTTGGCCTTTCTGACTCAGTACTAAACTGGTTTCAATCCTATTTAAAGAATAGGGACTACTTTGTATCTATAGGTAATTATACATCTGACCATACAAATATGGTGCGTGCGGAGTTCTCCAAGGCTCCGTTCTGGGGCCTCTTCTGTTTAATATCTACATGCTTCCACTGGCTCAAAATATGGAAAACAACAAAATAAGTTACCACAGTTATAATGAACGACACACACATTTACATAACCTTATCTTATGTGCCAGAACTTTCTTAAATTAAATGAAGAAAAAAACTGAGGTGGTTGTTTTTGGAGCAAAACAGAAATTATGAAAAATCTTAAAGCTCAAACGCATTGCACTGCACTGCTGAAACATCTGGAACATTTTCAGAGTTGGACGCTAAACTGTATTACCTAAAGGAAGAGCTAAAATACATTGTTAGAAAAGCTGGAAGCTGAACTGTAATACTGTCAAAGATTAAAGTTGAAATGAATTGCCTGAAAAGGCTGAAAGAAGAAATACTTTGTATTATTATTAGACATATACACTGCATAGAACGAAAAAGCAGCAATCTAGCTGAGATGTGAAATATATCAGGTGAAAAGAATGGGGCTGAACAAGAAGAAAGAGAGGAAAGAGAGAAGGAGAGAAGGAGAGAAGATAGAAGATAGAAGAGCAGGAGAGAAGAAAGGAGAGGAGAGAAATGGGTGAAAGAGAGAAGGAGAGAGAGAGGAAAGCGATGAGAGGAAAAAGAGAGGAAAGATAGAAAAAATAAGAAAGAGAGTAACTTTGAATAAAATTGACTAAAAAGGCTGAAAGTTTAAATACTTTGTATTATTATCAGCCATATCCATTGCGTAGAACAAACAAGCATGACCCTAAAGAGCTGAGAGGTGGATATATTGCCTAACAAGAAACGGGCTATATACATGGATGAAATCACAAATCACAAATGACCCTGGAGGAAGGGACGGAGATAGAGAGAGACAGAAAGAGGGGAGAGAGAGGGAGTGAGAGAGAGGAAGGGAGGGAGGAAGAGAGAGAAGGAGAGATAGACAGAGAGAGAGACTGAGAAGAAGGGAGGGAGACAGAGACAGAGAAAGGGGGACAGAGACAGAGAAGGAGGGAGGAAGACAGAAGGAAGGAGGGGGACAGAGAAAGAAAGGGAGGGAGGGAGACAGACAGAGGGAGGGAGACAGAGGGAGGGAGGGATACAGACAGAGGGAGGGAGGGAGACAGAGGGAGGGAGACAGAGAGACGGAGACAGACAGAGGGAGGGAGGGAGACAGACGTAAGGAAGGAGGGAGACAGACGGAGGAAGGGAGACAGAGAGAGGGAGGGAGGGAGGGAGACAGGAGGGGGGAGACAGACAGAGGGAGGGAGACAGAGGGAGGGAGACAGAGAGACGGAGACAGACAGAGGGAGGGAGGGAGACAGACGTAAGGAGGGAGGGAGACAGACAGAGGAAGGGAGACAGAGAGAGGGAGGGAGGAAGGGAGGGAGGGAGGGAGGGAGACAGGGGGGGGAGACAGACAGAGGGAGGGAGGGAGACAGAGGGACGGAGACAGACAGAGGGAGGGAGGGAGACAGACGTAAGGAGGGAGGGAGACAGACAGAGGAAGGGAGAGGGAGGGAGGGAGGGAGACAGGAGGGAGGGAGACAGGAGGGAGGGATACAGACAGAGGGAGGGAGGGAGACAGACGGAAGGAGGGAGGGAGACAGACAGAGGGAGGGAGACAGAGGGAGCGAGGGAGACAAACAGAGGGAGGGAGGGAGGGAGACAGAGGGATGGAGACAGACAGAGGCAGGGAGGGAGACAGGAGGGAGGGATACAGACAGAGGGAGGGAGACAGACAGAGGGAGGGAGGGAGACAGGAGGGAGGGATACAGACAGAGGGAGGGAGACAGACGGAAGGAGGGAGGGAGACAGAGGGAGGGAGACAAACAGAGGGAAGGAGCGAGGGAGGGAGGGAGGGGGGAGGAGGGAGACAGACAGACGGAGGGAGGGAGACAGACAGAGGGAGGTAGGGAGGGAGGGAGACAGAAGTGGAACGCAAAGGATATAGACTAACAAGTTGACTGTCTGTGAAAGGGTTTTCATGGCTACTAAGTACCTGTGACCATGTTTGTAAACATGATTTGAAGTCTGTGATGAGATCTCTTTGAAGTGTAATCAGTTATATAACAAGCAGCTGCTGTTAATATGTCACCTGTGGCACACTGCAGCTATTCAGAGACACTGACAGCAAGCTCCCAAATAAAGGTTCAGACTGTCAAAACGATAACTGCTATCAGTTAAATGACCTCATCCTTTGTGAATGTATCAGTATAATATTTATGTGGGCATATCAGCGATTTAAAAAAGTGGTTTGTTCTGCATTTCGCTGGGAAATATGGAGAAGGGACAAAGATATTTTTTTTGAAGCTTCACACTCTAGTTGGTGACATCATCACTCTAGCCAGCGCAATACACACTCTGTTTATTCGATAAAATTTCCTGAAATGATCACTAAAATTAAACAGCTTTTTCACAAAACTGTGAAAGATATCAAAACACTGAGCACACCCCGAATACCTGAATAGTTTGTGAACAGTTTAAAGTTTGAAACACTTCTGTAGAATGTAGGAGGAGATACATTTTGAAGCAGAAGAGGATTTAAAGGATTTGAAGCATGCTCTCATTGACTTCAATGTTAAAAAAAGTGTTTAAAAGCTTAATATTTTAAAAAGTATAAATAGTAGAAAAAAAGTTGAAGAAGTCCTATCATTAGCTGAAAGAGCTCAACATTTTAAAAGTTGAATGGTTTTAATAGCTGAAAGTATGCAGAAGTTACAGCGAGCCAAAAAATGTACGGAATAAATAAGAAAGATAAAGAAAGAACCAAATAACAATAGTTGGAATGCTGTTGAGCATTCCCACTAATAAGGACATGGGCATGTGATAGCCAACAAGATACTCATGTTTGAAAAGGTTAGCAAAACAATATGAAACCATAGTATGCGCTGATGCTGATTTGCATCCGTGTTTTTGTAAAGCAGTCCTTTGCTTATGAACAAAATTAGATTATTGCAAACAGGTATTAAAAATCTGTCATCCTGAGCTAAAGTTACAGCAATGGGATTTGTTGACAAAAGCTTTTTTAAACTGGTGGGATGACATCCTTTTCACTTCCACTTGTGGGTTCATGTTGACTCCATGACTTGTAATTGAACAGAAACAAAATATGTCAGTTCATTTCTTCTTTGTTGTGGATGAAAAAACAATCTGTAGGCTAGATATGATTTAACTTATGAAACATGAAAGTGTTGAACGACGTTGAAAAGATTCACACAACATCATCAAGTGTCTCTCTTCAGTAATTGAGGAGACTATACACCCGACAGCTAGGGCCTATATCATGTAAAACACAAATACTGTAGCGACCCTGCAGAACTAACATGGGAGAGACTCTTGGGGAGTTCATGGGAGCCCGTAGTTCAGCTTATAGGTCAGGTTCAGAGAATGGGAGGGGCAGAGAAGAGATTAAGAGTTAAAAGAATAAAGTAGGAGAAAGGAAAGACTGAGTAGAGGCACCCCCGGCGTTAGGGCCGTTACAGAGTCAACACGAGCAACGCGAACAAGCAACGCGCTCCCTTTCATAGTTTAAACAGCGGACGCAAGTAGACGCAAGCGTCACGGGCGATGCGTGAAATGCAATACACCGCCCACACAACAGGGGGTAGCAGAGTGCTCCGCGGGGTTCGGTTGGCAGAGCCTCCACGCCGGTGTTCGGTCAGCAGAGCCAGACCCTCCCGGAGAGCAGCAGTTAAACTTAAACTCGCTTAAACATGGTTTAGCAGGTTTTAAAAATATATAAATACATTCGGGTCTCTCTCGTCTCTCTCCTGCTGTAGGCTACTTCAGCCTCTTGAGGAGGGCACACAGCATAGACTACACACACACACACACACACACACACACACAGACACACACACACACACACACACACAAAACGATACATATCGAAAAATGTGACTCAGTAGTCCTATGTTTGATGAATTTCCTCAGCTAAGTTGATTTAATATTTTTGGGCAATGTAAAATACGTGCAGTGTCGCCCCCACCGTAGCCTTGTGGACAAGTATGCGTAACGATGCGTTGACTCTGTAACGGCCCTTAACGTTAACCCCAGTGAAAAGCTAACTAGCTAGTTTTGGCTACCAGTCTTTTGTTGTTTTGGGCACTCTTTCAACTTTTGTTATTAGCCTGTATGCTAGGGTAACAATGGTGCATTACAATCGTACTCGGAAGTCAGAATTTTCCGAGGTCTGAACTTCCGAGATGGGAAGTCGGAGAACCTCAGGCTACATTTACATCGCTACTATTTGGTTTAAAAACGAATATCTTTTGCTACGTGTACACCTCGCATTCACACTACTCTAGCATTTCCGAGCCCCTAAACCGGAGAAATTTGAAAACACTTCTGACCCGTTTTGGTTTGGAATCTCCTGGTTTGTCTTGCAATCTCAGCGGCCGCAAACAGAGACTTTTGACAACACCAACTCTGATGCCAATGTTTCACCGCCTGATTTGGTCATGACAGCTCGTTCTCTGAGACTAAAGCTACTAACAGCAACGGGGGAAGTATACATGTTGCCTTCTGTTTATGCCCAGTATACTAGATTGTTCACCCGCACATTTTGAGCGTCAAAAACTTCATTTCCTAGCCTGACATGGTCATACTCAGATTCTAGTCAGAATGTGAGTCTGAAACCGCTCCATTGGGCTGTGATTATGGGGCGTGTTCCTACCGAACCAGGAAAAAAAATGCCTCTGCATTCATTGGATAGACCTCCAACCAATCAGAGCAACGGAACTCAACACTGTGTATCATCTCCATAGCAACCCCTCTTTGCACAATGCATTCGCGTGCATTCGTTCTAACTTCCGACTTTTAGACTTTTTTGAAGCTGGATATATCATTTGTTTCTTGTAAATATAAATGTGGATAACGTTAATGATAGTGACATGCTCGCTACAGTTGCATTTCTAGAGATGGATCGGCGAAAACACGTTTTATTTCTCTGATTCACGGCTTTGTTCTAGCGCCGGCGGTCCCTCTCTTCAGTCTCTCTATGTCTCTCTCTTCAGTGTCTCTCTATCTCTCTCCACAATATAATGCTCTCTCTCTTCAGTCTCTCTCTATCTCTCTCCACCATATAATGCTCTCTCTCTTCAGTCTCTCTCTTGCTTTCGGGCAGTTGTTGAGGCTCCTCCGCTGAGGATTTTAAAATGAATGCGCTGTTGATATCTTTTGTAACAAACGCGATGGTGGAATCTACACATCTCAACAAATTCAACTCAAGCGTTCTTTGGTGACGTGATTGATTCTGTTACTGTTGATCATCTGTCCGGCAATCTGATTGGTCCGAACAGATCCTGTTCGGGCAATAATTGCTTCTCAACAGAGCGACTCCAGACCGAACTTCCCGATCTCGAATTTTGTGGGCGGGGCTAAGTTCGGCTGGCATCCAGGCTATTCATTTCCTGCAACAAAATATTATTTTCATGCAAGAAATCCTTTCCGCATCAATTATGCTGCAAATGTCTTTATTTATGTAAAGGAAATTATTATTATTTAACAATTTTATTAATTATTCTTCTGTATAGTTTAAGACTTTCTACATATCAAAACATCACATTTCTGGATGTTTTTTCATCTTTATTGAAATCACATCTTTATTTTTCACATAAGAGAAAGCTTATTTTATAAGCTGCTCTTACAGGCCCCATACTGTCCTTTTAAAAGTAGATTGTTGTGTCTGTATGTGTGTCCTTCTGAAGAATTCTCAGATCTGTATCACTCATGTAAATATGGTAATCACACACAGTAACTACAATATCTTCTGTGGAAATGTTTATAAATATAAAATAAATTACTGCTGATCTGAAATCAGTTTGGTGGGACATGGGTATACACAAGTAGGCTACATTGTTTCATTAAGTGATTTTGGTTTTATATTTATGAATATTATTTGCATGTAATATATGTCTACTCTACCCAACCTGTGGACAAAAAAACATATTTACAGGTAAGAAGTATACATACATGTTTTGAGCCACATAAATTGTTATATTGACTTCTTTTGGGGAGTGGGTTGTCTTTCATTATTTTGAGGGGGACAAATCAACCTCTTCTAAATATTAGGGTGATATATCCTCGGCATCCCCACTGAAATCTAAGCCTGTTGTGGATCGGTGTCTGTCTCCCTGTCCCTGCCTGTTTTCCTGTTCCCCTTTCCCGTGTGTGTGTGTTGTCTGTGTCTGTCTCCACCGGCTGTTACATGTCACTCAAGAGGATCTAGGTCAAGGGGCGTGGCCACTCTCACCTGCTCTGCCCCGCCAGCTGCAGATCATTCCAGTAATCAACCAACAGCCAGCTGCACCTCATTCCAGTACTCAACCAACAGTTATCAACCCGGGCTGTTCACCTCTTCGGTGCCAGTTTGTTGCAACCATTCTCGTGGTAATGTGGCTCTACTCTGTGCTCGAGAGAATTATCCCTGTTTTCTCTGTTTCCAGTTTGGTTGTTGCCTCATTTGTACTCTGGCTCACGCATTCCTTCTCTGCTCAGATTCTGCCTCTGGACCTGCTGCTCATCAGCTTTCATCTGCCTCCTTGCTGCTTACTCACCTTGCCGCTCCGCTCTCAACCAGCCATTCCACCCAGTTGTCATCTTCGCTGCCTGGCCCCACACCCGCCTTCTGATCTCCGGCTTCGCCCCTACCTGGAGCAGCTATCCTGGCCACCTCCCTCCTCCACTATCAAACATCGTTTCTAATAAACACTGTAAACTGCTCATCTGTGTTTGTGTGCCTGTGTCTCAGTTCCCGGTCTTACTGGGGCCTAACAACGCCTGAGGTTACAAACGATACAGCCAATGAAAGACTTGTAGAGATGTTATGATGATTATTGCCTCATGCTGGTTCTCAGGTCAAGAGGGCATTCTTAAAGTAGACTGTGAGCAACAGTCTCTGGTTTCATCACAGTGTGTTTCACATCATTTCCTGTATGCAGTCAGCCTCTCTGAACTCTCTGGTGTGTGTTTGTGTGTGCACAGAAAATTCCTGGCCTGCCCTCGGTCTGATACCTTCCTATGACAACAAATGCAGTATCCCTCACACCCACTGTACTTTCACTTAGAGGAAGTGAGGAACTAAAAAAAAACTTTTCCTTTTGGTTTAGCCCCAGGTCCACCGACTCAATAAATAGTAGAGCGGTGAGGATGATTGCAAGTCAATACAAAACGAGATTCCCTCGTAAACAGTCAGTCAGACGCAAAGAAGAAACCGAGGATGGACATGAAAGAGGTGAGTGACACACAGAGAGACAGGACAGCTGCTGATACCGGCTGCTCTCTCCATCACTTCAGCTGCCTTCTGACTTGCTGTCCGCCCCATCCACAGATTCTCATCTTTGGGCTTTTGCTCGTGCCCGTGTGGACGAAGTGCTATCAAGACGACCGCGAGCTACAGGAGGCCGCAGAGAGGAAGCTGATGACCTGCTACCCGCAGCCTGCAGAGCCTCCGGCTACCGCGGCCCCTGACTCACCTGCCTCTTGCCCCGTGGAGCATTTCCCTCAGAAGTCGCCTCAGCACCTCCACGACAGGTCCCTGTCCCCCTGGAGATACGTGTAAGTAGCATCCTGTCGCATTCCACAGTTAGCCTATTTGATTTAAAAAAAAAAAAAAAATTGAAAACAAATAAAAACTTTTCAGACAGGCCCCACAGCACAGGAGGGGAAATGCTTCTCAACCCGTAGGTCTTTAGGGAACTATGATGAACTTTCGCCTCGGATGCTGCTGTGATTTTTCTTCCTGGATAAGAACTTTAACTCGCTCAGAATAAGCTAAAAAAATCCCCTATCACAAGGAGTTGAATGTCTTGGGAAATTTGCTAAAATTTCTTATAGTGTTCATAGGCCTCCCAAAATATGTCAGGTTAGGAGAAAACCTTTCTAAGGTGATAGGCTCAAGCAAGAGTTTGCATGTGATGGAATGGTGCAGCCACAGATCAGGTATCACTCAGCATCCTAAGCTTCTGTGAAATGATGAAATTAATATTTCCACAACATTTGCGTCCGTGCATAATTTTACACCTCACCTTATTAATTAGGCTTTATGGTGAGGTGCACTTGGTCACTAGGCTCTGAGCGCTGATGACGCGCTAATATGCCCCACACCCCGTCTCTAAAAAAAAAGGAAAAGTCCCCTAGCTGTAGCTACGCGTATATCCAATGACTGCAGCTGTGATGCCACATACCGTGAATTGCTTCACTGTTGCACTTTATTAATTGTCTGTTTGTGGTTGACTGGAGAGTTTGTTTCCTGTTTACTTGCAGCGGCCCTAAGCTTTCTAAAGTCCAATAGTCCAATAATGCTCCAAAGTCCTCCTCCTATAGCTCTATTTTTTATGTTTAGGAGCTCACTGTTTGATTTGTCTTATTTAAATGAGAAACCATAAAGGTTAGCAAACTTTGTGATTAAACTTTGTAGGGCAGCAACCACTGGCGATTTTAGACCCTTTTTAGGGGGGCGCAAGTGACTCAGTGGAGTAACTGTATTCAAATCAATTTTGTATCCTGTAAATATTAGAAATTTTGTGATTCCAGCTTCTTAAATGTGACTATTTTCTAGTTTCTTCACTCCTCTGTGACATTAAACTGAATATCTTTGAGTTGTGGACAAACCAAGACATTTCAGGACGTCATCTTGGGCTTTTGGGAAACACTGATCTACATTTTTCACCATTTTATAAAACCAAACAACTAATCGTTCAATCAAGAAAATATTCTACAATTCATTCGACAATGAAAATAATCGTTAGTTGCTGCCCTAATCTGGATTATGGCCATGCCAAAGAGAAATTAGAATCAGATTCAGAAAAGGATTTATTGCCATGTAAATAACACAAGGAATTTACCTTGGTGAATAGTGCATACTGTACATAAATAAACAATGAATGTAAAAAAACAGTAACATAAATCAACAAAAATGTTTTAAATGAACTCTAAATACACTTTCTATACTCAGAATATTGCCATGAGTCATTGGGATTTAATGTGCAGGTTTTATTTTAGGTTTGAAAATAATAATAATAATAATTATAATAATAATAATAATATAATACATTTATTTAATATAGTGCCTTTTACATAGAATGGCACAAAGTGCTACACAAGAGAAAAATGGTTTAAAATAAGACCCAATAACTGTAAAATGAACAAGCAAAAAAAGAGATAAAATAATGAAAATAAAAATCTTAAAAACAAACAATTACAAACCCAAAAGTCATGTTTAAATAGGTGAATCTTCAGCTGCTTTTTAAATGTGTCAACAAACAATGTGCAGTTGTAAAAACCCGGTATCTCCAAAAAATACATTGGTGTAGAAAATTAAGTATTTTGAAATTCATTGCATTTTCATGAAAGCATATCAGTGTTTTCCCTACCATTATAAGGCTTAGGCGCAGCACCAAAGCTGTTAGGGCACCACCTAAGCCAAAATAATGTAAAATCAACGTGAGCATCAATACTAACTAAATGACTTCTCAGATCTAATTGTAGTTGGTGGATTTCTTAAGCAAGTTTTGTCTTAAAGCTTCCGAATGTCGTTTATTTATCATCTCCTCACTGTGTTTGGATAAGATACTCACTGCCTCATCCTGTTCCTTTTCAGACTTGTAACAAAGAAGGATCACTTTCCTTCCACCTATGCCGAGGCTCAGTGCCTCTGTTCAGGATGCATCCTGATCCAGAACAAGAGCCCCCCAATGGAGAGCCACGACTACAACTCACACCCTGTAATCCAGAGCAGGGTGTTTCTCAAGAAGGAGCCCTGCGATGGTGGGAAGAAATACCATTTGAAGCCAGTTTCTGTTAAGGTAGCTGTGGGCTGTACCTGTGTCAGAGCCAATACCTCCTCCTAGAAGGGATCCAATCCAGACCTGCTGTCACATTGGCACACTACAATTCATGTTGTGTTTGTTTTAAAATGCATCAAGTTCTTTAGAAAGTGTAACTCAGGGGGTGTCAGGTCCTACATATATCGGTGCAGAGGGAACAATGGCCCAGCATGCTCTCTGATTCTCTGAGTTTAACTTGGACTCATGACAGTGCCACACCTTAATACACTGCCGACACCCCTGGGATAATTTACGAAGCTTCAAAAGTCAAAAAGTACATGAGCTCGTTTTTGTTGGCTTATTTATTGTCATAATGGATGACATCATAATCGATAGATCTATTAATGTGTGTTTTGTAGGTCTTTATAGGCCGCCTGCTCTTAATTCTGACAGGTTTACAGGTCTGCCAAGTGCAGCTATTATGTAAACTGGGCAGTTTCATATTGATGGCCTCGCCATCGAGGTCAATAGCTATTGTATAGTTTTGTAAAATAATAATTTAATCGCCAATAATATTTGAATAATTATCTATTTATTTGGCTTGTTTTTTTTGTGTGTGAAATGTTTGGGCATTTGAATGCTTTACAATGCTTATGAGTGAATGAGGAAAACATATGTATTTATTTATATTGGATATCTTGCAGGTTTTTGTCCCAGTGGGATTTAATAAGTCTGATGAAGACTAAATGTTCAGCTTCTTTGAAGCAAAATAAAGAAAACATATTTGAAAGAAATTATTGTTATTTTATATTCAAAGCTTGATATTGGAACATGCAAGGCTGCATTTCCAACTGGACAAAGGTCCAAAAGACAGGTTTACTGATGGTCAGTGAGTTTTGTTAATTTGATTATTTAAAATGATCTTAGGTTGGTAGCTGGTTAGGGAAGCATGACTTTCTCTGTGGGTTGAGACATATTTATTCAGGATGTGTAGGTTCCAGGTATAATTGTCCAGTAACCTCGTAGGTTGGTGTGAGTGTGTGTAGTCTAAGAACGATACAAAGAATTTTACATTTTAGTTAAATTGAAGTTTAACATTACGAGAAGGACATCATCTATTCACACTCTATGAAAATGACAGATTACATGACAAAGTTCAAGACATTTCTATTGTGGCCCTTGACTTACAATAAAGTTTCCAAAGATGCAGAAGTCTAGGTGGCTAGCAGACATCATCCTACACTATGTTTTCCTCAATAAAATCACTCCAAGTCAAAAATCCATAAAATAAATAAATAAATACATACAGCTTACATCCCTAAATTTCCCCTATTTGAAATTGTGGTGGGAACTTGTTATTTTATAACCACAATGTGTAAGTCACACTGTAAATACACAATAGAGACTATAATATATAATATACTAATCACGATTAATCTTCTTCAAAAATAACAAACTCTGCAGGTACAGTAACAGCATTAGTCAGCCAGTAGCTCACTAAATACAAGTCTTTTTATGCAAGAGCAAGCCTGCTCCTGAGGATGAGGCATCTTGTTCAGTTTATTCACACATTATTAAAAAAGCAATATGGCTTGTAAAACATTGTGCAGGGGAGGTTAGGAGCTAAGAAAAGGCTTATAAAGATACCACCCCTCTAAATAACACTAGCTGTGAAAATTAGAAAAAGAGTTTGAAGCCTCACATAAACCATGTCAAGGCCATAGCAATATTGAATAAATCAAGATCTATATTTTTAGAAAATAAATCACTGCATCGTCATGCACATTACAAAAGAGAGCAATCAGAATCATCAATAAAGTTTGATACCTGGAACAGACATATCCATTATTCTTAAAGTCACATATTCTGAAGTTCATTGATCTGGTTAAGTTTAAGATAGCACAAATCATGTTCAAAGCAAGAACTAAATGTTTTATGGAAAGGCAGGGTGGGTGTTATCTGAAAGAAGAAGTAAAGCTCAAAATAAGAACAGAAGTATGTGTATCACGATCTGTGTGTGTATGTGTGTGTGTGTGTGGGGGGGGGGGGGGGGGGTTGCTAGAACATAGAACATTGTGCAAACACAAAAAGTTAAAAAATTTGAAGAGAGAGGACTGTGAGGGTGGGTTATTATACTGATTGTACAGGATACTGTATATCTGTTGTCTTGCTATGAATATATAATATAAAATATATGATACATACAGTGGGGGAAATAAGTATTTGACCCCTTGCTGATTTTGCAGGTTTGCCCACTTACAAAGAATGCAAAAATCTACAATTTTAATCAAATGTACATTCTAACAGTGAAAGACAGAATCCCAAAGAAAATTCCAGAAAATCACATCATAGGAATTTATTAAAATTGATAACCATCTGATGAGGAAAAACAAGTATTTGACCCCCTGGACAAACAGCATGTTAATATTTTGTAGAAAAGCCATTATTGGCCAGCACAGATGTCAAACGGTTTTTATAGTTGGTGACAAGGTTTGTGCACATTTTGGCAGGGATGTTGGCCCACTCCTCCCTGCAGACAGCCTCCAAATCATTCAGGTTCCGAGGTTGTCGCCTGGCAACTCGAATTTTAAGCTCCCTCCAAAGATTTTCAAATCGGATTCAGGTCTGGAGACTGGCTAGGCCACTCCAGAACCTTGATGTGCTTCTTCTTCAGCCACTCTTTTGTTGCTTTGGCGGTGTGCTTAGGGTCGTTGTCGTGCTGAAAACACCCATCTTCGACCCATCTTCAGCTCTCTCACTGAGGGAAGGAGATGTCGGTCCAGAATTCCACGATACATGGCCCCGTCCATCCTCCCCTCAATACGATGGTTGTCCCGTCCCCTTGGCTGAAAAGCACCCCCAAAGCATGATGTTGCCACCACCATGCTTGACGGTGGGGATGGTGTTCTTTGGGTTGTACTCTGTGTTCTTTGCCCTCCAAACACGACGAGTTGAGTTGAGCAAAAAGTTCTATTTTGGTCTCATCTGACCACATCACCTTCTTCCAGGCCTCTTGAGTCGTCCAGGTTGTGAATGGCGAACTTCATGCGGGCCTGTACATGTTTCTTCTTGAGCAGGGGACCTTTGCGTGCGCTGCAGGATTTCAATCCATGACGGCGTAGTGTGTTACCAACCGTTTCTTTTGTAACTGTGGTCCCAGCTGCCTTCAGTTGATTCATCAGTTCCCCCCTTGTGGTTTTGGGATGATTCCTCACCGTTCGCATGATCAGGGACACCCCACGAGGCAAGATCTTGTGTGGAGGCCCAGACCGAGGGAGGTTGGTGGTGGTGTGGTGCTTCTTCCATTTCCTGATAACAGTTGATCTTTTCTCTCCAAGTTGCTTTCCGATTCTCTTGTAGCCCATCCCAGCCTTGTGCAGATCAACAATCTTGTCCCTGATGTCTGTAGAAAGCTCTTTGGTCTTGCCCATGGTGGTGATGTTGGATGCTGGTTGTTTGGGTGTTGACAGGTGTCTTTTATACAGGTAACGAGGTGAGGCAGGTGTATTTGATGTAGATAATTGGTTCGGATTGGGGCTGTGTCTTAAAGAAAGACTAACTGGCTTGTAGGAGCCAGAATACTTGCTGTTTGTCCAGGGGGTCAAATACTTGTTTTTCCTCATCAGATGGTTATCAATTTTAATAAATTCATATGATGCGATTTTCTGGAATTTTCTTTGGGATTCTGTCTTTCACTGTTAGAATGTACATATGATTAAAATTGTAGATTTTTGCATTCTTTGTAAGTGGGCAAACCTGCAAAATCAGCAAGGGGTCAAATACTTATTTCCCCCACTGTACATGTACAAATTATTTAATATCTACAGGAACTATTTAAAGTGGAATGAGGGGTGGGGAAAAATAACAACCTTCGGCTTCATCCCGCTCCTTTTCAGACAGATCCTGCATTGTTGGCTTGTGTTGGGAGGTCTGTCTTGTAATATAGAAAAGAAACGCAAACCAAGGGCAACAATCAAAGGCAGACACATCCACAGATACTATATAGGCCACACCCTTTTAACGCATCTGATGTTGATTAGGTAATCATGTAGCATCATTGGGGTAAGGAATTATATTTCACACTATGTAGAGAGATCTCATTAAATATACAATATTAAAATGTTCAAAAACAGTGAACACAGTGGTTGTGCTGGTCACTCTGGCACGAACAGCACGCCAAAGCTGATCCCTCAAGTGTTCACACATGGATATTGAAAAACATTTTAATATATGTATATACTATGCACAAAAAGTAAGGAAATTTATGTTTGGTAGATTATTACTTTGTTGTAACAATGCTTCTTGGCAATAAATCGTATACCATTGGAAAGCCTGATTATTTCCTTTTTACAGTTTTTTTGGATTGCTTAAGCATGATTTTCAAAACACTACACACAATTAGCAAAACACCTTTGCACCTTTGCAAAATGAAACACTCTTGCAAAAACTATATACTAATTTATAAAAAAAACATATGTTGTTACCATATGAAACACACACCTTTCATTTGACTTAATTCAGTTTTAACCATATACACACTGCTGTTGCTAACCTAAAACACTTTTAGCAATTCTACTTCTCAGTGATTAGAGTACTGTAAATGAATTACACAGAGAAATTTACAATAAGTTCACCAAACACTACACAAGACCAATGCTGCAGACTGAGGAAATATAATGTATTTCTCTCCATATACCCAAATCAGTCAACATGGAGAATCAACAACAAAACGTCCCAGTTTTTATTCTACGACAGTAGTGTGCATAACACGGTTAGCTCCACAAACAACAAACCTAAAATATTCTATCCAGTTACAATCACAGAAAAAACAGACAAAACAAAAAAAAAGGTTTTCTGAAAAAGTACAGAAAATACTAGACATTATCTCTTCGCCTAGCTGGATCCGGCCAAAAGAATTTCATCAACGTCACAGGCGATATCCTCATTGGCAAGACAACGTGGGAAGAACCGTCTTGAATGTCGAATCCATCCTTGCACATCTGCAGCGTAGATTTGGTCACAGGTGTCCTCCATGACCTGAATGAGGGCTACCTGAGCCTGGGGCCGGAGATCGTAATCCCTCGCGTGAATAAGGGCCACCTTAATCCTTGTCGTTCTCGACCCTCAATCCTCATGTCACAGGGAGGGGTATCAAAAGTGCTGATATGGTGCATACAATGAGCAGCTGATTACTGTAACTGTAGACAGATTTTCTTTTACCTGTTTCCTTGTTGAAATGTCTTTATGACAGATGCCACTGTATATCTACTAAGATTTGGCTGACTCTTAGTCCAGTCTCCCTCAGCATCAATCTGTGGTTCACAACATGGTCCACTAGTGTGCCTCTACCTCTGGCTGGGCCTCTTCCTCTTCCTCTACCTCCTTTTCCTCCTCTGTGGATTCTCCCTCTCACTCTCATTCTTCTTCTTCTGACTCCTTCCATTTTGGTTGAAGGCAGGTGAACTTACCTTCTGCATTTTATATAATGCTTAAACCCGATTGGTGTGTCTACAATTAAGCAATCATGTGTTTTCATACCTTGTGGCTGTGTTTAACCAATTGGTTCATGGGTGTGTTCATTTGAAAGCCTTTGCTTTCAAATTGCAAGGAAATGACATCATGATACATTTCTGTGTCAAATGCATACAAGTGTGATTAGTGTTTTGCAAATCACTGTGTGTGATGTTTTGCAAAAAGTGTGAAGCTGACAATGTGCTTACAGTTATGCAAATCTAGGCCAGTGTTTTGCTCCTTGAGTGTTAGGTTTTGCTAATTGTGGGAAAGTTTTAATTTTAGTGTGTAAGCAATTGTAAAAAACTGTAACAGCAGCTGTAGCAGAGATAAATGGAAACCACCGTTGTGTCAGACACAGAGGGCTGCTACTGACTAATCAAAAGGGTGTGGATGGTTTTCAGCTTGCCAAATAATGTTCCGAAATAATTTCAAAGATTGCACTTATCGATAACTTATTTTGAGTCTTTGAAAAGACACCCATACACGTTTTTAAATGTGTGACCACATGAATTTTTAAATAGAGATTCAAGTTTGTTGGTATAATTGTAGAAACATTTAGTGAATGTCAAAGGGACTGGGAGAACAGTGAACTCGTATGGTGAAATAAAGGAAACATGAGTAGGGAGTTGAAACCATTTGGGACTGGCAGTTATGATTGCGTATGAGTGTTGCAAAGCATCCCAGCATGCATGGGGCAATAGATTCAGGTACACAAGTATCATGTATGTGTGCGATTCCTGGTGTTATTTTGTTATCCATTATGTTCAACCATCTTTCCACATTGAATTTATTTAGAGTAAAAACCCTTATACAGTGAATGAGTGAGACAGAAAAACACACACACACACACACACACACACACACACACACACACACACACACACATTCTCTGATTTAGAGACCCACATGGACATTTCACTGCCCCTCTACCAGTCCTTGATGTATTGTATTAATGTATGAGTGTTTAATTTAGAAATTACCGTTAATGATTGGAGAAGCTGCTTTCAGTAATTGTAAAGGTTTCCATGCACACAGTAATGCCATTGCAGCTAATACTGGGGGATATTTAAGCAGAAAAACTGTAACTACCTGTAGTTAGAAGAAAAAAAAATAACCATCGGAAATAATATCAATGATAATAAATCAATCTTGACAGAAAGGGTTTCACATGACTTAGGCATATTAGCTAAAATATGGCTCAAGAAAGGAGCCATGGCCAGGAAGGAAAGGGCAGTAAGAGTAAGAGTCAGTAAAAAATCTCAAAAGGTGAGAAAAACCAATACAGAAGAAACAATGGGAGAGAGGAAAAAGGTTCAAGACTGTCCTCCCAGAGAAAATGGCAGCATCGGTCGCTTCATCAAATGCCCAAAAATGACATTTATTTATGTTCAAATGACAAAGCCTTCTAGCAATGTTAGGACTTATGACTCTTGCCCATTGAAAGCAAAAGAGGAAGTAGTGGGACATTGTTATAGAGCTACAAAGTCCATAGGGGGAAGTTGAAGTGATTGGATAGGTCACCAAAATTACTGTTTGTGTCCCGTTTCCTACTGACTGTCAATATTGTTTATTTTTCTTTTTAACCATGACCACAATCATTGCCAAACCATAATCAAGCAGTTATATGAAGTGAAAACACACAGTAGTGAGAGGGTCAAAGTTTAAAACGAAAACATGAACACCCAAAAACAAGTTCATGACTATTTTAATGTATACAGTGCCACGGTTAGCATTGCTAAGCCTCTGTCCTGCAGACATGGCATGATTGGCTTTTTTTAAGCAACAGAACATTCCCTGACCATAGACCGACCTGGGTGAAAAATTTAAATAATTACATATAAGTAAATAGAGAAAATTAAAGAAATAAAAAAATAAAATAAAATAAGGATTGAAAAGGTGTATGTGTGTGTAGGATATGGGATATAGTTAGTGTCACAAAGCCACAAACCAGGCCACAGTTATTTGGATAACAAAACATACATACATTATCTGACCTAACAATGAATATAACTACTCAACTGCACATATCTCAGGTAACTCAAATGAGCAATGTAAACCTATTCTAATTTCCACTGTTCCATATAAAGCACACAAACAGAAAGGTATGCAGGAGTGGCACTCGCCTTATAAGAACATTAGCACTTTCCTTCATCAAGTAATTCACAGTAAAAACATATGGAACTTACATAGATTAATAACACACACAAGGCAGGAGACACAGCATTTCCAGCATTAAAGATCCTCCATATGGTCAGGAACCAAAGGAAGGGCTGTGTGCACCAGTGCTCCCTAATAAGTCTGTGGCTGACTGAGGCTAAGTGATTGTAGGTGTGGTGAACTACAGGGGGAACTGAGTAGCAAAGGAAAGTGGTCGTGGCAACTGCAGGACAGAGCTGAAATCTCAAGTCGTTTGCTGATAGCATTTAATTTGGCAAAGATATGATAAAGTTAGTGTTGAGTAGCTAGCTAGGAAAATGTGTTTGGTCGTGAAATGCGCATACTTTAACGTAGCCAAATTCCTTGAGTGACTTTTGGTCAGGTCCATCTGGAGATGCTATCTAACAGGTTTCGTGCAGATTGGTCGCACGGCCTAGGACGAGTTCGAAAAAGTTGGTTTTGCGCATTTCGCGATATTGCGAAAAAAGTTTTGAGCAGAAATGGGCGTGGCATAAATCATGTGATTCAGCTTTATTCAAGGAAGACGTGGATGTAAGGATTTCTAATGTGCGATGTGTAATGTGGGTGTTAAAGGAAAAAAAACATTATAGCGCCACTTAGTGGTCCACATGTGTAATTTTTGGTAGGTGTGGTACCTTAATCCATTGTCTATCTACCCTGTAAATTTAAAGTTGTTCACATTAGTGTAAGTAGTAAATTTAGACTGGGGTCCCATAGGCCACGCCCACTTTGACCCCTCAGTATTCCACTTGAGGGTTGGCCTCAGGAGTGCCCCTAGATGGTACCCATCAAATTTTGTAAAAATCGGATCAGCCGTTCATGAGATATAAACTTTTTGTACTTGTAGCGCCCCTTAGTGACCAATTTTCGTAAAACGCGTGGGGACCTTCTGAGGGTCATGTCAAACAAGAATCTAAAGGTTGGCATTGATAGCATTTATTTTGCCCGAGATATGGCAAAGTTGGTGTTTTCATAGTTAGCTACACAAATTAATTTGTGCGTAATATACGCAATTTGTATCCTATAAAAATTTGTTTTTCGGTCGCATGGTCTAGGAGGAGATTGAAAAAGTAGGTTTTTGATAAATCACAATTTTTCACGCATAAAAGTCTAGGCGGAAATGGGTGTGGCCTATATCACGTGATTCAGTTGGATCCAGGGAACGCGTGAATGTATAATTTATGAATGTTGGGTGTACGGTGTGGGAGTTATAGGGCCAAGAGCGTTTTTTATCTGCTATAGCGCCACCTAGTGGTGGAAGTGGGTCAATTTTTGCGCCTGAGGTCCTTGCGGAGTTTTGGACCAGTCATGAAAATGGCAACCCCCCAGCGTGTACGGTTTAGGCTGTAGTCTGAGTTTTAGGTGGAGAAGAAGAATAATATGATGATGAATAATCAGTAGAAAAATAATAGGGTTCCACAGCCCTGCTGTGCAAACGGCGTAGCTCTGCTACCGCCGGTTCTTCCAGCCTCGGGCTTGGACCCCTTATAATAATAATAATAATAATAATAATAATAATAAGAAGAAGAAGAAGAAGAAGAAGAAGAAGAAGAAGAAGAAGATGAAGAAATCCTGCTATTTTTGGATCTCAGTCCGTGGCATTTATAAACCTCTATTTCAAACAGGATGTATTACATCATCAGAACTGGCACAGTCTGACTCAACCAGGAGCTGTTGTGTGATGTGTGATGTGTGATGACATTTCCTTTACAGTGCTAATTGGCTTTCATTAGGATTCGTAACTGGAACATTAGCCAACCATGAGAGATATTTGCCACTCAGTGACTAACCTACAAACTTGTCCAAACAAACCTGCAATAGTGTTCATAAGAAGTGTGACTGTGATCTGAAAAAAACACAGGAAACATCCCCAATGGTCATGGGCATGTGATAGCAAACAAGTTACTCATCTTTGAAAAGGTTAGCAAAACAAAATGAAACCACAGTATGCGCTGATGCTCATTTGAATCCGTGTTTTTGCAAAGCAGTCCTTCGCTTCTGAACAAAATTAGATAATTGCAAACAGGTATTAAAAATCTGTCATCCTGAGCTAAAGTTAGAGCAATGGGATTTGTTTTGACAAAAGTTTTTTTCAACTGGTGGGATGACTGACATCCTTTTCACTTCCACTTCTATTTGTGGGTTCATGTTGACTTCATGATTTGTAATTGAACTGAAACAAAATATGTCAGTTCATTTCTTCTTTGTTGTGGATGAAAAAAGCAATCTGTAGATATGATTTTACCTTAAGGAACATTAAAGTGTCGGAAATAGGACGTTGAAAAGATTCACACAACATCATCAACCTTTGTGTCTATCTTCAGTAATTGAGGAGACTATACACCCGACAGCTAGGGCCTATATCATATAAAACACAGACACTTACACATAAATACTGTAGCGACCCTGCAGAACTAACATGGGAGAGACTCTTGGGGAGTTCATGGGAGCCCGTAGTTCAGCTTATAGGTCAGGTTCAGAGAATGGGAGGGGCAGAGAAGAGATTAAGAGTTAAAAGAATAAAGTAGGAGAAAGGAAAGACCCAGCATTAACGTTACTCTCAGTTAAAAGCTAACTAGCTAGTTTTGGCTACCAGTCTTTCGTTGTTTTTTGGCACTCTTTCAACTCTTGTTATTAGCCTGTATGCTAGGGTAACAATGGTGCGTTCCAATCGTACTCGGAAGTCCTTTGACAACACCAACTCTGACGCCAATGTTTCACCGCCTGATTTGGTCATGCCGTCTCGTTCTCTGAGACTAAGCTACTAACGTTACCATGGCAACTACCAGCAACGGGGGGAGTATACATGCTGCCTTCTGTTTATGCCCAGTATACTAGATTGTTGATGAGATATGCGGTTTGGGCGTATTAGTTTAAACGCAGATAATTTCTTCTACTGGTGCTAAAAAAAACTTGTGTGCACGAAGATCGTTCAAAACTCGTAGTAATGTAAATGTAGCCTCACAGTACCTCGAGCAAGCCGACCTCAAAATCCAACATGGCCGCTGCTCGATGAATCAACAGTAGTGCAAGCTGTGGTAATATATAGTTTATTAGGACTTCTTTCATCATTAAATCAGCCTTAAACACAGTACTGTCCATCTTCTGTGGCCATTTTACGCTGTTTGTATGCACAAAATTATAACCGGTGGGGGGGTCTGGGGCTCCACCCGTAGAACATTTTGAGCGTCAAAACACTTAATTTCCTGCATTCTGGTGTATTTTTATGCAACAAATCCTTTCCACATCAATTTATGCTGCAAATGTCTTTATTTATGTAAAGGAAATTATTATTATTTAACCATTTTATTAATTATTCTCCTGTATAAGTTTAAGACTTTCTACATCAAAACATCACATTTCTGGATGGTGGTTTGGTGGGACATGGGTATACACAAGTAGACTACATTGTTTCATTAAGATTTTGTTTTTTATATTTATGAATATTATTTGCATACAAGTTATGTCTACTTTACCCAACCTGCGGTCAAAAGACAAATCATCCTGCAGAAAAAAGTACCCCATTTCTGCATAAAAACAGTAGACTGGCGGCTCAGCAGAAGCCACTGCAACACAAATATGCGCTGCAGGGGTGTCTGAAATCATTGGGACCGTTTGCCTGAAGTAGACCAAGTAGGGTTGAAACGTTGCATTTATATTAAATATGGCAGTTTAAAGCAGTGTTGCAGACATTTTTTCGTTTTAAGTACTTTTCATTTGTCCTGCACCTGCCAGAAGGTGGGATGTGCACACAATTACTTTTATAAATTTTGAATTTGAAATCATTGGAAAACGTATATTTACAGAAGTACACATGTTTTGAGCCCCATAAATGGTGATTTTGACTTCTTTTGGGGAGTGGGTTGTCTTTCATTTTTTTGAGGGGGACAAATCAACCTCTTCTAAATATTAGGGGGACATATCCTCGGCATCCAGCCAATGAAAGACTTGTAGAGATGTTATGATGATGATTATTGCCTCATGCTGGTTCTCAGGTCAAGAGGGCATTCTTAAAGTAGACTGTGAGCAACAGTCTCTGGTTTCATCACAGTGTGTTTCACAGCATATTTCCTGTATGCAGTCAGCCTCTCTGCACTCTCTGATTCTCTGTGTGTGTGTGTGTGTGTGTGTGTGTGCGCGCGAGTGCGCGCGCGTGTGTGTGCAGAAAATTCC
This sequence comes from Perca flavescens, assembly GCF_004354835.1. Classification (NCBI taxonomy): domain Eukaryota; kingdom Metazoa; phylum Chordata; class Actinopteri; order Perciformes; family Percidae; genus Perca; species Perca flavescens. The sequence continues at coordinate 11,607,517 of NC_041338.1, read as the reverse complement.
TGGACTGCCCTCGGTCTACATGCAGTATCCTACTATTTCACTTAGAAAGAGGAAGTGAGGAACTAAAAAATCTTCATGCCGCGGTTTTCCCCGGGTGCACTGACCCAATAAATAGTAGAGCGGTGAGGATGATTGCAAGTCAATACAAAAAGAGATTCCCTCGTAAACAGTCAGTCAGACGCAAAGAAGAAACCGAGGAAGGACATGAAAGAGGTAAGTGACACACAGAAAGACAGGACAGCTGCTGATTCCGGCTGCTCTCTCCTTTGCTCTCTCCATCACTTCAGCTGCCTTCTGACTTTCTGTCCGCCCCATCCACAGATTCTCATCTTTGGGCTTTTGCTCGTGCCCGTGTGGACGAAGTGCTATCAAGACGACCGCGAGCTACAGGAGGCCGCAGAGAGGAAGCTGATGACCCGCTACCCGCAGCCTGCAGAGCCTCCGGCTACCGCGGCCCCTGACTCACCTGCCTCTTGCCCCGTGGAGCATTTCCCTCAGAAGTCGCCTCAGCACCTCCACGACAGGTCCCTGTCCCCCTGGAGATACGTGTAAGTAGCATCCTGTCGCATTCCACAGTTATTTGATTTAAAAAAAAAATTCAGACAGGCCCCACAGCACAGGAGGGGAAATGCTTCTCAACCCGTAGGCCTTTAGGGAACTATGATGAACTTTCGCCTTGATTTTGCAGTCGATTGTCTTGGGAAATGTTCATGTTATTGTTTTTACGTTTAGGAGCTCACTGTTTGATTTGTCTGTTTGAATGAGAAACCATAAATGTTAGCAAAGTTTGTGAATAAACTTTGTAGGGCCGCAACCATTGGTGATTTTAGACCCTTTTTATATATATGAATAACTGTATTCAAATATATTTTTCATCCTGTAAATATTTCATAAAACAACAAATGCATTTTTTTCAGTAGTTGTAATAATGTAGCAAATTGACTATGGCAGGTAAATGGTACTTGATTTATTGGGAAGATTATTTAAAAAAAAGTGTTATAACCGTCCCTGGTCTCACCCTACTATTAATGCAGGACTATCCCATTAACAGCAGTGAGCCGGGGCCCCTAATGGTCTGGGGTACTGGGGCAAGTTATCATCTATTAAATTAATCTGCAACTATTTTGTTGAGTTTTAATTATTCTCTTATGGGGAAAAAAAATCTGTTCTTCTTAAATGTGACTATTTTCTAGTTTCTTCACTCCTCTGTGACATTAAACTGAATATATGTGAGTTGTGGACAAAACAAGACATTTCAGGACATCATCTTGGGCTTTTGGGAAACACTGATCTACATTTTTCACCATTTTATAAAACCAAACAACTAATCATTTAATTGAGAAAATATTCTACAGATTATTCGACAATGAAAATAATCGTTAGTTGCAGCCCTAATCTGGATTACGGCCATGCCAAAGAGAAATTAGAATCAGATTCAGAAAAGGATTTATTGCCATGTAAGTAACACAAGGAATTTACCTTGGTGAATAGTGCATACTGTACATAAATAAACAAGGAATATAAAAGAAATACTCAGAATATTGGCATGAGTCATTGGGATTTAATGTGCAGGTTTTATTTTAGGTTTGAACATAATAATAATAATAATAATAATAATAATAATAATAATACTAAATAATATAATATGTTTATTTAATATAGCGCCATTTACATGAAAAGGCACATAGTGCCTCAAAAGAGAAAAAAATGTTGTAAAATAAGCAAAAAAATAGATAAATTAATGAAAATGAAAATAAAAAATATAAAAACAAACAAAATTACAAACACGAGACAAAAGCCATCTTTAAATAGGTGAGTCTTCAGCTGCTTTTTAAATGCGTCAACAAACAACGTGAAGTTGTAAAAACCCGGTATCTCCAAAAAATACATTACTTTTTTTTTTTTTTTTTTTTATGTTTTGTTTTGGTGTAGAAAAATAAGTATTTTCACATTGAAATTTGTTGCATTTTCATGAAAGCGTATCAGTGTTTTCCCTACCATTATAAGGCTTAGGCGCAGCACCCAAGCTGTTAGGCACCACCTAAGTCAAAATAATTTAATATTGGTCCAAAATTATGTAAGAATTGCATATTTACTCAGATATATTAATAATAATGGTTTAAAATTCTTTGAAAAATATAACATTTTCTTGAGAGAAGGCCCCTATACTTCCACAAACCTCGGGGGAAAAACTGCAAAATCTTATTGGATGTCACATCTCCTCACTGTGTTTGGATAAGCTGCTCACTGCCTCATCCTGTTCCTTTTCAGACTTGTAACAAAGAAGGATCACTTTCCTTCCACCTATGCCGAGGCTCAGTGCCTCTTTTCAGGATGCGTCCTGATCCAGAACAAGAGCCTCCAGATGGAGAGCCACGACTACAACTCACACCCTGTAACCCAGAGCAGGGTGTTTCTCAAGAAGGAGCCCTGCGATGGTGGGAAGAAATACCATTTGAAGCCAGTTACTGTTAAGGTAACTGTGGGCTGTACCTGTGTCAGAGCCAATACCTCCTCCTAGAAGGGATCCAATCCAGACCTGCTGTCACATTGGCACACTACAATTCATGTTGTGTTTGTTTTAAAATGCATCAAGTTCTTTAGAAAGTGTAACTCAGGGGGTGTCAGGTCCTACATATATCGGTGCAGAGGGAACAAAGGCCCAGCATGCTCTCTGATTCTCTGAGTTTAACTTGGACTCATGACAGTGCCACACCTTAATACACAGCCGACACCCCTGGGATAATTTACGAAGCTTCAAAAGTCAAAAGGTATACATGAGACTGTTTTTTGTAGGCTTATTTATTGTCATAATGGATGACAATATATATAATCGATAGATTTATAATATAGGTTTTGTAGGTCTTTATAGGCCGCCTGCTCTTAATTCTGACAATTCTACAGCTCTGCCAAGTGCAGCTATTATGTAAACTGGGCATTTTACTACTTTTCATATTGATCGCCTCACCATCGAGGTCAATAGCTATTGTATAGTTTTGTAAAATAATAATTGAACCGCTAATAATATTTGAATAATTATCTATTTATTTGGTTTGGTAATGCTTTAGAATGCTTATGAGTAAATGAGGAAAACTTTGTATTTATTTATGTTGGATATCTTGCAGGTTTTTGTCCCAGTGGGACTTAATAAATCTGATGAAGACTAAATGTTCAGCTTCTTTGAAGCAAAATAAAGAAAACATATTTGAAAGAAAACAAATTTTTCTGTTTTTTATATTCAAAGCTTGATATTGGAACATGCATTTCCAACTGGACAAAGGTCAAAAAGATAAGTTTACTGATGGTCAGTGAGTTTTGTTAATTTGATTATTTAAAATGATCTTAGGTTGGTAGCTGGTTAGGGAAGCATGACTTTCTCTGTGGGTTGAGACATATTTATTCAGGATGTGTAGGTTCCAGGTATAATTGTCCAGTAACCGTGTAGGTTGGCGTGAGTGTGTGTAGTCTAAAAATGATACAACATTTTTTACATTTTAGTTAAGTTGTAGTTTAACATTACGAGAAGGACATCATCAATCATCATCAAGACAGATTACATAAAAAAGTCCAAGACATTTCTATTGTGGTCATTGACTTACAGTAAAGCTTCCAAAGATGCAGAAGTCTAGGTGGCTAGCAGACATCATCCTACACTATATTTTCCTCAATAAAATCAAAGTCAAAAATACATAAAAAAAAAAAAAAAAAAAAAACTATTTGAAATTGTTGTGGGAACTTGTTATTTTACAACCAATGTGTAAGTCACACTGTAAATACACAATAAAGTACAGACTATAATATATAATATACTAATCACGACTAATCATCTTCAAGAATAACAAACTCTGCAGGTACAGTAACAGCATTAGTCAGCCAGTAGCTCACTAAATACAAGTCTTTTTTGCAAGAGCAAGCCTGCTCCTGAGGATGAGGCATCTTGTTCAGTTTATTCACACATTATTAAAAAAGCAATATAGCTTGTAAAACATTGTGCAGGAGAGGTTAGGAGCCAAGAAAATGCTATAAAGATACCACCCCTCTAAATAACATTAGCTGTGAAAATTAGAAAAAGTGTTTGAAGCTTCACATAAACCATGTCAAGGCCATAGCAATATTGAATAAATCAAGATCTATATTTTTAGAAAATAAATCATGCACATTACAAAAGAGAGTAATCTGAATCATCAATAAAGTTGGATACCTGGAACAGACATATCCATTATTCTTAGAGTCACATATTCTGAAGTTCATTCATCTGGTTAAGTTTAAGACAACACAAATCATGTTCAAAGCAAGAACTAAATGTTTTATGGCAAGGCAGAGTGGGTGTTATCTGAGAGAAGAACTAAAGTTTAAAAAGCTCAAAATAAGAACAACTCTAAAAAGTATGTGCATCACAATCTGTGTGTGTGTGTGTGCGTGTGTATGTATGTATGTGTGTGTGTGTGTGTGTACAATGCTAGAACATTGTACAAACATAAAAAAGTTAAAACATTTGTATGAAAACCCCCTATTGAAAGGATAGGAGGATGAAGAGAGTTGCATGTGAGGGTGGGTTATTATACTGATTGTACTGGATACTGTATATTTGTTGTCTTGCTATGAATATATAATATAAAATACAGTACAGGCCAAAAGTTTGGACAAACCATCTCATTCAATGCGTTTCTTTATTTTCATGACTATTTACATTGTAGATTCTCACTGAAGGCATCAAAACTATGAATGAACACATATGGAATTATGTACTTAACAAAGAAGTGTGAAATAACTGAAAACATGTCTTATATTTTAGATTCTTCAAAGTAGCCACCCTTTGCTTTTTTTGATAACTCTGCAAACCCTTGGTGTTCTCTCAATGAGCTTCATGAGGTAGTCACCTGAAATGGTTTTCACTTCACAGGTGTGCTTTGTCAGGGTTAATTAGTGGAAGTTTTTCCCTTATTAATAAAAAAGCAAAGGGTGGCTACTTTGAACAATCTAAAATATAAGACATGTTTTCAGTTATTTCACACTTTTTTGTTAAGTATATAATTCCATATGTGTTCATTCATAGTTCTGATGCCTTCAGTGAGAATCTACAATGTAAATAGTCATGAAAATAAAAGGAAATGCATTTGAATGAGAATGTGTGTCCAAACTTTTGGCCTGTACTGTATATCATACATACATGTACAAATTATTTATTATATGTGATATCTGATGTTGATTAGGTAATCATGTAGCATCATTGGGGTAAGAAATTATTAAAATGTTTAAAAACACATGGATATTGAAAAAAATCTAATGTATATATATATATATATATATATATATATATATATATATATATATATATATATAGATAGATAGATAGATAGATAGATATATATAAACTATGCACAAAAAGTAAGGAAATTTGTGTTTGGTAGATTATTACTTTGTTGTAACAATGCTTCTTGGCAATAAATCTTATACCATTGGAAAGCCTAATTATTTCCCTTTTAAATGGTGCCACATTTGTAAGAAACACAGCACCTGGGGGTACCAGACGCTCAAAACAAGAGTCAATAGCAACAGCAAAGAAAAGCTGTTTGGCATTGACAGAGACGATTTGGCAAATTTTTCATTAGCGCAACCCACATACTCCGCTCTGCTGCTCATTCCACAAATGCATGTTCCTTACAAATGTGGCACCATTTAAAAGGGAAATAATCAGGCTTTTCAATGGTATAAGATTTATTGGCAAGAATCATTGTTACAACAAAGAAATAATCTACCAAACAGAAATGTCCAGAAATGTCCTTATATATTTATATATATATATATATATATATATATATATATATATATATATATATATATATATATATATAAAAATACAATCCACTCAACCAAAGCACAGGTGTAAATAAAATGAATGCTTCGGTTCCTGGTAATTGTAATGCTGTTGTAATGCTCATTGTCACACTGTCATGGTTTAACGGGAAAATTGACAAGTCAAAAAATGTCTGACACACAGATACTGCAAATGATGAAGCTGCAATGTGTAATCTGCTACGTGCACCTTGTGCTGATGTGAACTTGTGAGTGAGTATAAACACAATGCATAGCAGGGCGGTATAAGTGGTTGCCTTCCAATCGGATGGTTGATGGTTCAATCCCTGGCCTTGCAGTTCCATGCCGAAGTGTCTTTGGGCAAGACACTGAACCCAGAATTGCTCCCAATGCTGTGCCATAGGAGTGTGAATGTTCATCTGATGGGCAGGTGGCACCTTGTACAGCAGCCTTGGCCACCAGTGTGTGAATGGTTCCTGCGCTATGTTAAAGCACCTTGAGTAGTCGTTAAGACTAGAAATGCGCTATATAAATACAGTCCATTTACAATGCAGGGTCAATGGGGGATCCCAAATTCTTTCAAAAGATATTTCCTCTGTTAGTGTTTTGATGATGGTGGTGGATATCGCTCTCTAACACGTCACTCCAAAATCCCCCATAGCTGTTCAGATCTGGCAACTGCGAAGGCCATGGCATATACTTCACATATATTTCATACGCAGAACACTCAGTGATATATCATACATTTCTTCACTCATAAATTAAGTTTTTTTTCTTTTAATTTATAAATTGTTTGAACATGGCTGACACACTTACGCACTGCAAAGAGGGTCTTAAACAATTTTGACTACAGAATCAGCCAAAGCAGCCTTGACAAAACTCCAATAGTTAAGACTTTTCAGTTTAGCCTTTAAATATTATTAACTTAGCTCTGGGGAGTTTATTCCCCAGAGTCCTTATGTTTTTTCGCCTTGCAGTTTTCCTTGGATTAGGGTGGCACCGAAATCATGGTTGCAGCTGCCACTGTGGTCCTGCTCTGCGCCCTGCCACACCATGAACTACTACAACTAATACTTCTAGTCATAGTTCCATTATCTTTATTGTAACTATAACTGCCACTATTTATCGTACCCCCAACTGCATCGTCAGACAACCGCCCACCAAGAGCCTGGGTCTGTTCCTCGCCACTGTCGCACTAAATGCTTGCTCTTGGGGGAATTATTGGAATTGTTGGGTCTTTGTTAATTATAGTGTGGTCTAGACCTACTCTATCTGTAAAGTGTCTTGAGATAACTCGTGTTATGATTTGATGCTATAAATAAAATGCAATTAAAATTGAATTGAATAATGGAGTGCAGGTTATGAAGTCAGTTAGTGTTAAGCTTTTTAAAGCTGCTATACTTGGTGAAATTCTAACTCAAATTTTACTTAACAGTTTTTCTGTATCGCTAAAATACTAAACCCTAATCTCTTGAGCTCAGTGGCCTAAATGTCGAATCAATCACTCTTCTTGCAAAACACACTCTCACTCGCTAAAACACGTTTCACACTGTGATTCACTTGTGTTGCAAAATGGTTAACACGGGCAGCAAAAGTTGAACACAACCACAGTACAGTTGTCATCGTCTACACACGACAACTCAAAATTGTACACACCTTTCTACCGAGGTGATCAAACCAATTGTTGAGAATATAAGCCAGTTCAGAGTGCACAGGTGGCACAGGAATTAGAATGTTGTCTGATTTTGTGTTTTCATAATATTTTAAAAAAATGGGTGAGGGTTTCAAGAAATGTGTCTTAGCAATCGAGAAAAACTGTAACAACAAACTCCACCACCTGCTGAAAAGCTCTACTAGCCACATATCCAAGCCTGATTGATTGATTCCAGTTCAGAGTGCACAGGTGGCACAGGAATTAGAATGTTGTCTGATTTTGTGGTTTCATAATATTTTAAAAAAATGGGTGAGGGTTTCAAGAAATGTGTCTTAGCAATCGAGAAAAACTGTAACAACAAACTCCACCACCTGCTGAAAAGCTCTACTAGCCACATATCCAAGCCTGATTGATTGATTCGTATGAAATAGTATTAGACTCAACAGTGCTCTCTGCTGTCTTAACAGCAGCTGTAGCAGAGATACATGAAAACCACAGTTGCGTCAGACACAGAGGGCTGCTACTGACTGTAATCAAAAGGGTGCAGATGGTTTTCAGCTTGTGAAATAATGTTCCAAAATAATTTCAAAGATTGCACTTATCGATCACTTATTTTGAGTCTTTGAAAAGACACCCATACACGTTTTTAAATGTGTGATCACATGAATTTTAAACAGAGATTCAAGTTAAGTTTTGTTTTCTGATCACAGTTTGGTGGTATAATTGTAGAAACATTTAGTGAATGTCAAAGGGACTGGGAGAACAGTGCACTCTTATGTTGAAATAAAGGAAACATGAGTAAGTAGTTGAAACCATTTGGGACTGGCAGTTATGATTGCGTATGAGTGTTGGAAAGCATCCCAGCATGCATGGGCCAATAGATTCAGGTACACAAGTATGGTGTATGTGTGCAGTTCCTGGTGTTATTTTGTTATCCATTATGTTCAACCATGTTTCCATATTAAATTAATTCGGAGTAAAAACCCTTATACAGTGAGTGGAAATGTTCATTGATCCAGACTAAATACATTTTTTTTGAACTTATTTTTCTTTCTTTTTTAAGCAACAGAACATTCCATGCCAATGAAATGTTCTGTTCTGAAAATTGAAATAATTACATGTAAATTACATAAAGTAAAATGTAAATTACATGTAAATTACATAAAGTAAAATAAAATAAGGCTTGTGAAACATGTTTATACATACAAAATAAATGTTTTATTTGTTTTTGTTACATCAAGTGGATGTAAGAGAGAGAGAATGAGAAATAGAGAGAGAGAGAGTGAGAGAGAGAGTCAACAATCTAATCAAACAATGACCGTGGAGCGCATCATAGCAGAATTTATACAAAGACAACAAAGACTTTCTTAAGCTTCAGTGCCACTGACATGTAACCACAAAGGTTTGCTAATAATAGCTGACACCTTACAAAAGGATGTTTGGCAATGTTACGGGGCCAGCTATGGAAAATGCTGGAAATTCTGCTGGCACTAAAACCATGAGAGGATGAATAATAATAAGAAGAATAAGAATAAGAAATCCTGCTATTTTTAGAACTCAGTCTGTGGGATTTACAAACCTGTATTTCAAACAAGATCAGAACTGGCATAGCCTGACACTAGCCTCGTGAGACCGCCCTGATCTCGCGAGCTCCAGTTTTCCACTCGCAAATACGAAGCAATCCATCTGGCGGAGTCAGGTTAGCCTGACAGCCAGGAGCTGTCTTTTGTGTGTGTGTGTTTTCAATTACTCATGTCCTCTTAAGTTAAAACAGTATTGTATTTCTTTGAGTATTTTTTATGTTCTGAAAATAAACACACAAACAAATCGATAAAAAACATCTAACAGTAAATAAAATTGAAACTATACTGTAATAAGTGGTCTGAAACTAATAAAACAAATATATATTTTTTCTTCTTCGGAGTGTTCTAAAACAAAATTGATAATGGTTATATTGTTTTATTTCTGAGAGTTCTGAATAAACAAATGACTACATTTCTATGGGTTGTAAAACAAATAAATGCAATACCTTAAATTTAAGTTGCCTTTTTTACGATACTGTGTGAGGTGAAAAGGATAGGTGCACGCCAGAAAACAACGCAAAGTTAGTTATTGTAGTTGGGCCCGCTGATATGGTCTGCTCACAAACAGGCAGCTGCAGCAGTGGCTTTGAAACAGCATGGAGCCAGTTAAGGCACTTAAACAGGCCACCAATTGCTGCAAGTTTATCAAAAGGGGGATGGCTGTGAGGGTTTTTTTGCAAATTCTTGTCAAAAAAGCCAAATTATATTTACCATGATTTCATGTATAAAAGAAGCAAAAGAGTGAAACATCCAAGGGGGTGGTGAATACTTTTTATAGGCATTGTACCACTACTATACAATTGTCCAAAAAAACCTGCAATAGTGTTCGTAAGGAGTGTGACTGTAATCTGAAACAACCACAGGAAACATCCCCAATGTGGAGGTTTTTAATGGTAATAAGGTCATGGGCATGTGATAGCCAACAAATTACTCATGTTTGAATAGGTTAGCAAAACAAAATGAAACCACAGTATGCACTGATGCGGATTTGCATCCGTGTTTTTGTAAAGCAGGTATTACAAATCTGTCATCCCGAGCTAAAGTTACAGCAATGGGATTTGTTTTGACAAAAGTTTTTTTCAACTGGTGGGACGACTGACATCCTTTTCACTTCCATTCTATTTGTGGGTTCATGTTGACTCCATGATTTGTAATTTAATTGAAACAAAATGTAAGATGAAAATAAATGTATGCATGTATGAAAAAAAAAAATACTGTAGATATGATTTTACCTTAAGAAACATTAAAGTACGTACACACACACACACACACACACACACACACACACACACACACACACACTTTGTAATTTGTGTAATTTATTACTTTATCAAAGCATTATTTTACAAAGGGGTGACACATTAACACTTGTTGAAAATGATTTTAGATGCAAGAGTTACAGTGCGGTAACAATCCTTTCCGGCTGAGACACCTCCACTTAATTTATGTAGCAAACTTCTTCTGCCGGACAGGTGCAGGTAGCTGAGACATGATGTTCAGCAGGGGCCGCTCCACTACGACCAGAGAATGGTCCTCCAATAAACTCACACACATGAGATGCTGTAGGACCAAATATCAGGAGAACAAATAACGTCAGTAAGATTATTGGGAAAATTCGCTTACAAAAAATAAACTTGTATCTGAGTGTAGTTAACAGGGTCTATAGTGGCTTGATAATGAGAATTTAATACTGTGTACCTTCACATAGGGGTGTAAATCACACATTTTATCAGGACACATTATATCAAAGGATACCATTTTACTGGTCTGCAACTAGGGGGCCTGCGAGTAATACGAGATGATACAATAAGCCCTTTTGACACAATCAGTTACATTTATATATATATATATTTACAAAAAGCAACTAAAATATGATTTGACGGTTTCATTACTAAGCTCTTCCAGACATAAAAACAAACTCTCTAATAATGAAAAAATACATATGAAGTGGGAATTTCAAAATATATGCGCATCTTTAAGATGACAACATGTTTCACTATTTTCACTTTGTATTTTGATAATATTTGATTGTTGAATCGATATATCGATCCAGATCGATGTATCATTACGCCCCTACCTTCATATAGAGTCTGACCTGATCAATTAAAAACCTGAGACAGCATATGTTCACGAGTTTTAGACCTTCAACAATATTACTAAACATTTAGATCACCGGAAACTCTACACTAAATATAATAAGTGAGTTCTGTGGTATCTCTGATTTTTTTTTTCTTTTATGTTGATTGTTCGAGGTAAATCATAATCACGGCTTAGAAGCAGTGCAGCAGTTAAAGCAGAGCTCCACTGTGCTCAGTATAATGGTACCTGGAAATTCTTGCATATCTTGAAGGCGTGGCTGTGTACAAGCCTCTGTGGCTCAGGAAGACTCCTCAGTGTAATCTGATTGTAGAATGGAGTCTTTGCTTCAGGGAGGGGCTGCATGTGTAAACAAAAGACACAAATATATCAATACCCATATCACCCATCCTTCTTTCACTGGTTTAGTATCAACATTGGCAGACAAGTGTCAGCTTAACTGCTCACATACCAGACTCTGGTCAATGATACAGAACATGAACATGTCGTGCAGAATGATGTGAGCTGGATTTTTAGGATTGAAGGCGACGCGGGTGATGGGTGTGTCCCTCTCCAACCACAGAGAGTGCAGTCCTTGTTTCTGCAGCTTCCGACTCCACTCCGTGTACTCCTTCTGCACCAGAGAGAACTCAAAGATCTGACACACACACACACACACACACACACACACACACACACACACACACACACACACACACACACACACACACACACACACACACACACACACACACACACACACACACACACACACACACACACACACACACACACACACACACACACACACACACACACACACACACACACACACACACACACACACACACACACACACACACACACACACACACACACACACACACACACACACGTTGTACTTGTCTTTTACTGTGGTAAGCAGAGCAGATGATTTACAGTTTAATATAGGATAACAAGAGTCTGAAAAAACCTGGTGCAGTGTTTACCTGCTGGTCAGCATGCACCGCGACAAGGTTACTGGTTGTTGGGTGGATGGCTATGGCAGTGGGACATGAGCTGTACACTGGAACTGTACAATGAAGCTGCAAACACACACACAAGACATTGGGAGTTGACTGTTGCTACGTCTGCAATTAAAATTTTACCTATCAAGAAATAACATGGATAGAGTTAGGGCTGAATCTGAATATTCGAAAATTCGTTCGATGGGTAGGTATTTGATTTTCAATTTTGGGATTCAAATGTTTTTTTTTTTTTTTTATAAACGTGCATGGAGGCTAAAATTTGCTGTGGTATTTTTGTCTGGATTAGGCTGCTAGCTAAGAACAGAGAAATGAGTTTCAAACGAGCAGTCTGATGTGTGTAGAGGTCTGTATGGTTATACCGTAGCAGTCTGGGGTCGTTCAAGCGATTTGATAAAATAAAAAAAAATAAAAAGGTAAAGATAGTATGGCCGTGCATAATGCAAATACAGTGAGGCACTTGCTGGCTGAGCATTCATTCGCAGACACTACGTCCGTCATCACTTGTCAGACAGTCCGACGAAACAGGTCTACATTTATTTTGATTGCCTGCGGCAAAAAGTTGAGACCTTCAACTTTTTGGAGAAAAAGCAACCAGACGTCACCCTGCAGACTCGTCAGTCCGTTTTGCAATGTGAGGGTCCTGTAACGTTACAGGAAACATCACTGCCTCTATTGCTGCCACAAAAACGTTTTAAAACTATGAATGTAAAAAAACAAAAAAACCAAGCACTGAACTGCCAAGGAGTTTGTGTGACAATAGGTGGCTGTGTTCTCCAACAACAAAGCAAAGGCGCTTCATTCCCGCTTTGAATTGAAGCTGCCTTCACGTGCGCTCAGAAAAATGTAACACCCTGTGCCGCCTGACACCGAAGCTTCAAATACAGTGGGGGAAATAAGTATTTGACCCCTTGCTGATTTTGCAGGTTTGCCCACTTACAAAGAATGCAAAAATCTACAATTTTAATCAAATGTACATTCTAACAGTGAAAGACAGAATCCCAAAGAAAATTCCAGAAAATCACATCATAGGAATTTATTAAAATTGATAACCATCTGATGAGGAAAAACAAGTATTTGACCCCCTGGACAAACAGCATGTTAATATTTTGTAGAAAAGCCATTATTGGCCAGCACAGATGTCAAACGGTTTTTATAGTTGGTGACAAGGTTTGTGCACATTTCGGCAGGGATGTTGGCCCACTCCTCCCTGCAGACAGCCTCCAAATCATTCAGGTTCCGAGGTTGTCGCCTGGCAACTCGAATTTTAAGCTCCCTCCAAAGATTTTCAATCGGATTCAGGTCTGGAGACTGGCTAGGCCACTCCAGAACCTTGATGTGCTTCTTCTTCAGCCACTCTTTTGTTGCTTTGGCGGTGTGCTTAGGGTCGTTGTCGTGCTGAAAACACCCATCTTCGACCCATCTTCAGCTCTCTCACTGAGGGAAGGAGATGTCGGTCCAGAATTCCACGATACATGGCCCCGTCCATCCTCCCCTCAATACGATGGAGTTGTCCCGTCCCCTTGGCTGAAAAGCACCCCCAAAGCATGATGTTGCCACCACCATGCTTGACGGTGGGGATGGTGTTCTTTGGGTTGTACTCTGTGTTCTTTGCCCTCCAAACACGACGAGTTGAGTTGAGCAAAAAGTTCTATTTTGGTCTCATCTGACCACATCACCTTCTTCCAGGCCTCTTCGGAGTCGTCCAGGTTGTGAATGGCGAACTTCATGCGGGCCTGTACATGTTTCTTCTTGAGCAGGGGGACCTTGCGTGCGCTGCAGGATTTCAATCCATGACGGCGTAGTGTGTTACCAACCGTTTCTTTTGTAACTGTGGTCCCAGCTGCCTTCAGTTGATTCATCAGTTCCCCCCTTGTGGTTTTGGGATGATTCCTCACCGTTCGCATGATCAGGGACACCCCACGAGGCAAGATCTTGTGTGGAGGCCCAGACCGAGGGAGGTTGGTGGTGGTGTGGTGCTTCTTCCATTTCCTGATAACTGCACCAACAGTTGATCTTTTCTCTCCAAGTTGCTTTCCGATTCTCTTGTAGCCCATCCCAGCCTTGTGCAGATCAACAATCTTGTCCCTGATGTCCGTAGAAAGCTCTTTGGTCTTGCCCATGGTGGTGATGTTGGATGCTGGTTGTTTGGGTGTTGACAGGTGTCTTTTATACAGGTAACGAGGTGAGGCAGGTGTATTTGATGTAGATAATTGGTTCGGATTGGGGCTGTGTCTTAAAGAAAGACTAACTGGCTTGTAGGAGCCAGAATACTTGCTGTTTGTCCAGGGGGTCAAATACTTGTTTTTCCTCATCAGATGGTTATCAATTTTAATAAATTCATATGATGCGATTTTCTGGAATTTTCTTTGGGATTCTGTCTGTCTTTCACTGTTAGAATGTACATATGATTAAAATTGTAGATTTTTGCATTCTTTGTAAGTGGGCAAACCTGCAAAATCAGCAAGGGGTCAAATACTTATTTCCCCCACTGTATGCACGGTTGATAAGTACCGAAGCTTCGAAGCTCAAAAAGAGGTATTCGGTACAGCCCCAGTTAGAGTTCCAACTCACCTTTAGCTTGTCAAGGTTGTAGACATGGATCTCACAGTCTGCGTTTGCTGTAGCGAGCCACTTGCCATCCTCACTGGCAAACAGCAGGTGGACTGGCTGTCTGGAGCCTGGACATCACACACAAAGATGGTTACACACTCAGAGTATACAGTAAAGTACGAGTGCATAGGTTACTTTGTCCGATTAGGTTCTACTGCGGTGTGGTTGTAAATGACTTTGAAAAATTAGATTTCTTCCAGTATTATTTAAAGAGGAACTTAACAGCCCATGTATTCCCCCCATTGGGCCATGACTACTGACACCACTGAAAAAAGCAAATAACCACTGTTGCAATGAACCCTTTACCTAGGGACCAGGATCAATTGACAGCATAGTAAAGTGAGTATACAAATAACTTACTCAAAAAAGTGGATTTAATGTACTACTATGCAGTGCATCCCCCACCCAAAGTAGCAAAAAAGGGACCCTGGTTTCCACAAAACTGATCACAGTTCTTGACTCGGAAATGTGCTGCTCTCAATTCTACAATATTACAGATTGGACTCAGACTCACCTGATTTGGGTTTGAGGGTATGAAGGTATTTGCACTCTGGCTGGTTGAGGGCAATGACGATGACTGAAGAATGGCTGGAGGAAGCAAAGAGTTTGGAGGAGTCGGGGGAGAAGCAGAGCTGGTGGGCCCAGCGAAGGTCCTTGGGTAGTTTGGACACCTGGAGAGAGAAGAGGAAGGAGACGGAGACGGGAGAGCGTCATCGTGGTCATAATTATCTACATACACAGTCTATAAAAAGTGCAACACTGAAATCCTGACCCTCCATCCCCCTCTCTTTACTAACAATCTCATATTAACATATTACTGTGTTGATGAGTGAACAGTGAGTAGTGAAGAGTGTTGATGAGCAGCCCACCTTGGTGACGCTGATGTTGTTGTTCTGTAATCTGTAAAGACGGAAACTGGTGACAGTAGAGTATGCCAGCCACCCTCCGCATGGAGACAAAGCACTGCAGCAGATATGATCCTCTCCCTGCAGAAGTCAGCACACACAGTCAAGCTCATATTCTAAATTCATTTGTTTATTAATATTCAAATATTTATTAATAATATTTTGACCATTAAATGCCTTCAGTAAGACCTATATTTTTATCAAACTTAAGTTGTAGATGTTCTGTCCACCAGAGGGCAGTGTATCAGTCAATGCAGGCAATGATGTTTTCAAAACACACTGCCACAACAGTTTAAAAAAAAAAAAAATTAAAAACAGTATGCTTTCGACAGGAAGTTCGGAGCTTTCACCGTAGCCTACGTAAGTGGTCTGATGTTCATACTTTTGCGCTGGTGTGTGCGTCGAGCCGGCGTGTGTGTGGAGAGTGTGTGTAATAAAAGTGAGAGAGGGACGGTGATTACCGGTAGCTTCAGAGCGAGTAGCGACTCTAGAGTCATAGTGAGAGGAACAAAGTGTCTCCCCTGTTCTTTCTGACCACGGTGAGATATCTGTAGCAGGAAATGTTAACCCTCTCCTTGATTTCACGTTGTTTATGGAGAAGGAGAACCAGGAAATGAGTCAGGGGAAATGCAACGCTACCACGCTACGGCCGAGAGAGAGTTAGATTTTGAAATGATGGATGGATGGATGATAGATAGATAGATAAAACTACGTTTTTTTTGCCATATACATATTCTTGTTGAAACAATTTGAGAAACTATTATTTACTACGGGGAAAACACCACTAATTAAAATAAATCAACAAAAGAAGCTTCCACTGCGCCATACACATACAGTGAAGTTTCTTAACGTAAAACAATGATATACACATCAGTACACACCTTCCTCTTCAGCTGGATCAGTTTCTCTGGTTTTCTCTTCACAGGTAGACTGTCACCAGGCTTCCCTGTTATCGTACACAGTATATAACAATTATTACACTATGAAAAGTCTTCTATCAGATAAAGACAAAAGTTCATTATTGTTTTTCCTGTTTATTAGATCTCCTTTAGTTTTAACCATCACTTTAACTGCCATTTCTTGCATTATAATGCAGTACTATGGATGTGTGTGTGCGTGTGCTTGTGCTTTACTCACCATGTCCATCGCTCTCCCCTAGTCTCCACAGCTCCAAATGATCAGGGAACTGGAAGAGCAGCAGTCCTGCTTTCTTTGCACAACAGACCAGGCTTCTCTACATGGAAGACAGACAGGGGTAAGCAGGTCTCCATGGGAACAATCATGATCTACATTTGCCTTGGTTCTCTCTTTTACGGTGCATTCAGAAAGAGGTATTCGGTACAGCCCCTGGAGCTCAGCCAAAGTGACTATAGGGTTCTTTGTCAGCTATCTTACCAAGATAGGCAGCCAGCTCTAGGAAGAATCTTTGTTGTAGGGCTTGGACGATTCGTTGACGTAATCGATAAAGTAAATGCGTCGACACAAATAATTTGCGTCGCCGCGTCACACGTAGAAGTCTAAAAATAACATGGCTGCCTCCAGCAAGGTTTTGCCCAAGTATGGATCGCTCGCAAATTCAACAACACGTTGAGAAAAAGGCTTGCAAACGGTCTTATAAAGTGTGGGAGTATTTTACTCTCAATGCCAACAACAAAGTGGTAGTCTGTAGACTTTGTAAAATGCATCACTGAGTCAAGATAACAGCAGCAAAACACCGTAAGTTCTGCTCAGCTTTTTGTCCCTTTCCCTCCCAAGTAGAGTTTAGATTCTCTGCCCGAGCCCGAACTTGACCCACGGACCGGGACGGACATGCAGCAAAGGGCCACAGGTCGGACTTTAACCCGGGCCACCGTGGTAAGGACGGAGTCTTCGTACAGTGGGGGAAATAAGTATTTGACCCCTTGCTGATTTTGCAGGTTTGCCCACTTACAAAGAATGCAAAAATCTACAATTTTAATCATATGTACATTCTAACAGTGAAAGACAGAATCCCAAAGAAAATTCCAGAAAATCACATCATATGAATTTATTAAAATTGATAACCATCTGATGAGGAAAAACAAGTATTTGACCCCCTGGACAAACGGCATGTTAATATTTTGTAGAAAAGCCATTATTGGCCAGCACAGATGTCAAACGGTTTTTATAGTTGGTGACAAGGTTTGTGCACATTTCGGCAGGGATGTTGGCCCACTCCTCCCTGCAGACAGCCTCCAAATCATTCAGGTTCCGAGGTTGTCGCCTGGCAACTCAATTTTAAGCTCCCTCTAAAGATTTTCAATCGGATTCAGGTCTGGAGACTGGCTAGGCCACTCCAGAACCTTGATGTGCTTCTTCTTCAGCCACTCTTTGTTGCTTTGGCGGTGTGCTTAGGGTCGTTGTCGCACTGAAACACCCATCCTCGACCCATCTTCAGCTCTCTCACTGAGGGAAGGAGATGTCGGCCCAGAATTCCACAATACATGGCCCCGTCCATCCTCCCCTCAATACGATGGAGTTGTCCCGTCCCCTTGGCTGAAAAGCACCCCCAAAGCATGATGTTGCCACCACCATGCTTGACGGTGGGGATGGTGTTCTTTGGGTTGTACTCGGTGTTCTTTGCCCTCCAAACACGACGAGTTGAGTTGAGGCCAAAAAGTTCTATTTTGGTCTCATCTGACCACATCACCTTCTTCCAGGCCTCTTCTGAGTCGTCCAGGTGGTGAATGGCGAACTTCATGCGGGCCTGTACATGTTTCTTCTTGAGCAGGGGGACCTTGCGTGCGCTGCAGGATTTCAATCCATGACGGCGTAGTGTGTTACCAACCGTTTCTTTTGTAACTGTGGTCCCAGCTGCCTTCAGTTGATTCATCAGTTCCCCCCTTGTGGTTTTGGGATGATTCCTCACCGTTCGCATGATCAGGGACACCTCACGAGGCAAGATCTTGTGTGGAGGCCCAGACCGAGGGAGGTTGGCGGTGGTGTGGTGCTTCTTCCATTTCCTGATAACTGCACCGACAGTTGATCTTTTCTCTCCAAGTTGCTTTCCGATTCTCTTGTAGCCCATCCCAGCCTTGTGCAGATCAACAATCTTGTCCCTGATGTCCGTGAGAAAGCTCTTTGGTCTTGCCCATGGTGGTGATCTTGGATGCTGGTTGTTTGGGTGTTGACAAGTGTCTTTTATACAGGTAACGAGGTGAGGCAGGTGTATTTGATGTAGACAATTGGTTTGGATTGGGGCTGTGTCTTAAAGAAAGACTAACTGGCTTGTAGGAGCCAGAATACTTGCTGTTTGTCCAGGGGGTCAAATACTTGTTTTTCCTCATCAGATGGTTATCAATTTTAATAAATTCATATGATGTGATTTTCTGGAATTTTCTTTGGGATTCTGTCTTTCACTGTTAGAATGTACATATGATTAAAATTGTAGATTTTTGCATTCTTTGTAAGTGGGCAAACCTGCAAAATCAGCAAGGGGTCAAATACTTATTTCCCCCACTGTATATGGGGTACACGCTCAACCAGGTGAGCTACCAAGGCGCCCCGAGAGAGAGATTGTTTCTTACTAAATATGTACTCACATGTGGGAGAGTCATTTTGCGCAGCGCTGATTCCTGGGTGTTCTTCTCCACCTTTTCCAAGAGGGGTCGCACTACCAGCTGGGTGTCCATACCTGCCATTATTACAAACATCAAAACAATCATATTTAAGATGGAGTGCAAGTTTTTTTAGGAAGAATTTTAAGAATTTTAGGACACTGCTGAATCATACAGGGTGTCTGGTTAAAGAAAGTAAAAGGGGGTTAGCCACGGAGCGACAACCTCAACACAGGCTCACTAACTTAAGGTGGGCTGACCTTTAAGGTAGACCAGCTAGAGCTGTATCAATTCAAAATTTTGCTGTACAATTAATTGTCTAAGAAAAAATATTGCGATTAACAATATTAAAAGGTCCAATATGTAATATATGCAGGCGCAGATTAATGCACAGGCTTTTGAGGCTGCAGCCTAGGGGCCCCACATGTGCAGGGGCCCCGGATTAGCCAGACAATTTATTATTATTTTGAATTTACTTCAGCGCGAAAAAAAAAGACCCTAATTGACCCATAACAAACATTTATTTTTTAATTGTCCCATTGTTTTTTCAATTGACTCTGGGCTGGCCAAAAAACACTTTAGTCAAAAATATCACATAGACTATTTTTTTTCCATACACCCCCTACTTTCAAATTGAAATTGACTAGTCCATAACGGTGCGCGGCGCGAATGATCAACACAGTGACAGGAGAGCTGGGAAGTACACAAACAGAGACGAAGCAAGATCAGCCTAAAAAAAGACGGCGATAAGTATTTGGCAACGCTGCCAAAGATGACAAACTTTTTTACGACTACTGTTGGGGATACAGACACGAGGAACAACAGTCCGAAGCGATGAATATGCCGCTACAGCAGCAGCTAGCTGTGAAGTGGCGCTAGGTGAGGATAACGTTAACCAAGACAATGAAGAGGACAGCATATCTTGAAACAGCACCCTCTTTGGGATTGCTGCCTGCATGCAGTTTCGGGTGTGCATCTGCCTGGCTAGAACAGTGATAGAGATCATGGAGAAGAAACGCAAAGGAGGTGCTGAGAAGCTGCGTGAGAAGAAAAAAAAACGCTGCCAAATGTGTCAAATGGACAGACATGTTTTGGCCAGTAGCAGGACCTTCATCAGCTCCCGTGGCCGATGATAGAGGTGCTGGTGTCGGCTACAGTGACATGCACAGTGAGGAGACTCAGGAGGAGAGGGACAGAGATGAGGGAGTGAGGCTACAACCTGCGGTAAACACCACTCCCCTTAAGAACACTTAACCCCTTGATAAAACTGAGTGGTGGACAAACTGTTGATGATAACACTACAACAATAAAAGAAATAGGCATGCTATACTGTATCATTGCATTAGTTTGGCTACGTGCGCGGGTATCTGAGTCTTGACTGATCATTTTCTCACCGTTATATTATTATTAGGCTATATTAGCTTACCTTTCATTCAACAAAGTAGCCTACATCTTAATAATAAGCAAAACACCACCTTAAGGTTCATCAAACCTTAAGCTTGTGCATTTGGGTCCTTAAAGTAGGCTAGATAAACGTTGCACATCATGCAAGCTCTCTTAATGAGAATTGTAGCTTTTCTATCTGCATTGGTAGACAAAAACTCATGCTAGACCTCTTGAAATTAAAGCACAAGGCCTCTTCAGTCGTGAAATGATAATTAATAAAAATATATATATACACACACACACACACACACACACACATTCTTCATTTTAAAATGTGATCACAAAAAATATTTAGCACTGACCTCCAGAAACCACTGCGGTTTCGGTGTGGGCGAGCGCCCTCACATCATGAGAGTGGTTTTTAAAGGTCCTAGTTCGGACCCATTCCTTATCCTGCTGGTCAACAGTAGAGGAGATGAACTGAAACTGGACGACTGTGCCCTCTGAAGTCCCAGCTACCAGACTGCTCTCATCCTGTTAAACATTTAGAAAGTTTAACATTACGGATTCTCTTGGGACGTGAGACTAAAACTGCCCTCGGCCCTCAGTTATGAGTCTAACTCTTGGTTGTACACTTACCTTTGAAACAGACAGAGCCAGAACGTCCCACTTGGTGACCAAATGAGTTCTGACCAGAGTTCCCGTGACTCCGTCCCAGATCTGGACCTTTCCGGCAGAGTCCCCGCTAACAATGGTGTGGTCAGACAGGAAGACGATGCTCCAAACCACCACCTCTTTGCTCTTTGATGCTCCGACACCTCTTTCCACCAGCAGTCTGTGTGTGGCGCGGCCTGAATCCGCAAATGAAAACATTAAAAAGGTTACAATCATATCATTAGGGGATTTTTAAAAAGGGAATGTTGGTATTTTTCAACGTGGACCCTGTTTTCCCATGCATTTGTGTCCAAGTGACTAAAGGCGCTGACACACCAACCCGATTATCGGGCGTCTGACAGTCTGGCGAGGTCGGTACTCGAGTCCGTTTGGTGTGCTCCGTGCCATCGTCAGTCGGAGGAGCCGTCAGCGTTCATTTGGGCCGATTTGACTTGTTGAATCGGCCTGTGGGCAGTCAGACTCAATGACCAAATTACCAGAAATGATGAACGGGATAAGCGTGACGAATGTCTCTCAAAACCTGACAAAAATCTTTTAAACTTACCTTTATCAATCGGAAATGAAGACAGATTCAGCAACTGCATAGCCTATTTCTTGCTTGTGTGTAAAATACGAGATCGTATTCCGAACAAGCCGCCATTATGGTTGGTTTTGAAATCCGGGAAAAGCCAGACCCACGTGACGCATTGGTCCAATCAGCTGCCTTGAGTCCGACTGCCTTTTTCTGCTGATGGTCGGCCATGTGTCAGAGCCTTAATGTGAACAAAACCCTTAAGAATTTGCCAAGCATTGAGCGAGAACGCTGAAACTAGCAGCCGCAAACAAAGCTGCAATGTAACCGTGTTGGGACAATGTGCAACCTCAATGCTTTTTTTTGCCACCGACAGGCTCAGTTTGTTATTATAAGTGTCTTACTACATTATGGGAAGATGAAGTGTTGTGTGCAACTTACTGATACCAGGTCAACCCAGTAACTTTAGCTCACCTCTGCTCTGTCTGCAGCTCTCCACTCTTGGAACAGCGTTTTTCTGTAATAAAATGTGCTTTGGTATAGGATTTCTTCTCCTCTGTGGCTGGCAGTAGTCTTCGCCGGTCAAAATGTTCCCTACAGACCAGATGGTCTGCAAGGCGCAGTGGATGGCGTGTTGGCATCCATTTATAGCTGTAGCACAACTAGCCTCAACTTCAGCCTGTCCATATCCAAAGGTAACATCTATGAAAGCTGCGCAAAGTGCAGCTCAACATTTTGATGGCTCAATTTGGAAAATGTGCAGTTACAATACTTTAATAAAATAACACAAAGCTACGCTTTCTGCACTCCAAACAACAAACTCCTTGGAACTCCTCTCTTCCTCCTCACTCGCGTTCCACACTATACTCCATGGTTCCACACCGCTGTCTTCCGGCAAGTCACCTCTCAAGATTTCATAACGAGACTTCAACAACTTCCCATGATGAAGTCAGACACTTACAGTATAACAAAGAGGTTATAATAATAAGAGGTGACCCAATGAAGTGTTGCCTCCTATTATTATAAACTCCGCTTACCTAGAATACCAATCTGTGTCTGTGGAAAAACAAGCACTTTTAGTCAACGTATATCCATGTACATTGACGGTACGCATTTTACTATAGGGTAACCCAGTTCACAGCTGCCGGTTAAAGTGCTCTCACTCAATCAATACTGGATCAATTTCAATGATTTGTCACTTAGGCACAAATGCATGGGAACTATGATCCAGGTTGAAATTCCCCCCTTTAAGGAATAAATTGAGTTTTAAAGTCAATATACACAAAACTCATCTTATGAACATTCTAACTGGTGGTGGGCTCTGTGCTAATAACTTCAGTTGTATCTACTTACCTGTCTCGGCGTCAAAGATTCTGATCATGTCCATCATGCCTGCAGCAATCAATGTGCCAGAGGGATGCCAGGAGAGAGAGATAATACGACCTAAAAAAAAAAAAAAAAAAATCACAGAAAACAAAATGAAACACTGATTGTCACTAAGGCTGCGTTCACACCTGCCTCGTTTGGGCCGTTTAAAATGAACCCTGGAGCATTTGGTTGGATAGTCCGGTTCGTTTGGACTTTATCTGAACTCTAGTGCGGATCAAACAAACTCTGGTTGAGCTTGAAAACGGGGGTCTCGGTCCACATCCGAGTGAACTAGAGTTCGGTTCACTTTAGGTGAGAACGCGATCCGACCCAAATACAGGGAGTGGACCAAAAACAATGCATTTACTAGCCTCCAATTTCAACCTTCCACACAATTGACGGACTTATATATGATTTAAGGGATGATAACTTACTATTTACTTTTACTATTACTATTTGTGTGTATCCAGTCCCAGAAATGCTTGTTACTAATCCTAGCTTCTGGGGAGTTTACTAGCCGGAGTCCTTATGTTTTTTTTCCCCCAGCGTATTTCCTTGGACAACGTTGGCACCAAGATCCTGGTTCCAGCTGTCGCCGTGGTCCTGCTGCACTCCCTGCCGAGCTCAGCGGTGCCCTATAATGTCATGCTTCTTCCTGCTGAACCCTGAAGCTCCCCGCTACATCTAGTCACTGTTCCATTATTAATGTGACTATTATCGCCACTGTTCATCACACCCCCAACCGGCCCGTCAGACACCGCCTACCAAGAGCCTGGGTCTGTCCGAGGTTTCTTCCCAAGAGGGAGTTTTTCCTCGCCACTGTCGCACTGCTTGCTCTTGAGGGAATTACTGGAATTGTTGGAATTGTTGGGGCTTTGTAAATTATAGAGTGTGGTCTAGACCTACTCTATCTGTAAAGTGTCTTGAGATAACTCTTGTTATGATTTGATACTATAAATAAAATTGAATTGAATAACTTTCAGATCCATCAGCTGAGCACACATCAGTGATCATCTTTGTGACAACACATCATCATCTCTCACTCTTTCCTTGATGGGTGTGATTGGCAAAGGACAAAAAAGCAGGAAAATATACGGCGCACCTACCATGACACCCCCCACCCATCCATATTTCAAGCGTGTTGGTAGGCTTCAGAAAATGGTTATAACCCAGCTAGCCACTGCCACTGTATGTTGTGCCATTAGCAGTAAAGCTAGACCAGGGGTCATCATTTTTTCCAAGGGCCAGAATTTTTTTAAGCAAACACTCCGGGGGACAGACTTTCAAATAAAGAAAATAAAAAATGCTATATAATGCTATATTTTTTACAACTCCTAAAAAACATGGAAAATCCATAATGATAACTAGATAGGCTACTTAACTAGAAAATGATCTCAGATTAGAGGGCAATTCACTGAGGAGTGATGGTTAAAGTCCGATTACTGAAACGTAGCATGCAGTGTCCTGATTGGTGGAAAATGCTTGCAGAAAGAAAGGCCTGTTGTCGGGTAAAAATGTCACCGTCAAAGAGTGTGAAGCGAAAAGTTGTGGAAAACAGCAGCTTTAATGATGAATGGACTGATAAGCAGGCTAGCATTCGTCCTGTATGCCTCATTTGAAATTAGGTATTGATAAGTATTGACTTTTTTTATTCATGGAGGTTTTATTGTAGGCTACTTACAGTAACGAGTGTAGGGTTAGTTCATCTGCACCAGCGGCAGTAAATAATCCTTGGTAACGTTTCCAGTCAGTTACATTATACAACATACAGTTGCTGCGTGAAGCAATGCACACACCTCGGCTCTGCTGTGTGTGGATCCCGTCTATCTTCGAAACGCAACGCTTGTATCCAAATGAATTGTGTTTGAAGCTGCATGGCATTTTGCTGGTTTACCTGGGTGTTGTCCAGTTAAGTGTGACTTAACGTTAGAGTTGGGCATCGAGAACAGATTCCTACTTGGAATCGTTTCCAAAATTACGATTCCAGTAGAATCATTTCTTTATTGGAATCGTTTAGAGGATGTGGTTTCAAATCTGATCATTGCTTCCCAATTTAATATGCGCAAGTTTTGGTTTCCGAAGTGGCTAGGCGCTTGTTGTGTTGCAGCCTTGGAGCACAGAAAGTGGTGCTCTAGTGTGGCTTTATTTAACATTGAAAAAGCCCGGTAAAAACGGCACACTACCATTGAATCAAAATGAAACTTTCTTCTCATTTGTGAAAATAAGCATGTGACCCGTTTCAACTGCACCCCTCAAAGAACGGGAATTGAAAGGAAGAATCGGAATCAGAATCGTTAAAATCCAAACGATGCCCAACCCTACTTAACGTTAGATCCGCAATACTGAAACTAATCGGAATGAGAATAGAGATGCAATTACAAGGGGGTGGGTTTACGCTCTCCCCGTGGAATGTTACGGGTCATTTTGAGCTAGCTCAACTGCTAGCTGAAAAGCAAAAATACCTCTAATTCAGCTTGTTCTCTTACCTTTTTGCCTGTCGAGGTTTCTTTGAAACTGAATTCTCTCCTCCAGTATTTCAAACATCTTTACTGTCCCGTCCTCACAACCGACCTGACAAGGAAAACACACAGTCTATTAATAAAGCTGAAGGCTTGATAAGGCTCGCTATTTCACTTTCAACCGAGGAAATGTTAGCCTGGGCAGAATAATTTTAGTATCAGGCTTGGGCTACATCTACATTAGTATTTTTAAAAACGATTCATTCCATAGACTATATTTTTTCATTTTATTTTTATAATCAATGATTCGCCTAAATATTTTCCGTTTATACGGTACCGCTGCTGGCAACTACATCATATCAGTTTCCAGCAAAACAGACCGAGAGCAGAAAATACAAGTTATGTACTTCTTTATAAATTAAATAACTGTCAGACTGACTGACGTGATGTACAATCTTTTTTGAAAACAATTAAGTTTTTAGAAATGTTGCAGAAGAAAAAGAAAATCGCAATATTCGTTGTTTTGAAGTCTGGATGGGCAGAAACAGAGACCTTTGAAAATGACGATGCATGTCAGTCAGTCTTAGCGGTTAGGTAGGCTTCATGCCTTTCAGTAACAGTTCCACCTCGTCGCGGGTCCAAGCAAATAAATCCCTGGTCTTACTTTTCCCCATTGTGGTTCTTTCTCCAAAGTATTTTCAACTTATACATCCATGATTTTCATGCAAATGGTCATGCGATATGCGTTGTCAGACATGTTAATATGGACGGAGATTAGTTCCGCTACTGGAGCTAAAACTCTTGTGTGGACGGAGATTGTTTTTGTCTCAAAACGCCGCTTAAAACTGAGAACATAGTAGTGTAAATGTAGCCTTAGAGTAATTAGAATATCCAGAAGGTCTTGACTGACCGCTAGCAGTGTTCCATGGCTGTTGCTACTGATGGTCCAGATTGGTCCTCCATAGGCCTCCACGGTGTACCTGGGCCTCAGGTTCTCCAGGTCATACTCCGTGATCTCTCCATTCAAACCAGCACTGAACAGACGCTGGCCCACCCAACACAGAGCCTCAACAGCCCTGCCATCCTGTCCTGGGATGACCTGTGCATCAAAATCAAAACGAGGTTATCCCTGCACATCTTACCTCCAGTTCAAAGTATTTTTCCTTCAAGCTAAAAACCCAGCTCTTGTAGAAAGACATTAATTCAAAACTCCATTGACAAATTGAGCAGTTAAGCGTTTCTGTCCATCTAAAAAAAAAGTGCATGAAAAGGAGAATGTGACTTGAAATTTTAGCACTAAGGAGCAATCTTTAATACGGAATAAATGTACAGGTACTTAATTTTGGTCGGAATGTTTACCGTTCTTTAAATTTCATTACCAAAGCTTTCTTCGACCAAAAATTAAAACATAGCATTAAGACAGAGAACACATGGGACTTCACTGAACCAAGTGCTGCTTAGTTGTTAATACAGAGTGCCCAATTAGCAAATGACTTCATAATTTCAGACCCAAGTGGATCACGTGGGAAGGTTATCTCGACTTTTTCCGAGTTGTTAAGTTACCTTTTCTTGGAAGTAGTTGTCAGCGAAGTTGAAAATCTCCAGAGCGCCATCAGCCCGGGCCAGAGCAAGCCTCTCGGTGCGGCTGTTAAACGCCATGGCTCTGATAGCAGTGGGCATGTAGTCGAAGAACCGAACACGGTGCACCTTGAACTCACCCATTTTTACTAGTAAGGAAAACACAAATAGGCAGATTATTAAAGCCAGGAAGGCGAGAGCAAAACACAACCTTTATAAACCTGCTGTTCGCTAGCAAGAAGCAAAACCCTCACAGGTTAAACACGCCGAATGCTTACTATCAATTCCTTTAAGTTCAACAGTATTTAAAATCGTTATAAAATGACGTTTACCTTCTGTTTTCTTTTCTTTACGATCACTAAACTTTCTTTGCTTTTTGCTTCACACGCTGGAAAATATCAAGAACCACGTTGAGAACCTTTGAACCGGTAATGATTCACCCAAACAGGCTAAAAGAAACGGAAATACGTCATCACACTGACAGCACGCACAGCTGGCGGGAAATCCTGGATTATGAACACCGACTTAATGTTGGTTATCGTTATCAAAACAGCTGTGTTGGGATCAGTTTAATGTAAATGCGTCTTTTTCATCTTGTTAATGTTCCGGGTTTTCGCTATCTGACAGGAAAATGGTTCAAATAGTCATAAGGTAAAGTACATTTGCGATTTATAGGCAGGCTAATGTGGAGGACGTTCAGTAACATTAACGTTAGCGAAGTTGTAAGAGAGAATACTACAGTGGATAAGATATAAAGACAGCTAACATAAATCTCATGGACAAAACGCCGCGAACTGAAAAGTAGCTCATGTTGATATTTAAACGTTTTCTTACATTGTGCGTAACGTTACTGTACGTTACATTTTGGAAGCTGTTTGAGTGCAGTTTGGTGTGAAACTATGAAATATTATTTTCATCAAAGTAACGTTACCCCCTGACCAGCACAAAACATTTTTGGTAGAAAAAATCATGCTTAGCTTTACAAAGACGATGTGCTATCTCCGTCTGATTTAGCAATATTGTAACAGAAAAACATTTCAATGTTACGTTTCAAATGTTAAGAACCACTAAATGAATTCATAATTATCGTTTATAATTATTTTAGGCATTATGCACGACTGATATTTTTTAAAATAACACTTAAACAATTCTCAATTACCCCCCTGCAGTACTCCAGAGTGATTACCCCTAGGGGTACAGTACCCCCATTTGAGAAACACTGGCAGCCTCATCCCCTACAGTTTTGACATTGTAATATTTACTTTCAACTATGAAAGATTTCCAGCTATGTTTAGTTGATGGTGTGTATCTGCTCCTCCAGATCCAGTGTGGATGGCAGCAGTCCTCCAGAATGGCTGCTGGTGGAGCTGCAGGGAGAGATGGTTTCCAGACACAACTCTGGTCTGGCAGGAAATGTGATGGGAGACCTGATGTACACCAAAGAGGTAAACACAAGACTGGAAAGAAAAAGCACAGTTAGGGTTTCCCCCAGTGTATTGCAAGACTGGTGGCCCACCAGGCCTAAGTTTCCCCTACCAGGGCCAAGCCACTGGGAATTTTGTTTTAATGTATTTTTTAAACGTTTATGAATGTGGTTATATGTAACTTTCGGTTTGTGTGTATTCTAGCTGCCGCTTTGGGACAAAAGCGGTAGTGTTTTTACCACACCTGCGGCCTTTTCTTTACGGTGCTGTATTGCCCACTGTATTACTGAGTAGGGATCGAGCGATACTGTTTTTTTCAAGGCCGATAACAATACAGATTATTAATAGTTAAAGAAACCGATAACCGATGTTTGAAACCGATATGTATTTACAGTGAAAATTAAAATCTTTAAGCCAAAATTAAGATTTTGGAACATTACAAACTCCAACACAAAATTTTGTTTAAATGCTTTAAGCAATTATTTAATAAATTAGAAACTTTCATCATAATATGTAAAAGATAGTCAGATAGAGTTGTGGGCGGGACATTAAGTCAGATTCAGTGGTGAGTGAAAACAAAGCAGAGGGACAGACAGAGCTGTAATCGAGCCAAAGTAGCGCACCTTTTTAATTAATTAACTTTATCGGTTATCGGGCAGATAATCTGTAAACTGCCAAAAAACGGGGACGATAATTGGTCTATCCCTATTACTGAGATAGCGTTATGGGGAGGGCATATAGTTGCGATGAATGTTTTTCTCAGACAGAAAATCATTCATTTACAGTAAGAGAATACGTTACGGATGCAGCGTCGCATTTGTAATCGCAAGTGTTGCATACGGTAACTTAGCATGGATGTCTATGGGCTACACTGGGTGTCCCTGTCACTGTGTCACGAGCCAAAGCAATAAAAGTTTGTTGTAGCAACCAACATAATAATAACTTATAATATAGTGCATTTCATTAAACCCACGGACGCTTTACACAAGTATAGGGGGCCATAAGGGAAAAGAAAATAGTAGGCCAACAGAAATAAAAAAGGAAATAAAAGGAAGGAATAAAACCTCCGTGCTAAACTGATGGGGGCGTAATTTAATGTTGGCTACTGACGTACAACCACATCACGCATTGTAAAATTATTTAATTAATAAAATAGACATATTACATTACACACAGGGCCAATTCGGGGTCGGTTTTGAATCATTTACAATCCTGTAATTGTCTCAATCTGTTGAAAGCCCGACTGAAGTTGACTTGCCCATCGTCTGTAGTTTCCCTTTTAGCTTTTAGTTCTTCATTTAATTTCCTTCTTTTCTGTAATGGTTCTGCCCCAGTATCAGCCATAACTACAACAGATAACTTGCTAACACAGGCTTTTCCGGTGTTACAAAGAAATCTGTGACCCATCAGAATGTGTTACTGTAGAGCCTTTCTACCTGCAGCAAATGATTCTTTGATTTTGCGGGGAAAATCAGACCCGTGCAAGGGCACTAATAAAAACTACATAAAAATAGCGTTCTTTTCACTGTTAGTCTCGTTTGCTGTTACAGGTCATTTAAACTCATTATATGAAAAATTACAGGGAATCATATATACATATAGTAACTTTAAACTACAAATTTACAGTGGGGCGGCTCGGTCAGAAACTTAGACAAAGTCATATTTTTTTAATCTCCAGTTAGCTTTCAGCACTGATTTAATGTAGGGCCCTATGTAATCTGTCTTTTATCTTTTTTAAATTCTGAATTATCACAGAAACTATTCTATCTATAACTATCTACATTAACGCTGCCATCAGTCTGTGACTGGTCCGCGCCGGGCCCTCGTCACAAAATTAGGGAGTGTTCAAAACCTTGCTGTGGGCCAATCAAGCCTTGACCTGCCAGTTTGGGTCCAAATGGAAACCTCTACAACAAAGTTGTCACTGCAATAATGGCTCAGTACCTGTGTCTGTTTCTACCATCAGTGTCAGTCCAGTGGTTAATCAATCTCTAAGAACATGGAAGCAATTCAGAGACCATTTTGGCCTTCACAGATCGTTCACACTTGGCCCAATAATTACTAATCACTGCTTTATGCCATCTAATACAGACTCTGCAACTTTAGTTCGACAGGGGCATTATGTCACTTAACGATGTGTACGACAGGGAAATATTCATGTCCTTTTTTAAAGACTTGTCAACTGCATTTCAACTGCCTACATCCCACCTTTTTTGTTCTTTTTTTCAGATTCAACATTTTATTTAGAAGCAGTATCCAAGTTTTCCAAATTGCGCTCCGAAAACGTTAGATCAGGGGTCGGCAACCTTTTTGATATGAAGTGCCCTTTACAAAATTTCTTGTTTATTAGTGTGCCATGTCAACATTAAGTTTAATTATGACCTCACATCAAAATGTAATATCCAGGGAATCTGTAATTTTATTCCATAGCAACATTTGATAACATTTATTTCTCATAATCAGGACCTTGTAATTATTTTTATTATTATTATTATTATTATTATTATTATTGTATATTATTACTATTATGATTATGGAAACATGGTTTTAGTATGCAGCCTGATTGGTGGAAAATGGGCTGACAAAAATATCACTGTCAAAGAGCCTGAAGCGAAAAGTTGACGTGGAAAAGCCCAGCTTTAATGATGAATGGACTGATAAGCAGGTCCTGTATGCCTCATTTTCAATGAAATGATGCTGTGGCAAAATAATAACACAACCAGCATCATTATCAAGAATGAAGAACACGAACGTAACGATTGCGTCATTCATGTGCATATTAAGTAGCCACATGTATTTGTTTTGGTCTTATACTGCATCCATATTTACCGCTCCAGCGGAGAGGATGGTTTCTTCAGCCAGCTTAAGTTTCTAAGAATTTGTCAAAATTTCAAGATTCCCTGAAAACTAAGATAAATAGACTACAAACCAACAGCTTTTGTTTTAGCTTGTTTTGTAAAAATTTGCTATTTTCAGAGTAGAGCTGTGTTTGTGTAAAAAAGCACGGTGGACTGAGCAGACCTGTTTATGCCGGTCTACACAGGTGAGTGCATTGATAAGTATTGGATTTTAACTCATGAAGGTTTTAATGTTGCCTACTTACAGTAACAAGACTAGCGTTAGTTCATCTGCCCCAGCGGCCGTTGGTAATCCTCTTTGTATGGTTCCCAGTCAGAGATATGAGTCAATCAAACTACCTTAAATAACAATGTAACTGTGAACGTTGTAATTTGGCATGCGGATGAGAGAGTGCTTCAGCATTTCAACCATGATTTTAACACATCAATAACTCTTGCACACATATTGCCAGCGTGCCATTGTTTAAGGTCCTGCGTGCCCATGGTGGCATGCATGCCTAAGGTTGCCAACCCCCGCTTTAGACCCTGATCAGAACAAGATAATTTCTGACATCTATGACTCTTTGGAGTCAAACTGACAAACTACTGGTTTTTGACACATTACAAAAAGCTTACAATGTTGTGATAGCTCCATATGCCCTCTCCGCCATCTTTGGTATCGCAATGGGTGAGGGCCTTTCGCTTATGTCTCGCAATTCCACGGCCTTTAGTACCTTGTTAGCCAGATGCCTAATTCTCCTCAACTGGAAACACGTTCTGCCCCCATCTTATGATCGATATATCAAGGAGGTTCTGTACAATTTTAACTTAGAGGTTATTCAAGGAACTTTTGAAAAAATATGGAAACCATTCATATCTCTAATTGACACCCTAGACCGGTCTTGAACGGTTTTTAGGCCAAGGACCCCTAAGAGACGGAGCTGGGACCCCCTACTACATATTGTATAAAACTGAGCTGCATCGTGGCCAGGTTTGCTCAGTTGGTAGAGCAGGCGCACATATACTGTATAGAGGTTTACTCCTTGACGCAGCGACCGCAGGTTCGGCTCCGACCTGTGGCCCTGCTGTACGTCATTCCCCCTCACTCTCTCCTGTCATGTCTTCATCTGTCCTTTGGAAAGAAAAGCTTAAAATGCCCCTGCATGTCAAACTGGGTGGATGGATGGATGTTCATACATTATTAGCTGTCTTTCCTTCTTCCTCCATCAGGGGGTGCCAGTGCTTATTGTTGGACATCATATTCTGTATGGGAAGCAAGTCAAACTGGAGAAACCCTTCGCTGTCCTCACAAAGCATTCCAGCCTTTTGCAGGATAGCCTGGGCAGCCATGACAACGATGATGTCACACCGGTACCTATGGAAACAAACCAGCAAGGACCCACCTCCACCTCCTACTCCGTGTCGGCCCTCATCAAACGGAAGCTGATCTTTAAGACGCGCCCAAAACCCATCATCACTAACGTACCCAAGAAGGTGTAGCGTGACTGCGATTTCCTCACTGGGTTAGAGGTGCGTTATTATGGAACCCACGCATCAGAGGTCCTGTGTGTGTGTGTGTGATGGGAACAAACTGATCTGGACCCAGGCTTAGAAAAAAAACTGAGTTTAAAAGCTTGTACTTCAGTTTATGTCATCCAGCTCTGATATGATGCAGTTTGATTATACATTTGTTGTACAATTGATCAATACCTGCCAACCTTTAACCAGAACGGATTCCAGCGAGAGACTTTAACGCGGCTCCTTGCATGTATGTATGAATGAATGTTGTATTGTTTCCCTGAGATTCGTAGAAAACGTTTAATACCCCATGAGGGTCTAAATGCTGTTTCAAAGGCTTTTGCACTCTGACAAGAATCACATTGTGGATGGAATGCAGAATAATCTTCTGTAAAAAAAAAATAAAAATGAAGAATTTTGGAGATCACTGGCTTTAATCCATAAGTATCCAAACAAGGGACACAAAGGGAACATTCAAGATGGCAACATTATCATGTATTGTGATGGATCAGACATCTACACTGTATTGAATATGACCTTTGGTCATTGTTTTCATGTAAAATGTAAGCAAATGTCCACAAGGTGAGCTGTGACTTTTCATTTGATATCCGTGTACCCATTACCATTTAATATGTATCTATTCACCCACCATGTCTACTTCGGTTTGTACCGAATTCTATTCGTTCATTCGCTTGCAGTCTTAAGAGGCACTGTGGCAGTTACCGTTAATACTGTATGTCAGGGGTTCTCAAACGTATTACTCAAAGGTCCGCGTCTGATTTGTATTCAGGGTCAGAGGTCCATAACAATTTAACAAATAACAAAATAACATTTCATCAACTGACTTCTAACTTTAAGCAACATACATTCAAGTTGAGTTTTCCTGGTCAACTTTTATACCGATTACCAGTACCTGAAATTCTGTACAAGTACTTTTTTTTTTTTTTTTTTTTTTTTTTTTCGGTAGCCTACTTTCTCTCTGTAATAACAAAATATTAATTTCAAGAATAAAAATAAGGTAATTAACCTATTTAAATTTTGTTATTTCTTTGGAACATTTTACACACAAAACATGGATCAGGGATCAACTACGGTTCATTACACCACTACTATAATATTAACGTCACTAACAATATGTATATAAAATGTCCCTAACAATTTATTGATCAATAGAAAATGCATTTAAAATTAGAAAGCATTACACTTCATAAGGTATGGTATTTATAACACAAGGCATATGGGCTTGGTCCGGATAGCCTTGCCTTTTGGTCCGGATGCGGATCTTGGTTGGGACTTTGAGAAGCCCTGCTGTATGTCATAGTTATATATGTCACAGAAGTAGGCACTTGACTGATTTGGGAGTAGTCAAGTGCCTACTTGACTACTCCCAAATATTGTAAGTGTGGGTTTTGGGATTGACCCAAGGTTTCTGTGACTGTGTTTGGAAAATACTGTTTAAATTTCTTGTGCACAGACTAACAAGTGCATACATTAACAAACCATTATCAGTTGGCACCGAGTGACACATCTATGCAATTGGTGTATATGGAACGTAACGTGAATCTTAAATTGAAATTTAGAGGAAAGGTTGCAAAGTATGGGTAGGTTGTAGGTGCAAAAGTCAAAGTTTTTTAAACAGGTTGGAGTTGTATTAGCAATGTAACCGATTTAATCATCAGCTGTAGCCTACTGTAATTGACGATGCTTGTTGCTAATTTTCTATTGCAAATTATAATCTTGACAATTGACTAAAATCTAGATAATCTAGTGGAAAAAAACCTACGGCTGCCAATTTCTCTCTCTTTTTTTTTAAATGTCTGATAAGTAACATCAAAATTACAGCTTTCAGACTGACAGATCTTACAGGCATTCTCTACTAGGTCACCAAATTTGTACTAAGCTTCATTAAAGGACTACAACAGCATTTTAGTGTTGCAAAACAAAAGATTGAAGCAGCAGAGGCTCCTATAATGTAACTTGAACTTTTCATTAGACTCTCCCTGACTGGTAAACACCCGCTTTATTTGAAAGCTCCAGCTTGTAATGTAGGATTTTTGTTATGGATTTGAGCCTGCAAGCCAAAGCTTGAAAACTAGTCTAATAACCCGTATGACATCATCAGGGGTTATTTTATCAGATGGCATAGCTCAACAATTAAGCTGTGCCTTTTTAACCAGAAACTGGTCAAGAAATGAACAATTGTGAAATGAAATTACACTTCTTGACTACATAGCCCAACCTTTTGCTCCTGCAGTAGTCTCTCATTGCCAGACCTTCCTGCACATCTCTGCAGAGGAGGGTCTGGCTAGTCCACACAGCAATCCGGGGATGGGAGGAAAAAGGTGCTCTGGTTTATTGGCATTTCTTTAAACCAATCACAATCCGTCATGGGCGGCGCTAATCACCGGACAGAGCCATGGTGCTGTTGCAAAATACCTCGGGAAGGAACTTGTTTTGGTGGAATGTGTACGTTCAAAAGTTGTTTTAGGTGTTTTTGCGAGAGAAAACTCAGTCCTCATAAATGTCTGGCACAATTTCCGGCGACAACGGAGCTGACCAATACTGACTAACTGACTATTAATGGGATCCTATGATATTTCAGTGCTGTCCATCAAGATTCTCACTGAATGAATGTCAAGTTTTCTTTTATTTCAATCAGAATATTTGATGCCTTCAGATTAAGTCCAAAAACAAACCAGATATAGAATTAGCCATATTGTCACAATCTGAATGTGATTCTATGATGAAGTAAAGCAGGGCCTAGAGCTGCACATTCATTATATTAAGAATAAAAAAGTACAGGAAATACTTATCTTTGTTACTATAAGTTCCACGGTGCATCATGCCAACTGCTATAATTATTATGAATCATGTTTCTGTATACCTGTATCAGTGTCTCTGTGTCCAACATGGCATCATGACTTTGAGTAAACATACACACTACGTGTCCCAACCGGCAGCAGCAGATGGCCGCCCACCAAGAGCCAGGGTCTGTCCGAGGTTTCTGCCTAAAAGGAAGTTTTTCCTCGCCGCTGGAAAATGCTTGCTCGTGGGAAATTGTTGGGTCTTTGTAAATTATAGAGTGTGGTCTAGACCTACTCTATCTGTAAAGTGTCCTGAGATAACTCCTGTTGCGATTCAACACTATAAATACAATTGAATTGAAATTGAATTGAACATGTGAACAGCAGAGGGATCAGTTTGGTGATAAACACTTTAAATATTTGACTCCGTCTTCTAGCATACAGCATTAGGCAATGTTGCCAGGATATTTACAGCGTGTGAGCATGTCTGTCTGTTTGATGAAGGCGGTTCCCATGCCAAGGCGTATCCCCAGAAGTAAAACGCCATCCTGGTGGTGTGTGGTGACTGAAGGGACCAATTCATTCAGCTGCTGTAAAGCTACTGTTCCCTTTCCTCAGCATTCAGACACCTCCCACATATAAACACACTCAGGCATGCTGGCAACATGTTTTTAAAGTCATTCTAAGAACCATGTTGTTAAGGCCACAGCTCAGTCAATTTAATCAGTGACTAACATTACTCACATAACTTCATCAGTGACACAGCTCTTTATCTGTACTCACTCTCCATTAGAGCTGCAAAGATGAATCGATTAGTTGTCAACTATAAATTATTCGCCAACAATTTTGATAATCGATAAATTGGTTTGAGTTATTTATTTTTTTAAGAAGGAAAAGTAAAAGTTTGATTCCAGCTTCTTAAATATCAATATGATCTAGGTTCTTCACTCCTCTGTGATGTTACAGTTAATTGTTCAGTTGGAGATCTTGTGATTCAACAAGCACAAGAGGAAAAGGATATAGGTACAGTGATGGATGGTTCACTTAAATTCCACTCTAAAAAAGTTAACCCTCATGTTGTCCTCAGGTCAAATTTTCCCCGTTTTCAAATTTTTTATGGATCAAAAATATGGGAGCTCGAAATAAGCGCCGAAAAATGTCAGTACTCACCAGGAATGAGTACCAGAACTTCTGATTTTTGTCCACATGAGTACCCTTCTAATTGTTATTAACAGTATCATATACGTTGATATTTATACCAAAATAGCCTGTATATCATAATTTCTTCTGAAAATCAAACATTCAGCACCCCCATATAGCCTAAGTGGAATGATTTTTTATATAACCACATTTTCGCTTTTGAATTAGACTCTTTATTTTTCAAATATTCGGGGACCCCTACAAGATATACTGTATGTATGAATATAAATATATCCAAGACACATGCAATGATCATGTCAGCAACTGCTGAATTAGGTTACTGACACCTTGTTTTGGTCCAATTCAGGAACTGTATATGTATATATGTTTATATCATACAATAGGTATGCCATTTAACTGTAGGTTTTAAGTACATTTTAAAGTCTGCTAAAATAACACCCCAGAATAATGTTTTGCTTACAGTAGAACAAACAGAAGCAGGCATCACGGTATATTTGAAAAATAAGTTACTGTGGTCCTTTATTGCATTTTCTCTATTTTTTAACACCAACATTTCAATCGCAGCCAGGCGTAAAAATACGTTTGCGATGTATATTCCATTTCTGGTGTCTCCGTTTTGCACGAACTGAATGCACATACAAACAGGTGAATGAAAATGTACATTTTGTCCTGAGGATGGCACTAAATAGCCCAAAAATAAATGGGAAACATCCTCAGGGGAACATAAATATTAACCGATATCTACAGTAGGTTTCATTAAAATCCAGCCATTAGTTTTCAATATACAGTACCTTGTGATAGACCAAACTGTGGATCAAGTAAAAACTTGGACCGGATGGTGTTGCTCAAGGAACATACGGCAGGCCAGCATGTGAAGGACTATTATACCCACAGCAAACTTCATAAAAAAAAAAAAAAAAAAAAAAAAACACAGTAGTTGCAGAGATAGCTTGTTCTGGATCAAAATGTAGGACAGACTTACCCTGAGGCTAGCAGGGTGAACGGTTGGGTTAACTGGTGTGTCTGTTGGCTAAGATGAGTACGATATAATTGCCATGTCTTGATTCCAGCCGGGGACCTTTGTTGCATGTCATTCCCCCTCTTTCTCTCTGCATTTCCTGTCTGTATCTTTACAGTAACTGAATGAAGGCAAAAATGTGACAAAACAAAAAATTGGTCATCCTCTGCCTTTATAACAACAGAAGGTTAATTTTCACGTGGTTGTGAAAGTATTATTTTGCTCTGAAAGCCTTGTTCTCCTGGGGCCTCATTTATCAACAGTGCGTAGAAAATGTTCTAAATTCTGTCTTACGAATAAAATTTAGTATGTGCTTAAGTACAAAAAAATCTGCATTTATCAAATGTGCGCAAGCCAATCGTACGCACATCAGTACGTTGTCAATCTTGATGAATCCCACCTGTTCTTATCGACCATGCTCGTTCAGGATTAGGCCATTTGCATTCAGAAACGCCTCCAACTAACCATATATGGTAGTAACACATCCCTTTATCAACCACGTGAAAGAAGAGGAACCTCTCAAACACAGAAATGGAGGTACTGACAGATGAGGTTGATTCCAACCAACAAATATTGTTTGGTTCACTCAGTGCTGGAGATATTACAAATAAAAGAAAAATGCTGCATGGTAGAAGGTCATGAATATCACGACACAAATCCAGCAGTACATTTTTGAAGCCACTCTGTGCCCTCTCTATGCCCTCGCCAAGCAGATCAGCGCGATCTTTGAGCGCATCGTTTGCCAAGTTTTCCCATAACGCAGTATATTTATGTATATTAACATCTGTCACAGCTGTCGTTTTATAGGGTTTGACACCAATTAGGCAACTTGTCTGTTTAAAACAAATGACTGACTGAGTGTTTTCTAATAAAAGGAAACAGGACATATGTGGATGTTAATTGCGTTATGCATACTGTGACACTCTTAAATGCTTTTTATTTGTAGTATCGCTATTCTACCACTAGATTCTGTTTGTAAGCATGTATTTTGCTTGTATTTACACACATTCCTAAGTGTAAGTACAAGTTGGTAAATTCCACACTTTGTGTGGCAATGTTCTTACGCATTACATACATCTGTGCGTACGCACGGTTGATAAATGAGAACCCTGTTCTTTACTTAGATTTATACATACATATACATATTCACTTCCAAATAATATATATCAAACAACAATTTGGGCAGACCCCCTGCAGTAACTCTGAGGACCCCCCAGTTGAAGGGACTATCTCCCTCTGGACTAGAGCATCAATGTTTTAACATTAAAGGCCTAAAATACTAAGACATGATACTCTACACAAGAACATGTAGTAGTGATCAACCTTATTTTGTTATGATCTCCCGCTTGTCAGCTGCTGCTTAAATTTGATCAGTTAATAGAATCCGCCTCTGTTGCAGAGAAGTTCGAGAGT
Organism: Perca flavescens; assembly: GCF_004354835.1. Lineage (NCBI taxonomy): Eukaryota > Metazoa > Chordata > Actinopteri > Perciformes > Percidae > Perca > Perca flavescens. The sequence continues at coordinate 11,568,117 of NC_041338.1, read as the reverse complement.
GCAGCCTCAGCTTTAATCGAGAGGCATGAATTCCTTAGTCATGCGTTTTATTTAATACTATACAGTGAACAAAATAGCACGGGGAAAATGTCAATGCAGTCATTTAAATCACGGGGACATTCTGTATTTGGTATAAATGGGAGGATTGTGTCTAAAACAGGAAGCATTTTAATGACTTAGGAAAATTCCAGTATCTTGTGATGCCCAGAGATGGAAGCAGCAGAGGTCAAGAAACAAGACTTTTTGCATCACTGGTTGACCATCAGAAAGGCATAGGGACATTATCAACCCAATTTCCTTTTAATCAGAGTCCTTTTTGGAACTTTCAAGTTAAAACGTATACAGCCAGCCAAAGAAAACATTATGGGCATAACTTAAATGGCACAAAGATGAAATGTCCACTGCCCAAAAGCAAAAAGGCATCTGTCAGTGTAGGTTCAGATATGCTGATGGTGATCTGAAATCATGGAATATTTAAAAATGAGAACAAAAAATACAGTGAAAGCAAAGCTCTCAAGTCTCTCACTTCAGAAGAAATCTCTTTGGTCTTCAGTCTTTACATTGCTGATGGAATGAATAAACCAAGGCTACATCTAGTGTAAAAGGAAACAAATGTCCAAAGTTAAGAGAAAAGTGTCCCGTAGTAAAACTTTACTGTTACATAATTTGGCACCTTTACAACATATAAAAGTGACTGTACAAAAACAATCTCTGAATCACTGAATGAAACTACAACCCACTGGTGACTGTATACTGAGAATTGGACCACAATGTACAACAATACGTTACTCATTTTGACACTGCACCAAAACAGCAAAAGAACGGGGTGTCACCTGTTCAGAAACATTAGATTGTCTGTTCTGGTAAATCATAGCTGCTCCACAAAATACAGCTGGAGCAAACGATGTGCTGTTCTTGGCTGATGTGATGAGAGTAAATGAGGGCTGGTCTCAGAGCACCATTACATCCAGTTGCAAGTATCGCCCATATGCAGGTTAAAAGAGTTTTAAATCATTGTAATCATTCCTCCTGTCCACACTGTAGCAGTACCTTCCAAACGTGACTACACCGTAAAAGATGGGGGATTAAAAGAATAGTCCGGCTTTTTTTTTTGAAGTGGGGTTGTATGAGGTACTTATCGATAGTCAGTGTATACCTACATGAGCAAACTGTGCAGCACACTGTATTAAACTGAGAGAGGGGGGAACTTCTGTCGAAATTTGAGAAAAGGGCTGTCTGACAGCAAGGTAAAGCAGTGTAAATATTTCAAGTATAGCATACACTTAATGGTATAATATGTAGGATTTTCCTCAAAAACATTGCCTAATACTAGACTAATACAAAAGTAATGCCTCTCAACCGATCTGCAGAGACCCTGCCTCCTGCCTGTATTTTCCTTTTTCTATTTTTGTGAGTAGGGACATTTATGTGTGTCAGGGTGTGCGGCTCGTTCTCATTCCTGACCGCCGCTTTGCCCCTCAAAGATTGAACAGAAGTGTGATGCCTCGGTAGCTAAAAAAGTTTTTTTTGAAAATTAAACCATGTAAACCTATTCTGGTAACATACTGTAGGTAAGCCTACATTTAGGAAGTACTCATAACGGTTGGATTTTGTGAGAACCGCACAGTTGAGGTTGGGAAGCTGCGAACAGCGTAGCCTAGGTTAAGCTAGCTGCCGAATGGTCAGGAAATCCCTCCAAATTGTAGGGCTGCTTGTCAAACCCAGTTCCTCAGTTTATTTTAAATACATAAAATGCAAAGTAAGGGTGTAGAGGCATGGCAATGGCATTCACGGAGCTGGGAAAATGAAAGTGATGTAACAAGTAATGTAATGCATTACTTTTGCTGCTGAGTATAGGGTTTAAAAAGATACATCTTTAAAAAGATACCACTTCACGGCTAGTATGGAGTGGAATGATTACAGTACAATAACTCTTTGAAAGTATATATTGCATGTGGGTATTGTACAAACGTACTAAGACTTAGTATCCTAACCTATGCTTCATGGTGTGTTGAGACACAACACAAACCAAATTTTCACATGAATTTTGCTGCTTAAACTGCAAAAACAGTCCACATTTATTAGTCACACACTTGTACCATCTGTACAGACGTTAGCTGTAACTGGCTAGGAACTCATGCACAAACAGTGTGTGTGTGTGGAATGGCTGTATGTGTTTGCGTGTCACCTGTGACTAATCTCACTTAACTCACAACAAAGTTCTTTCAGTTTTTTTACCTTCAGTCTCTCCCTTTTTCTCCCATGTCGATATTTTATAAAGTTGATTCATAAAACATTGAGATCAAGGCACATTTTAATGCTCAAGTCGACACATTTTCAAGCCTTGATCAAACTTGCATCTATTCGTGCCTGGTCAGTTCTTTCAGTTGACTCTGTAGGCGATTGTACCACTTATAAAATGTGCTTTGAACACCTTACAGATACACTCCAATCTCTGAATCCATCCGAGGTTCCCTCTACTTATCTAAAATAGAGATGCTTAGACTAGATAGAGTTGCCTTGCTATTTTATCTATAGTTGTTCATTATAAAAGCTCAGTTTCATCACATTTTATCCCATCTCATCTTTTTCAAAATGAAGGACACGAAAACTGACCAACCATTTAGTAAGACCTTTATGTCTTTTAGTCTCATTTTGTCCCTCTTTGTGCTTTAAATTGATTTAAAGCACCGTGCCGCACCCTTTTGTCACAGTTCACAGCTAACCTGTGCCCATAAACTACCTAATGTTCTTCTCAGCATGCCACTATTACAAGAGTATGAACACTTTATAAACTGGATCGGTTCCATTTGGTTTGGTTTTTCAATATGAACTACCATTAAGCATGATATAATTGGGAAAGCTCTGAGAATCCAGTCATCTCTGAGTCTCCCCCAACTGGATTAGATTCCTGCTGCTCAGATTTCAGATTCACACCTTCTTAGCACCAATGATGAAGATGTGTGTGTTTGTGGATCACAGCTCATCACTTGATCAGTTCACAGGGTCAGAGACATTGCTAGAGTCATACTGCAGTGAAAGTCGGTGTGAATGTCCTACCAGTCTTTGGTAGCAGGTTTATGCCTCCGCATATGGCAGGTGATACTGCTCTTCCCTCTTGTTACACCGTTTGGCTACGATTGCCAGGTAGAGCACCAGCAGAATGAGCCAGTAGCAGGCGTAGAGTATCATCCCTGCTATCAACAATGCTTTCTCTGTCTCACTAAATGGCTCCTGTGTTTCACAGTAGATTGTATACGCCACACCTCCAAGCAGCACCATAGCCCACACTGTGACAGGCACAGCGCCAATTAAGTTGACCACGATTTTCCTGCGGCCTGAGGTGCCCCATCCAGCCTTGTTGATGGTAAGCAGGGCAAATATTTTGGCAGGGAGCAAGCTGGACATATAGAGCAGAGAGTAGAGTGACATGAAGATCATGACCAGGCTGCCACGCAGAAAACAGGCATAGGTGGCCTTCACCATCCCAACCAGTTGGACCGTCAATAAGAAGAGCAGGATGTTCCACAGCCTTCCACGGTAGAAGAGATGTATGACTGTGGCAACCAAGAAGAACGGGAAGAAGCCAGTGACCACGGACTCATAGGTCATCCAAAGGCTGTGCTTGTGGAACCACAGTGCATTGTAGAGCCACTCACGGAAATAAGACTTGCTCCATCGAGTCTGCTGGTTGAGCCAACGCAAATACTCGGTTGGTGTCTCAGTCTGGCACTGCGATCGCGCCGTGAATTTTGTCTTGTAGCCATAGCTGAGCACCCGATTGGTGAGGTGGCGGTCATCACCGAAGCTGCACTTGGAGCCTAGGAAGGTCTGGTGGTACCAGGGCTCCAGGAAGCACTGGAGCAAAGAGTTCTTGTACATCCCCAGAGGGCCGCTGATACACTGGACACATCCAAAGTAGGACTGACAGGCCCGCTCAATGTTGAAGGCCATCCAGTAGCGCACACTACTGAGGAAGGAGATCCACGAGTCGTACTTGTTAAGGATCTGGAGGACAGGAAAATGTAAAGACATTAGTCAGAAGACAACAGAGGAGATCTTAAGGATTAATTGTGCTTTCACAGCATGTTGTGGTGAGCCAAGAGTTTCTAAATTGACTTAATTGAAAACATTTTAGTCTTGGGTCTTCATTGTACTTTTCATGATTTCACACTGCCAGACCTATCTCCATAGCGATGTGGAGTAAGGTCTGGCTACACCACACATACATACTAGGATAGGAGAAATAAAAAGAACGCTCAGGGTTTTTAAAATTTCTTTAAACCAATCACAATCGTCTTGCTGACGCTAAGCTCTGGACGCAGCAATGGTGGCTCTGCAAAATGGTCATGGGAAGGAACTTGTTCTGGTGGAACGTTTGCATTAAGGCTGGGACGATTAGTCATTGACTACGTAAATGCGTCGACACAAATAATTTGCATCGATGCATCACTAAATAAAATAAATAAATAAAACTCACATGCAAATTAACTAATGTAATGCGGAACTACTGTTAGATACGCGGGTTCTAGGGGCACCTAATCTTAGCTCTGAAGCTAGCCGAGCTCCTCCGCATATATGATGGTCCAGTGAGTGAGTCAGAGGTAGCAGCACGAAAAGACGAGTACGGCGGGTGTACAAATTAATTAATGTAATGCGGAACTACTGTTAGATACGCGGGTTCTAGGGGCACCTAATCTGTACCTGCGCCTTAGCTCTGAAGCTAGCCGAGCTCCTCCGCCTATATGATGGTCCAGTGAGTGAGTCAGAGATAGCAGCACGAAAAGACGAGTATGGCAGGTGGTGGCGACCCACAAGAGTTCCCCGCCAGCCTCTTTAAGATCGCAAGTTTGGCAAAACTTCGAGACTGTATGGCTGCAGGCTGGAGCTTCCCGTGTCACGTCCTCTTGTCTAATGCCGTCCCCGCCTCGAAAACTTCGGTCTTCAGGTCAGGTCCAGTAGTAGGCTACAGGCGAGAGAGTGGTGGATAAGACGAGGACTGTGTGTCGGCGTTGTTCAGCGGTTGTTGGGTATTTGAGTGGAAATACATCTAACATGCTAACGCATATCCAACGCCATCCCCCAGATGTGCCAATCACTGGAACGAGACAAGAAAAACTGTCCAACTTCTCCTCCCTACAGTGCTTAACCAGCCTTTAGATACAAATAATAATTGAGGAAGAAGAGCTTGGAGAGCTTGGATGTTAAACAAGAGCTTATTCATTATTTTACCTACTACTGTTAAAAAAAGCAAATACAGGCTACTCTTTTTGCACTTGCTCTGTTTACTTTAAGTTTTTATTTTTGTATTCCTCCTGAAAGTGACTGTATTTTGTGGTTGGATTGATAGCTACATCTGGCTTCAGCTTGCACTACAAATTCATTCTACTTGAACAGTGCAGTGTTAAACTATTTTAATAATTAGAGATTTGAACCTTATTGAAATTTGTTTTGTGTATATTAATAATTGAGCAATGGGTAAATTATCGCTAATTGAAAAATGAATCGTTAGATTAATCGAAAAATGAATCGTTAGATTAGTTGACTAATCGAAAAAATAATCGCTAGATTAATCTTTTAAAAAATAATCGTTTGGGACATCCCTAGTTTGCATCCCACAAAAAAAGCGGCACATAAAATTTTAAATTAATTGTTCACACAATACAGTAACGTGAGCTATTTAAATTAGCTGGATCCATGAAGTACACATAGACAGTCTTGGTTGTTCAACACAGGTCCATCGGTTTGGATTGCAAATACAGTACAGGCCAAAAGTTTGGACACACCGTCTCATTCAATGCGTTTTCTTTATTTTCATAACTATTTACATTGTAGATTCTCACTGAAGGCATCAAAACTATGAATGAACACATGTGGAATTATGTACTTAACAAAAAAATAGCTCACGTTACAATACAGTAACGTGAGCTATTTAAATTAGCTGGATCCATGGTTAAGCGTAATTTGCTCTTACCAGTGTATCACCATCTGTACTTCATCCACAGCAATTGCTGCCCATCAGTCCCAAAACATCCCAGTTAGATGGTAAATGCCGTAAACGTATTCTTTGTAAATCTTTACAATCCTTCCCCAAAAGAATCAAGCAATACATTTCATGTATTAATTGTATTTTACCTGCACGTCTCCACCGACCCCTCCCACCATCGGATCTTCCTCAAGGATCTTCAGCATTTCTATGGTACATGCTGGGTCTAGAACTGTATCTGAGTCACACACCTGAAAAAGGACACAACAAACACAGAGGGTACAATAATGCTGAGAGTCACACACAGACTCAACAATAAACATCCCTAGGTCAAATTAAGGTTGCAGGTGTTGCAGAAAACTGAGTTGTATTTATGCTAAAATCCATTAGAGAAATGAGAGGCTGCTGACAGAGATCACAGCTGGTTCATTCTAAACGCACAGGATTGGGTCAGCTCTGTACATGACCTTTGACCCACAGCAAAGGCTGTGAAGAGTGTCTTGGTTGTTCAACACAGGTCCATCGGTTTGGATTGCAAATACAGTACAGGCCAAAAGTTTGGACACACCGTCTCATTCAATGCGTTTTCTTTATTTTCATAACTATTTACATTGTAGATTCTCACTGAAGGCATCAAAACTATGAATGAACACATGTGGAATTATGTACTTAACAAAAAAGTGTGAAATAACTGAAAACATGTCTTATATTTTAGATTCCTCAAAGTAGCCACCCTTTCCTTTTTTGATAGTGCTGCAAACCCTTGGTGTTCTCTCAATGAGCTTCATGAGGTAGTCACCTGAAATGGTTTTCACTTCACAGGTGTGGCTTGTCAGGGTTAATTAGTGGAATTTTTTCCCTTATTAATGGGGTTGGGACCATCAGTTGTGTTGTGCAGAAGTCAGGTTGATACACAGCCGACAGCCCTATTGGACAACTGTTAGAATTCATATTATGGCAGGAACCAATCAGCTAAGTAAAGAGAAATGATTGGCCATCATTACTTTAACAAATGAAGGTCAGTCAGTCCGGAAAACTGCGAAAACCATCAAGCGCTACAACGAAACTGGCTCACATGAGGACCGCCCCAGGAAAGGAAGACCAAGAGTCACCTCTGCTGCTGAGGATAAGTTCATCCGAGTCACCAGCCTCAGAAATCGCAAGTTAACAGCAGCTCAGATTAGAGACCAGATGAATGTCACACAGAGTTCTAGCAGCAGACACATCTCTAGAACAATGCGAATCAGGCCTTCATGGTCAAGTAGCTGCAAGGAAACCACTGCAAATGAGAAGCAACAAGCAGAAGAGATTTGTTTGGGCCAAGAAACCCAAGGAATTGACATTAGACCAGTGGAAAGCTGTGCTTTGGTCTGATGAGTCCAAATTTGAGATCTTTGGTTCCAACCGCCGTGTCTTTGTGTGACGCAGAAAAGATGAACGGATGGATTCTACATGCCTGGTTCCCACCATGAAGCATGGAGGAAGAGGTGTGATGGTGTGGGGGTGCTTTGCTGGTGACACTGTTGGGGACTTATTCAAAATTGAAGGCATACTGAACCAGCATGGCTACCACAGCATTCTGCAGCGACATGCCATCCCATCCGGTTTGCGTTTAGTTGGACCATCATTTATTTTTCAACAGGACAATGACCCCAAACACACCTCCAGGCTGCGTAAGGGCTATTTATACAAGAAGGACAGTGATGGAGTGCTGCGCCAGATGACCTGGCCTCCACAGTCAAGCATCTCTGGAAACTCCTTCAAGACTGTTGGAAAACCATTTCAGGTGACTATCTCTGAAGTTCATCAAGAGAATGCCAAGAGTGTGGCCTGTACTGTAAGTAAATAAGTTCCCATGTGGATTTCCAGTTGACGTAATTGGCTGTTGTATGTTCAATGTTGACACAGAATTTTAAAATGTAGTTTTAAGATTTCCATTGGCTGTATGGTTTACATTTAGAATTAGCCTTGAAATTTTGTTCAAGGTTATGATTGTCTGTGGAGACTCAACACAGGCAAGGAAAGGCATCCATAGATGCACATTTACCTTATGGTACCTTAAGCACTAGTCTAATAAAGTTCAATGCTGCTGGTATTTAAACTACATTAAAAGTGTGACTTAAAAATACACTATTAGCATTCACAGCATGCAAACAATGTTCAGTTTTAAATCTGTTTCATTTAGGAGAAATTTGATATCAGTATGTGCCAGCACAGAAGCGGGGCAGATATCCATAGCACCAGTAATACAGCCGACTGAAATGATATCTGGTTGGAGTGTGCAGATGAATATAAATGGTCCCCCACTGATGGCTTTGTGTAATGTGATTATTTTTGGCTACTGCTACACACTCTCTCCCAATGTTCACAGTAGTATTGGTGTTCAATGGAAATGTTTTCATGTTGGGCCTGCTGCCAAAATCTGCTGTTAACTCAATACAAGAAAACTTTCTGGAAGATAACAATACTCTAAAGTCACTGCAGTAGCTAAGCAGAACAATGGAAAAGGATTGATTATTTATTAGCAGCAGTTAAAAACTACACAGCAGACAAACATATACAGTACACCAAAATATTCTCAGAAGCGAGGTGTCAAACTCAATAAGTACAGAGGGTGTGGTTTGCTGTACATATTTAAAAGCCCCCTGAGGCAAATTATCCAAGGTGATACTTACTACATATTATACCTTATCTTACCCTGAACTGAGCTCCATCAGGTTCTCGTCTAGAATGTGGCGTTCCAGTCTGCATGTAAATGTATGATCATTGTGTAATGTCTTGTGTGGATTTCTTTTATTTATTTCTTTTATTATATATATATTTTTTCCTTGTTTCTTCTTTGTCATTGTCTTTGTATTTTATTGTGCTATGGACCCCCCATGAGTTGTGTCCTTAATAAAGTCTGAATTGACCTGACCTGCAACAGAGGAGGAATTGCTACCTATGTGGGGAAAATCTGAAAAGATATTAGTATATATAGAATCAGCAACCATTTTGACTTCCTGGAACAGACATTTTAAACACTTGTGAACTCTCAACATGCATAAAATAAGAGAATGGTCATTTTTGGAATACCGAGGCTCTGAACATGAACAACGTATTGAAATTTTGGAAAAACGTCTTATAGACATAACAACTTTGTTTGCATGTTATTGTCCATCAGGCACATCGTATCCCTCAGCCTAAGCTACTGTTCAGAATGATGACAGTCTGTGGTCTCCACTGCAGTTGTATAGTCTGATGGCAGTGGGCATAAAGGAGTATCTGAATCACTCAGTTTTTGACCTGGGTTTATGACTAAATACTTGCAAAACTAATGACATTCCCATCAGCCTCACCTGTACTTTGTGTTTAGTGCTAAATAACAATTAAGTTGAGGGAATCACTTGAGCCAGATTAAAAAATTGAAGCTGCAAAAGTCAAGATATTTCTTTTTCTACCAAAAACACTGGATTTCTCATATTGCAACGGATATTATGTTTTCATCCCAGACCCTCCCTGTCTGGGATGCACTCTATCACTCCACGGATCCAGTTTGTAACAGGCCTTCCGTTAAAAATCGGGTCTAATGCCCAAACCAAGTTAACCCTGGTGATCAGGGTTATATTCTTAGCCTTCACAGATTTCCTCCAGAAACACACAAGACATTATAACTGTTGTCACAGGCTAAGTAGTACTCCTCATGGTGAGTAGAACAGATCTTATTGTAATGTGTAAAATTAGTGAAGTGGCCCTAACTATTTTTTTAAAATAAACTTCAGCACCTACATCTGAAATATTTTTTACATCGTCCAATCCTTTTATGTACACTTTCAAAACTGTCCTCCCCCGAAAAAACGCTCCCATAGATTGTTTGCTCAGGCAGCAATTATGACAAATCTTTACATTTCTAGTGATGGCGCCCTCTAGTGGCTGTAGTAATTATGACGAGTAAAGCAGAAAGTAATGTGACAAAATATAAGGGCGCCAACCTCCTCATAAGGAGACAGGATTTTCTTCAGGAGACCGGGATCCGTGTCCCGTTTAAAACTAAAAGTAAACAGTGAGTTGTTGTTTTTTTACTTTATGAAAATAAAACTGAGTCACGTCACGTTCAACGCCAGATGCATACCCGGAGGTGAAGTAACGGCTGATTTCAACCCAAGCCACAATCTTTCTTTAAACTTAACTAATTGCCTTAACCTAACAAAGTAGTTTTTGTGCCTAAACATAACCAAACTGTGACTGTTTTCACAACGTTAACGACGTGTTTAAAACCACGACCGTTTAGATCAAAACCGTGACCGATGTTCTCTGGTTTAGATATATAAAAATACTCTGGTGGGTGGTATTAGATGGTATAATTACAAAAGAGGATTAGGGCCACATGTGAAAAATGTATTTGAGTTATGAGTTTAAAGTCAGAATTCTGACTTAAATCTCAGAATTCTGAGATTTCAAGTCAGAATTCTCCGTTTTTTTCAGAGTTCTGACTTTAATCACAGAATTCTGAAAAGTTGTCTTTTTTTCTTCTTTTCTTTTCAATTTTTCTTCTTCCAAAAAGTCAGGATTCAGACTTTTTTTAAGTCAAAATTTTTTTTAAAAAAAAGAGTTCAGAATTCTGAGATTAAACTCAGAACTCAATAAATGTTTTCACATGTGGCCCTAATTCTCTTACGTATATAATTGACCCATATCGTCAGAATGGTTTGTAGGACTTATTGACCCATTCAGTGGTACATGCATTCTATTTTCTGTGTCTGTGGCCCTTACCTGCACATAATCCACACTGTCCCCCAGTGCTTTAAAGGCAGTGTACATCACCTCTCTTTTCCCTCCCCACTCCTGCATGATACAGGAGTAGCGGCAGCCTCTGACCAGCCGAGCCACTCGTGCTGCCTCCTCCATGTGCACTGTGCTCATCCCTCCGCCTCTGACTCCTCCTCCTCCACTCCCATCACTGTGGTAGTTTCCCTTCCACACCATACTGCCAGCCTGGTCAGCCCCACCCATCACCTCCTGGAAAATGTCAATCATGTAGCGGTCCTCGGGCCGGTTCCCGTCCACCACTAGCACCACCTTCAGGCCAGGGAAGGAGATTCGGCGGACACTGCGCAGGCACTTCCTCAGGTAGTCTGGGTCCTCCTGGTAGGCGGCGATGCAGAGAGCCACTGAGCGACGGAGGTGCTGTGGCCGGGCCGGGTTCCTCATCTGCCGATGCTCCAGGAAGGCAAAAAGGCTCTGGAGGAAGAGATGGAGGGAGAGGAAGGCACCATAGAGGCCAAAGGAGAGGTGGTGCTGCTCGGTGTGGATGAACTGGTAGCCTTTATAACAAAGAAACAAAGTGGAGACAAGGTTGAAAAACAACCAATAAAGAGCATGACTATCATTTGTTTTGATTCTCATGTACATGTTTCTCTCTGTATATCATTGAAATTGACAAGTTAACCTGTGACATAGGCCAGCAGGATGGTGAAGAGGACCACCGCAGCAAAAAGGGTGGTGACCACGATGTTCAGCGCATTCCTGCAGCGAGAGGGCATCTGGAGGTGGAGGAGAATGGGAGGTAGTGGGGACCCCAACAGATGTCAAGGCAAGGATCGGAAAGTAAGAGGACACATGTTCAGGGAGAGGTTGAGGGATTTGTGGAGTGAAGATGAGGTAGAAATAGAGCGTTAGAGGGGAAACGAGAAGGAGGTCAAAGAGTTTATGTCATAGAAAGGGTGAAAGTGAGGGAATAAAAGAGAAGACACAAGGTGGGCAGGGAAAGAGAGAAATATAATTGAAAAGTTGTGTTTTCATTGGCTTTCACCAGATGACATTTATAACAATGCACATCACTGGCTTCTTAAATGCATATATAAACATGTTCTTCAGTAAATGAAAGGGTGAGTATCAACACGTCAGGTGAGCCAGAGAGTGGACTCGAGTCTTACTGAAGGCTCTGAGAGAGAGAGAGAGAGCTTGTAACTCCTCAACTCCCTAAGTTGACCCAAGTGTGTTGACCCAACTCTGCCTTAATGTTAATTCAAACATGAACATAAACAACAGGAAATTAGGACTTCGGGGTAGACTGCCCTCCATCCACAGCAACGTAGGGATTAATCTGCCCTCGCTAGTTGCTGATCCTATGGAAGAATAAGGTTCAACTTAAAAGTCTGTTGATCCCCGTTACTTGGTCTCTCTCTCTCTCACCCGAGGGGACATTTTAACTCAGACAGAAAAAATTAAAAGTGCATCTTAACAGACAAATGTCCTCTGGGTTTTATTTTATTTTATTTTTTTAAACCCTGGAACAATATATCCTGTCTGAGATCATCACCATTCAGTCACTAAGTGTCTCTGAACCTGAGGGGTAATCTAACCTCACGGCCCCTAGAGGTCAGTCTTGCAGTCCCTTCAGATGAAGCAGGCCTCGGAGGCTAACGGATCCAGGGGTGATCCAACCTCCCTGGGGACCGGCCCAGGGCATGGACTGTCGTCTGGCTGTGCAGGGCTTCCTTCTGACTGATGCTGTTGGTCAGTAGGGAGAGCCTGTAGGGGTTTCCTATTGCGACGCATCACTGCCCCATTGTCCATCCTGACCAGATAAGACCGCGGTTCCGCTGATTTCACTACCACTTCCGCAGGGGACTTCCAACCCTTCTCTCCATCCAGCCTGACTCGGACAGCCTGTCCTGTGTGCAATACCGGAAGAAGGTGGACAGCATGTCGCCGGTTGTAGAAATGCTCATATGACGTTTTAGCTCTGGAGTCTTTTATCTGCACCTGATCATGACTGATCGGTGTGACTTGAAGATTTTTTTCCAGTGTGGGGACGGTGGTGCAGATCTGCTGTCCCATCATCAATTGAGCCGGGCTGGCCCCTGTTGCAGCAATGGGTGTCGCTCGGTAGCACATTAGGGCCATGTATGGGTCTGGCTGCTTGAGAAGTCGCTTAGCAATCTGGACTGCTCTTTCGGCGGCCCCATTTGTCTGGGGATAGTGGGGGCTTGAGGTTGTGTGAATGAACCCATACCTCTCACTAAAGTCTCTGAACTCAGCTGATGGAAACTGCATGCCGTTGTCACTCATAAGCTTCAGTGGTATTCCCCATCTACCGAACATGCTTTTGAGATGGTTGATGACATGAAGGCTTGACGTGGATGGTAACTCAACCATCTCGATGTAGCAGGAATAATAATCCAATACTATCAGATAGTTCTTCCCTTCCAGCTCACACAGGTCTGCAGCAATTCTCCGCCAGGGTCCCTCTGGCAGGGGAGTGGTGATGAGCGGCTCCGGCCTGTTTTGGTTTAAGCTCGATACAGAATTTGCTACTCACCACAGTCTTTTTTTATGTCGCTGCTGATACCTGGCCACCAGACGGACATCTTGGCTCTTTCGCGGCACTTAGTTAATCCCTGGTGGCCTTCATGAATTTGCTTCAGGACATTGGCCCTCAGCGCTGCTGGAATCACTATCCTGTCCTGGTACAGAACAAGTCCCTCTGCTTCAGACAGGTGATGTCTGGCAGCGTGGAATGCAGGAGAAGACAGAAACCCGGCCATTCTATGTGGCCAGCCATTTATTATGCAGGTGGTGACTGTGGCTTCTCTTATCTCTCTGAGACTGTCTGGTGAAATTGGTTTGTTAGTCATCACTGCTTCGATGTACACCTTGACATGTTGGTCTGTCTCTGACTCTGTGTTGACACAGGGACTCCTGGATAGAGTGTCAGCCACGATTAACTGTTTCCCTGGAACATGCACAGCTGTCACATTAAACCTCATGAGGCGCATCAAAAGTCTGCTTTATCCAGATCACATGCATTGATCAGTGGTACTAGCGGTTTGTGATCAGTTTGAAGACTGTCCATACCTTGTATGTAATGTGCAAACTGCTCACAAGACCACACTGCCGCCAAGCACTCCTTCTCGATCTGGGAGTATCGTTTCTCTGTTTCAGTCAGGGTGCGTGAGCAGAAAGCAACTGGTTTCAACTCACCACCATGCTCCTGTAGCAGTGTTGCTCCCAAGCCAAAGCTACTGGCATCCGCACTCACGACTGTTTGACGGTTGGGGCCATAATAGGCAAGTGCTGGCGCTGATGAAAGCGTGACTTTAGCTTTCCGCAGTGCTTGTTCTTGGAGTTCACCCCATGTCCATTCACTCTCCTTTTTGAGCAGATCTGTGACTGGGTGCAGGCCTGGCAGGAACTTACCCAGGTAGTTGATGAGCCCAAGCACCTGGTATATCTCCCCAATGTTAGTTGGACTGGGCATCTCCATGATGGCTCTCACTTTGCTTGTATCAAGTTTTATGCCTTCAGCACTGATCATGTGTCCAAAGTAGCATATCTATGACCTGTTGAAGCAGCACTTTGCTCTGTTGAGTTTCAACCCAGACTGTCTGATGGTCTCTAAGACTGCATTCAGCCGTTGGTTGTGTTCTTCCTCACTTGACCCGTACACCAGGATGTCATCCATCACGACGACAACTCCATTGTGACTCTTGAGCAGGTCTGACATCAGTCTCTGGAAAATTTCAGGAGCTGATGAAATCCCAAATGGCAAGTGTTTGAAACAGAACCTCCCCATGGAAGTGATGAAAGTGGTCAGCTTCCGGCTACTGGGGTCGAGGGGAATCTGCCAGAAGCCACTTGATGCATCCAATGTGGAAAACACTTTAGCAACTTTGGAGTGATGTCCTCCAACATCTAGCATGTATCTTTCCCTCTTGACAGCTTTATTTAGGCGTTCATGTTGACACACACTCTGACCTCGTCCTTGTTCTTTTTCTCTGCCGGCACAATGGGCGCACACCAGTCAGTAGGTTCAGTTACTGTACATGCTCTATGATGTCCAAAGCTAGCATGCTTTTCAGTTCAGCTTCAACTTTGGGAAGGAGGGGAAATGGCAAATGGGTGTAGCAGTAACATAGGGCTCAGCATTGGGTTTTAGCTCAATCCTAACTGGATCACACTTCAGTAGCCCCATCTCCCCGAATATGTACCTGTACCTGAACACCTCTGTGTTAACTGCATTCACTCTCTAAACGAGGCCCATTCTCTTAGCAACACCACCCCCCAGTAGGTTTTGAGCAAACGGCCCCTTTATAAATGTCACCCAGTAGGCATATTTCTGTCCTTTATACTGGCTAGAGGCAATGAATTTCCCAATACATCTTAGTCTATTGTATGTACTCTGAGTCACTACAGTGATGTTAGCCCCAGTGTCTATCTTGAACTCAACTGGACTGCCATTTACCGGTAGTGTCACTCGCCAGTCTTCGTCTGAGTCAGGATGAGCTATCACTGTACAGTCTGGCTCCGTCACAGCTCCCAGGAAAAATGTCTCATCGCTGTCTGCCTCTCGCGGTGCCACTGCCATAACTTCTTTGGGCATTTTATTTTGCATAAAGCCTCAAAGTGTCCCATTTTATTACATTTCCTGCAGCTTTTGTTGCGTGCTGGGCAGAGATCACCCTTTCCATGCATCCTGTTACATCGTGAGCAGGTGTCTTGTTTTGACTCACCCCGTTTTGGGCTGCTCCTCTAGCGCCATCCGGCATTGCTCCCCTTTCCGCCTGGATACTGCTGCGCTGTGCGTCTTACTGCATTCACTGCAGAATCGCTGGGTATGTCGACGCTTTGCTTTTTGATTTGATCACTCTGCTGTGCTAGCTGGATAGCTTCCTCCAAGATCAGCCTTGAGTTGTAGTTTCTGAGATACCTCGTTATCTTGGATGCCGCTGACGATCTTGTCTCTGATGTGCTCGTCCTTGCTTATTCCAAACTCACAATGCTGGGCCAACTCGTATAGGCTCCTCACAAAAGCTTTGACGGTCTCCCCGGGCTTTTGCACGTGCTTGTGGAAACAGGCGTGGTAATGAATTATATTACGTTTTGGCACAAAGTGTTCATCAAACTTTCCCATTACGGTCTGGTAGTCAAACTCCGGGTTATCTTCATCTCCGTCGTACACGAAAGACTCATAAATCGGCTCTGCCTCTCTCCCCAATGCGTAGAGAAGAGAGTTTATTTGTACTTCACCGCTCTCTCTTTGTTGAGTTTCGAAGCCACTCGAAAACCTGTCGAAACGGCGTCTCCGGACTGGCCATTCCGTCGGCTGGGAAAAGTCAAACTGCTCCGGCGTTCCAAACTTGGCCATCTCCGGGAGGCAAAACTATTGTCTGATGTTTCTAATTTTAAGTTACATAACATAGTTACGGTAGAAACTTGGCATAAACAGCATTACTGATCTTGAAACCTAGTTTAAGTAGAGTTCACAGAATGAATGGCGATATTTTCCCAATAATAGAACTTTTGCCCGATTGATTTGCCGCTCCAGCCAGAGAGACTGAGGGGAAATGACGCAAAGTTAAAAATATTTGAGGCTTTTGAGAAAACATTCGGACATGGAGCCCCAGAAGCCACCCCCTCACTACTTAAACCCACCTTTTACTTTATTTTGTTGTGCTACAACAGTAGTAGTAGTACTACTAATGCTGTGAGTGCTGCTATTAGAACCACTAGGTAATGCTTTAGATCACGTCCCACAATGTACGGTTAACTTTTTCTAGTCACAGTTTACAGTGTACTTTTTTGTGTACCAGTACAGTAGATACTAATCAAGGCCATAACAATCTGGGAACTTGAACATAATTTATACTGTAGGTATTTTTGAAATAATGGGAAACTACTCTATTATTATTAAGCATTTAAAGAGAACTCAAAATGTAACTATATCTAACTACCTAGAGATAGGATTAACTACAGTTCATTTCCCGGATAATTGCCGGATGTTCCGCCGGATGTCCCTCACCTTACAACAACAACTTCAAACTAGCAAGCTACACGCTGAAAATGGCAAGTTTTGAAGAAAATTTGGAATGTGCAACAAGGCAGGCTTACTTTAGCCTGGTTCTACTCTCCATTGACAAGTGTTAACTTCCTTGAAGGCGGGTACTCTGTTGAAGTTTAAAACTATTGGATCAGCCCAGAGCCACTCTGGATCTGCCATAACCAATAGCAAACGCTTGGTCATGACGTATGGCAGTGTTTTTCAGCCTTTTTTGAGCCACGGCACATTTTTTACATTAAAAAAATCCTGTGGCACACCACCAACCAAAAATTTACAAAATGACACATTGTAGCCTAATAAAATCAGAATCTGCATTTTTCCTTTTTAAAAATGTATCCATCGCTTTTGCAGGCTTACATCGATGATCTCGGCCCTACTGTTTACATCCTGTCACTGCGGGATGCGTGAAAGGTGGCACAGGGCTCTAGACTAACTTTTTTCACTAGGAGCACAGTGGCCCCCAACTGAAAATGTTAGGGGCACAACCAGAAAATGTAGGGGCACACACCGTAAATCAACATGCTAACCAAATATTCACATTTCTACTAATTTCCACTGTATTACTAATAAATACTTTGATAATATATGCAGAAATTACAATGTGCTGTTTCAAATTCAGTGTCACTTTTGAAGATGCAACATAAGGTAAACTGACAGCCCCATCGCTGTCATGACAGTAAAAAAAAAAAAAATATATATATATTTTATTATTGTATTTATATATTATTTTTTAGCCTGTTTTATTTTCATCATGACTGTTTTTAATTGCTCTTTAATGTCTCATGTAAAGCACTTTGAATTGCCTTGTTGCTGAAAGGTGTGGTAGAAATAAAGTTGCCTTGCCTTACAACCTCAGCCTGTCAGTCACCAGGGCATAGAAACCACTGTTGTGCCTGCTTGCCTCCGAGGAAGTGTAACGTCAACAGCACTGCGACCGCTTTCGGCTCGCCATTAATATCATATCGCAGCAAACACTGTGTGCGTGAAGTTATGAAAAACTGTAACCACACTTGAAACCACTTTATTGGCATCGCTGTGACTCACTGTGACTTCAACAAAACTGCAGAGCCGACGTAGTTTGCACCGTCTGCAGCTCTGCGTATGTGCAAGTGCGTGTGTTTGTGTCAGAGCTCTGCTCTCTGTCAATCATGGGAGGACAGATAAGCTTGCGCTTACGCGCTCTCAGGTACTGAAATTTCAACGTTTAACGTGTAAAAAAAGGGGGCAAATTTACTAATCGCACATGTGGATTGCTACTCTCAAATTTTGGTCGCAAAATGCCACCATTTGATCGCAGTCTGGAGCCCTGTGGCAGTAATTATCATTATTTAATTATAGTCATTATTGCGCCATACTTCCACCTACTGATACAGAATAGTATTTAATTTCTCTGCCAGTCATCATATTGCAGGCACAGATGCGCAACAATGGCAAATTATTTGCAGTAACTCAATAAAAAAAATTGTTGGACCAATTAAGTAAAATCGGATAATTTCTCACGGCACACAGGACGATCTCTCACGGCACACTAGTGTGCACAGTGGTTGAAAATCACTGACGTATGGCATGCGCATGTGCGCTCAAGAGGGGAGACCGACAACAACTATCGGCCTATATTTAGCATTAGCATCGCTAGCGTTAGCCTTAGCCAACTCCTTCACCACTAACTTTTCCCGAACCCCGTTGGGAGGAGGGCCACAACATCATGGCCACCAATACAACTCAACAAATATTGTTCTTGCTCGGGCTTTAACTTATGGATATTCGGCAGCGTTGCCACTACGGACCGAATGGCTTCGCTCGCATCTTTCTAGCGGACGACCTCAATGTCATCATTCTCAGCCACTCCCTCTGTTCGCTGATTATACCGCAAACCCAGACGGAGTACTGAAGGAAAATGAAAATTGAGCGGAAGTACGTAGGAGGGCTGAGCCAGGCTAGGCTTACTTAGTTATTTTGGGGAATAATTGTAACGATTATGTTAGAATATGTTTAACATTGTGGCATTTAACTAACTGGGACCTTTTGGGACCGATTGGCAGGATTGCTGTGGGTGTAAGGTTACACAGGGCGATAAACTGGTAAGAGCAAATTACATTTAACCATGTATCCAGCGAATTTAGATAGCTCACGTTACTGTGTTGTGTAAACAGTGGACTTCATACAATCAGTAATTTACAATACTCTTTTCCCTAGACCTCTGTTTGTTCCAAAGTAAAAACACAAATGACCCCTGTGCTTATTTAGTAAGAACTCCAAAACATGAACTATATGGTTTGCAAATGGTAAATCACAGCCAATTTATATTATTGTATATTACCCCATCTCGTCCCAAACTTCCAGCTTTGTTGCTCAATATGTTCATACTGTATACCATAGTAATAGTTACCAGTTAGTTAAAAAAAATACCTACAGTATAAATTATTTTACCCCCTTATTTCTTAACTTCACATCTTGTTCCCTTGTCAGTACCTACTGTACTGGTACACTGTACATTTAGAAGAATGACACTGTACATTGCTGACCATATTCTAAATATTACCCTTTACTATTACTCCTGCTACTCTAGTACACTACAGCACCACTACTACTTTACAACTACTACTATTCTGCTATACTAAAACTCTAAACCTACTACTACTTCTACAGCGGTTATTATTGCTACTGTTATTACTGGTACAACGAAGGAAAGAAATTAGTGCTACTAATACTGCTACTAGAACCTTTACTACCACTGTTATTAATATTAATACTATTTGTATGGATACTGCTCCACATCTGCCTTAGTGGGTGGCAGTAGCTCAGTCCGTTGTGCCAGTTCACCTGGCGCTGCCAAGGTGCCCTTAAGCAAGGCACCAAACCCCCCACTGCTCAGGGTGCCTTTAATTGGCCGCCCACTCACTCCAATTTGTGCATGTATAGGTCCTGTTTCTGCATGTGGGTGAATTTCCGGCCTGTGTGTAATATGCCCAAAACAGAATATAAAATATAATTTCCCCTTTTGAGATTAATAAAAGTATCTTTTTCTTCTTTTACTATCTCTATGCACATATTATCACAGAAAGCACCTTGTCAGAGAGTATCATAGTGTATCTGGCTTGAATCACTTTAAGTGAAAGAACTTACAGTTGAACACCACCTGCCCATCTGTTCTCCCCTCCATCTTCGTCTCCCCTCACCCCTCCTCCCATTAGCCCCTCGGGGGCTCCCTTCTTCCCCTCTCTCTGGGTTATTAGCTTTAATTAAAGGCCATCCGGGGTTTGGCCAGTGCGTGGGACCAGTTGAAATGGAGGAACAATTCTGTCCTTTCATTCATGAAATTACCTCCTGCCCTGCTCCTCCCCTCCCTCCCCACACCTGACCAGTCCAACGCAGGAGAGACAGACTGATAGTTATATTAATACATTCAGCTCTGTGGGACACACCAGCACGGACAGATTTATCTGCCTCTCTGAGTGGATGTATAGATTTACATCCTGGCACTGAATCACACTTGTATTCACAGATCTACATTCTGCATGGGAGATCCAGGAGAAACTGTCAATGTGACATTCAGGTACTGACAGAAAGGGTCATTTTGTAAATAGGAAAACATGCAAAAGATTTTCTTTCTCATTGTCTTGTCAGCATTGTCATTGGCATCAACCTCCCCCCCTCCAGTTGCTCTCACCGGTTGTAACCGACAACAATCACATCACTCCAATTCTAGCTTCACTTCACTTCACTGGCTCACTGTCAATTTAAGAAATGATGATAAGATTTTACTGATCACTTTCAAAACTCGTCAGGGTCTATCTCTCGACTATATCACCGAATTGCTAGTCTATATCCACAACGTTCCACTTCTGGGATTGCTCCGTTGCCGCCGGAAATTCCGCCGTATGTAGAATTATTTTCGGCGGGATGTCCGTTACCTTACACTTTCTTTGTGTTGAAAATTTAAACTGAGGACTATGGTTAACTGCTGCTCAGATCTTTACATGCATTTCTTGAAACACATTTTTATATTTCTTTATTTATTTAATTAGAATTGCTTAGAATACGTAGCGCTGTTACATTTTTCCTTTCTTCCTCCTGTTTTTTATGCAACCTTTTCGGATTTTACTGTATTCAATGTTTTATTCTTTTTAATGTATGTTATGTTGTTTTATTCTTGGTCCTTGTTTTTAAGCACTTTGGATACCTCTTAGTTGCTGTAAAGCACTATATAAATACATGTTGATTGATTGATTGATTGATTGATTGATTGATTGATTGATTGATTATAGACTTGCTTTTATGTGATGTCATCTTTTTATGGTCTTTTTACCCTATCATCTGTTAATTACATTTTATCTATTCATTGAATAGATAAAAATAGATTTTTCTTTTAAAGGTGTCCCATCTCCTATTTTC
The DNA here is from genome assembly GCF_004354835.1 of Perca flavescens. Lineage (NCBI taxonomy): Eukaryota > Metazoa > Chordata > Actinopteri > Perciformes > Percidae > Perca > Perca flavescens. The sequence continues at coordinate 11,546,914 of NC_041338.1, read as the reverse complement.
ACTGTTACAGTGATATGTATTGATTTGTACGTGCTTCTGTCAAAGCACTTGTAAACTGAAAAATTCGACCCATGAAGTAAAATGTAAACCATGGCAAGATGTTCAAGATGTGCAGTGCCATCTTTAAAAAATGGTTTACCCAAATTACAAATTTAGTTAAATGAAATTATCTGTTTTTATTTGTTAAGCTTTTAAAATATCTGTCTCTGAGAATTCTGCTGAGGGATAAGGAATTGCATTGGTGTAGCTCAACACATTGAAATAAATTGTATATAAAACAGTTAAAAGCACACTTCTTTTCTGAAACAGTGTCCCTGTTAGACTGGATAATCTATACAACTCACTGTCAACAGTAGTGACAATTTCTTTGGTAGGAGGGCCACAAAGTAAAATTTTGCACTGTATGTAGTTTTGGGATATGTATATGGAAGCCATTTTTGCCACTGAGGGCAACAGAAAAAGAGCTTATGCTCAATATGTGATCTACGGTGGATTGAACCTGCAGGCCGGGGCAGCGTGGTCTTAATGTCCCGGGGCCACAGGCCAGATAACAAGCAGACAGGATCATGCACTGTTTGATTGGAGGGCCACAGTACCAGAGGGGGTTGTTGCCAGGCCAGGAGCTGGGATCAGTCAAAGGAATAGGGGGAGATGGATGCAATTAGACCCAAGGTAGTCTCGCTTTGCCAGACCCTCCTCCACAGCGCCGCAGAGGACGGTCTGGCTAGTCCACACAGCATTACCGGATGCTCAGATTGGACAGATAGTCTAGCTAGCTGTCTGGATTTACCCTGCAGAGATCTGAGGAGCAGTCTTCATAAATCCACTTGAGTTTAGAATTACAACACAAAGAAAGCGGAAGATAACGGGACATCTGAAAAGAGTGACAGCGGAATTTCCAGCAGAAAGCGAGAAATCCCGAAAGTGGAACATCGTGGAAATAGACTAGCCCCAAAGTTACATCTGCTGGGCTATCCTGACTGCAGCAACTTGGTGTTTTATGGGATGAGTGTAGGATTTTCAAATATTACAGGTGATTGCCATGTACCACAATTAAATAAAAAGTGAAAACATTCCATGCCATTATTTGTGTGAAATGTATTGACCACCTTTCAGTATCCAATAAAAGCTAAATCAAAGGTTTATCATTCATAAGATGTCTGACTTCCTTTCCTCTGAACAGCACACTGAAGCATAATTCATTACTGGTAGATAACGCTGTCTAGAGGCACAAGTCAGCCTGTTCAGAAAAGATGCTTTTTTTTATCACAGTGGGAGTAACAGTAGTATATCATCTAAGGACAAGTTTCTACTTGAACAGAAATCCACAGAAATCAAACTGCATGAAATGACACATCAAGATTGTGAAAGATGAAAGGTATAAAAAAAAAAAGCCATCACCTTATAATTTTCAGTATGAATTCAAACCCTCTGGAGAAAAAAAAAATCAAATTTCTGAAGTAAACGTGGCAAAAACAGACATCTGACGTGTCCTCCTCCTCGTCACATTCACCTAGACTGTGTACATGTGGTTCAAGTCTACGTCCAGATCCAGATTAATATCCATGTTTGCTAGAAAAGCTGTCCAGGGTCACTAAGTCATAATTTTTACAAACGTCCAATGTCCTAATTAAGAACATTAGGTAAAGATGCAGGTAAAAACAAGAAAAGTAATTCCAAAACTAATCATTTCCATGTATAGATCATATTGACTAAATCAGTAGTAATATTCTCAGTTGTATCCGAGGAGTGGCAGTGCCACATGGGAGGGATTTCCTGCATTCAGGCCATCTGACTCAATGGGCTGGGAGTCCAGGTGAGGAGGTGGGGAGGTGTTACAGAGGGATGGTTTTGGCTTCGGGACAGGGACTTTTACCCAACTGAGGGAGACAGAAGAAGGGAGGGGAATGAATATGTTTGGGGGAAAAAGGAGTGTTGTGTGGAGCAAGAGAAGGACAGAGGGAAGTTAGGAAATATGACATGAAGGAAACAGAGATGAAGTACTGGACAGTAACATGCATTCATTAGGTCCCTATATATGACTACTAATTTACAATAAAGTAGTGGAAATACCTTTATTTAGCCTATGCGAAGGAAAACAACACAGATGACAATTCAAATATATATCTGAATTATAACGAAAAGTATGTTGTTACGTGCCATTGGGCATTTTTAAGTGGGTATATGGAAATCCTGGAGCTTTCTTAGTGGGTATACTGCGTATACCTGCGTTTCATGTAGACTACACCACTTAAAGCTGTTGTGTCGGTCAGACTCAAAGAAAAACACACTTCAGACAGCTGTTTTTCACTTGATAGCACTTGGTATCAGTACTGCCAGGCTTAATGTAAGCACTCTCATCTTCCTGGGATATTTGCTGTGCTTCATTCTAGTATTACGTGGACAGAATAACTTCTACTTATGAAATTTAAATCTCCATTGATTACATTTTTGGCCACTTGGGGGCAGCGGAACAAGCTTGCTCATTTACACATCCAGAGTCATGTATTTGTTTGTTTTATCCCCCTTATGATGTTGAAAAAAATACCTGGCTCTTGGCTCTTGAGCTGATAAATGCTCCACTATGTTCACCAGCTAGTCTCTAACTGTGTCTGTTTGGTGCTGAGCAGGTTGTGCACAGTTTATATATTGGCTGGAAATTAGGTTAATGAGAGCAGCTCACTCAACCATATTTCTATTGGAGTGAAAATATACCGTAAATGCTGTGTCATTTTGTATACATTTCCCCAAAATTCAATTCACCTTTTCACATATTCCCCTATGCACCTGTCTGTATACAGGTGTCCAAAACTCTTATGTTCTGTAATATAATGTAATGTAATATGTACATGTGGTTCAAGTCTACGTCCAGATCCAGATTAGTATTCATGTTTGCTAGAAAAGCTGTCCAGGGTCACCAAGTCATAATTTTTTACAAACGATCCAGGATGCAGATAATTCCAAATGTCCAAATTAAGAACATTAGGTAAATATGCAGGTATGAAAAAAAAAGGTGAAGAAAAGTAATTCCAGAACTAATTTGGGACACTTTATGACCTCCTCTAGCACCACCCTCAGGCCCACCACTGGTTAGAATTTAAGAATAGAAGCATTTTTAGCATGTTGCTTGTTTTGGGGGCATTTTCTTTTGGAACAAATTTATCCTGGCTTGTTGGGCTTTGTTGGCATGTTCGCCGACATGAAGAACAGAAAAGAGTGCTTCGTCTTCTGATTTCTGATTGGCTTATCCCGCTCATACATCATATTCTACAAGTGCTCACATCACATCTACGAGCTCTCACATTTTGCACCATATTTACCTTCGTACTTTTCACCTTCATTGGACAGCTTGAAAGTGAAGAGGCAGACAGCAAATGGAGAGGGAGTTGAATCAAGGGGGGAGGTGGTGGGATTATGTGGCATGCACTGTAACCATTCCGCTCCCAAGGAGCTCCAGAAATGTTTTGTATTAGGAGTGTAATGAATAAGGCCATCTCTCGCGAGACTATGTACACTTTGCTGAACAGCGGCCCCTGTTGTGGTAATTACAGGATAATACCAGACTAAATTGTCTTTTATTTCCCATGATTCTTTTGGACAAGCTAAAATTCCCAGGGGGGTAAGCGAGCATCCGGAAAGCGTACCTTCTATGGTGAGTTTCTAAGGCTAACAAGCCATCACCTGCCGCTAGCATTCCATTAACTGCCATTCATTTTGGCGTCACTTTGACAGCGATTAACTTTACATCTGTCATAACCACACGACTTTCTGTCGCATAGTGGAGAAAGTACCGTAATGTCAGGATAAGCTGACAGGCAATCGGGGGAGGGGGAAGGGTTGGGGGGGGACTGGAGGCATACAATCAAGGGAGAAGCCCATAGAGAGTCCATGAAGCATCGGAAAAAAATATTTCAGCAACTTTTTGATGGATTGGAAATACTTCAGTATGTGGCAAGTGAATTCATATGAAGTAACATTTAGATTTATCTTGGCACAGCTACAAGATGACTTACAGACAAGTTGCTCACGTCACATCTACGTCGTCAAGCTCAGTTTGAGGCTGCGCAGTACGCTCAGCCATCACCGGAAAGGTGCTTCTAATTGACTTCACTGGTGTCCATTCATTTTACTGTCTATGAAAATTCCACACATTTGACACATTATGGCCTTGTTAAGTCGATATGGTTAATGTGTAAGCAAACTATTGCCTGTTTACAAATCTAGAAGACGTGGAGCAAGATTGATTGAATTTTGGAGTTGTGTTTGTGTCCACCTGACAAATGTGAGTCTGATATTTAGCCTACTCTTCTTTTAGCTCTGTTTTAGTCTCTACTTACTCCTGAGGAAAACGCATGGCTCTTTAGCTTTTCGGCTAATGCAGAAGTGCCTTAAACATGCCATTATGTAGTTATGGTCGGAATTGCTAGCTTCAAGCTTTAATACAACATGATGTTCATCTTGTAAATTATGGTCCCATTTATTTTAAAACTGACGATAAAGCAGGGGATGCTTCAGAGGCCTTGGCTATACGCCAACCTGTCAATCAGAATGGAGGCTTAGCATTGCTAACCATGGCACTGTGTACAAAATGTTTGTCAAAATAGACCTGAACTTGTTTTTGGGTGTGAGTGATCCTCTCACTGTGTGTTTTCACTTCATCAAAGATGATTGAAACATTTTGGTCGCCTAAAAATGTCCTGTTCAGCAATATTCCCAACAAGGTAGCTAGCTAGCACTAGCGTTGGCTGGTAACCTGAGGGAAAGTCTGCTGATTTTCTGCACTGCCAAATATGCAGATGAATGGCGGCAGTACCCAGAAATCCGCATTCACCCACCGGTAAACCTCAACTGGTTAACTTGCTCAGAAGGGTTGAAATTTGGCAACTTTCCCTCTTTAGCTTTTAGCTTAGCACATTGCCATTGCAACCATAAACAACACTGACTTGGCCGCATCATCCTCCCCAGCTCCACCCTCTCATCAAAAATCGTCACGTCCGGTTTAAAGAAAACAAGATGGCAATGTCCATATTGCCAAACTCAAGGCTTTAAAATGACAGTCCACAAACCAACGGGTGACCCAGCAAAGCTACTCTCTTAAGTTTGCTAACATTAGCCACCACAAGCTACTAGTCATACCAGACAAAGTAAGACTGTAGCAGCAAAATCCCTAAGTGTGTTGAAATGAGCAAGGGTGTGTTTTAGTGGTTGTGAATTAAACTTTACATTTGTATGAGGAAGAATGTTATTTATTCTGTCAAAAGTTACATACTGTTGCTTTAATATTATTTTATAGTGGCATTTTTTTTTATGATACCCATCAACTTATCACTTATCCACATTTTTGACTGAATCAGAGTGTTCTGTGGATAGTATATCTACTTCACCTGATGTCTCACAAGTAGCCTGTCAAATACTAGCAGGCTTTGTTTGAAAGGCAACCAGACCAGGCAGGTCCAGCATGGCAGTGATTCCATGGAAAATCAAACAGGCCAGCGTTTTCTTTAGAGACGACAGAATCCTTCAAACAGCCGCTCTAAGGCGTTCCTGTCAATTGTTTCCTAATGGTCGCTGTCTGCCTCCACAGAGGGAAAAAGCAGCGTGTGTAAATGCCAGAAGGTAACACAAACACAGCCTAAATACATAGGCAGTGAGCAAAAACACACATCTTCTTTAGCTATTACTAAGTAAGTTTACAACTTCCCCCAGCAATTCAAGCAGAAATGAGCAGCAGTTCTAGAATACCTTTAGTCCTGTTCAAGTTGACCAACTCACTGACACACAGGCAAACACTCACAGTGTCAGGCAGAAAAAATATTTTCTCTACCACACATTGCAAACACATTCACCACACAAGCCAGAACACACTCAAGTCTTTGTCCTGCATTTTCTTACTAAGCTTTAATGTTGCTTATTCCATATTTTCTCAAACTTTTCATTCAGTTTCTGTCCTTCTTGAACACGTTTGATCTCACTTGTAAGTGCTTTCATTCATTCTCTTAGTCTTTTCCCAAACCTTTACATCTACCTGCTAAACCTGAAGTATTAGTCCAAACCTTATAGCTAATCTAATCAAATATTCTAATTCTAAACCCAAGTTTAAATGCTAAACTAGCTCTTAATAGAAAGGACCACCAAAAGACAGATTTGTCTTATCCTTCTGTCCTACTGTGGGTAATTTACATCATAAGGACATAGTCTGTTAATGCAAAACAGATTATTAAAACCCTTACCTTCCTGATCCAGTGGACCCTCCGTCTTTGTCTCCCCCTCAGGACTCCCCCCAGATCTCCGTCCGTCTGGTCCGTCCGTTGAGCTGGGACGTCCAGCCCTCTCCTCAGCACAGCACTCTCCTTGTTCTGTACCCCTCCTTCCACTAGCTCACACTACATCTTTATTCCAGCTTGCTCGCTTAATTCAGGAGATCCCACATCCAAAAATACAGCAGGCAGTTCACACCACCACCACCCTCCTCCACTTCTCTGAGCCAGCCTCCCCGTGGCCTGCTCCTCCTCCTCCTCCTCCACCAACACCTCCTCCTCCCTCTATCTCCCAGGGCTGTCCCAGGGCATGAAGCCCCCCAGCTGAGATTGTGATAGAAGGTGCTCAGCCAGCAGCTGATGCTGGTGTAGTCTTATGTCTGCAGATTACAGGTTGGGAGCAGTAGCTAGTCTGGTCTCTGCCCCTGGTGCTCTCCATCCTGGCTCCTGATTTCCATCATGAGCATGGGACCAAAGTGATGGTGAAGGTGAAGGTGAAGGTGAAGATCCCGGGCCAAACTGAGGAGCTCGATCTTGGCCTAGCGCTGAAGTCTGATTTCTTCTCTGCCACCTGCAACGAATACCACCCCCCCTACCACTTCCTTTGTCCTGTGCTGCAGTATCAACCTCGTCTCTGCATCCCCTGTTTGCAGCAGAGTCTAATCCTTCTCCTCCTCTCCTCCTCTGTCAGACTGTCCAGCTTGGCTGGCAGACCGACACTGCTGAGTTTCTCCTCCACAGCTCCCCTCTCTGTCTCCTTTAACCCCCACCCCTCTCTCTCCTCGCCTCTTCCCCCTCCCCTCCCTGGACACCCCAGCTAGCTCCCTATCTCTCTGCAATGCAGCCAGCAACCTCCAACAAGCATGGGGACTGTTTGACCGGAGCCCCCCTCTTCTCCCACCGCTCCGCCTGACTCAAAGCATCCTTTATGGGCTTATTTATCTAGCCTCCCTCCCTTTCCTCTCCTTCTTGAGGCTGAGCTGCTGACGTCCTGCAGGTTCCACGGCTGGGCTGGCAGCCTGACACAAACTGCAGCACGCCTCTGAGAATCGGTACACGGCCACTCGAACACATTACATTTCGGTTGTAGGTAATAGAATGCATATAACCTAAAACAAACTCTCATATAGAAATAAGTGGTTCCACTCAACCACCCTACACTGAAAGCCTTTCTCACACTCCCCTGCATTTTACTTTCTGGCTCCCTGACTGTGACACATAGTGAGATATAGTAATTACTGTAATAGACCTCTCAGGGCTTCAGCAGCCAAAGGGACTGTGGTTTTAGTACTCTCTCTCTCTCTCTCTCTCTCTCTCTCTGGGAAAACAGAGGGGAAAACTAACTGTAGGTGACTATATTACAGGCTTTGAGACAGACTACCAGTTAACTGATCAAAGGGTTTTTTCAACAATTCCACTGCAAAGGGAAAATAATTGGTATCTTAAAGGAGTATTCCAGGTCATTGATTGAATATTACAATTTAATTGGGGAACTCATGAATCAAATGTTCAAAATCAAAAGCAGCAGAGGTGGAGATGCCCTGAGCTTTAGTCCCCAGTATGGGTAAAGATCCAAAAACGCTGAATCCTACAATTCCCACAATGCAACATGACAGCATCGTTTATCAAGTTTGTCAACTATGTTTTCTGAGTTACACGTAAACGTCTTTGCAAACCCACAATATTTTTTATTCTTCAAAATACTCCGTATGGTTGCCCGGCTTGTCGTTGTCCAATCCATTTACTGTAAATGCTTTCACATTTGTTTTACAGATGTTGTGGTTTGTTTACAGTCATCACGGTGAAATTCATTTCCCTTTTCTTTATTTCCTGCACATTTTCTTTACATTTTGGTCAGCTAAACGTGACACCGCTACGTAGTGGACACAGGTTAAACCCCCAATCGTACACATATACAGTATATATATATATATAAGAAACAAACATGCAAAACAACACCTGTGTATGTTTGTGTAAGGGGACACACCCCAGGTGAATAAGGAAAATAAATTATCTAATAATTATCACCATGAAACTTCCCCAGTTGATTACTTACATTAAGACAAATAAATTTTGTATTACAAGTTTTCTGGAACTTTAGGTTTAAATATGGAAATTAAGCATTATCTTGTATATGTAGTATGTGCTAATGCACATACTACATATGTATTGCATACATTTCCATAAGGGAAATCTGAACATTGTAAAAAGCCAGGTTCAAAATTCTTCTTTTATTTTGTTTACATATTAGCGTCAAAAGGTTTTTAGAGAGGGGATTTTGGATATCTCCATTTATCACTGCATACAACAGCTATAAAATAAAAAATGTTATGTATAAAATGTTACATAAATTGGGCTTTGAACGATATCTGAACAAACCCCTCTGCAAAATCCTTCAGAATATAGATAGGAGTGAAACTGGAAAGTTTGGTGTATGCAAGTGCTAATGAAGTGGAGATTTCTGACTCAAGATTCTGAGAAAAAAATACATTTTCAGAAAACGGCCTTTGAAGACATGGATTATAAAATATCAGACATTTTGCAAGACATTACAGGTGAATAGGGTAAAAACTTTAACTTACATATATCAACATAAAACTTCCCCAGTTAATTACTTACATTAAGAAATATATTTTTGTATTACAAGTTTTCTGAAATCTTTTGTTAAAATATGCAAATGAGGCGTTATCCAATGCTAACCTTTGGTGAATTTAGGATAATTTTGCAGGTGCAAATAGATAATATTTTGGATGTTTTTTTCCCAATCGTCTGAAAGATGACTTGTTATGGAAGTAAAATAGCCCAAAAACTCAAAACTGTAAAATTATGGTTTTGCCTGGGGTGTCTCCGCAGGCAAGAGCGTTTTTTTTAAACGTGGTTGGCCAAAGGCGGTAACCGCCAGAACTTTAGCACAGTCAGCTCTGTGTGTGTGTGTGTGTGTATATATATATATATATTTATAAAATGAATAAAAAATAGCCTCAAAACATCAAACACATTTATTTCAACATTCTATTTAGTTGAACCAAAAATGTAAGCTAAATGTTTTTTATTGACGTAGTTAATATTTATTTTGAGCATATAGTTGGTATTTAGGAGGACGTTTCCTACAACATGTCAAATGGCTTGTTTTTTTATCCTTAAATATATTATTTATGCATGTTTGATTCAAATAAAATTGGAATCGATTGGAATAAAATTTTGTTCTCTTCCCGAGTAAAATTTAATTTCTGCCAGTAACACTGACAAGTTCATTGTTGATGCCTCTCATGGTGTGTGTTGCATTGTGCAGTGTTAGCATTTCAGATGGGAATCTAGCTGTTTATACAAGTAGGAATGACCTTGGTCAAAATGCAGAGTGGATTCAAATCTCTGATCCAATGTAGCATAAGCAACCAGTTAGCATTTTTGTTGTTAAAGCTGTAATGCGTAGTTTCTGCCGCCCCCATGAGGAATTCTAAGCAACGACAACAAAACTGTTTGCGCGTCCACATGATACAAGCCTTCCCTGACCGCCACCCCCCCACGCAGTTGCTAGTAGCCAAGGAGGACACGGAGGATTAAAACAACATGATGGACTTCAGAAGAGGGAATTATTTTAACTAGAGCTTCTGCGCGGGAAAGTCGCTGGACGCCACAATCGTCTGAACATAGACGTAGTGAGAAATACAGAGAGTTGTGTGGAGCTGTCTTAGCTTTGTAGCAACTCATTTGGCAATGGCTTGAATGTAACGGACGTTCATTAATATCAAAAAGTTTCGCACTAAAGCTTTAATTTGCCAAAAACAAGGTTGATGGTAAAAGCCAGACTCAGATGAGATTTACAAATATCTAGGTTTGTGGACATCCAAGAAGAAATGTCAGTCAGACAGGCTGAGATACATGCTGCTACCTGCTTTTCAGACTCAGGAAAGGAGAGAATTAGTTGGGTGTCGTCTGCGTGGAGTGGAGAGTCTTTTTCAAACTTTAGAGAACAAAAAGAGCTACTCTGAACTTAACTTAGTAATTTTGATACCTAAAGCTAACCAAACTGCAACGGTTTCACAACAACGTTAACGTGTTAAAACCGTGACCGTTATGTTCTCTGGTTTAGATATGAGGACGGAAAACTCTCCTGTGGGTCATATAAGAGGGTAGGAATAAATGACCTATGCCGTCGTATGGTTTGAAGCAGGGGCACAGAAGGCTTGTATCATGTGGATGCGGCAACAGTTTTGTTGTCATTACTTAGAATTCCTCATGGGGGCGGCAGAAACTACGCACTATAGCTTTAATGTTTAAATGTGGTGCAGTGAATCCTTAAACTAGCCTTTATCTGTGAATGATGTTATGACTATCTTAGCTGTAGGCCAGTAAGCCTATCATCAATGTTGTGTACATTAAAAAGATATCTTTACTAATAATAATAATAATAATAATAAGAGGCTGAAGGATCTGGCACCTATGGTGGTAATATGTTGGATTCATGTAAATGTACAGTATGTCAGACATCTTTTTTTTTTTTTTTTTAAATCATGGAACAATAATTTGGTGGCCCCCCTGCAGCAACTCTTAGGACCCCCTAGGTCCCGCCGTGGACCCCCTGTTGAAGATCTCTGGTTTAAAGGACTTGAATTTAACGTAAACATAAATTATTGTCCAGAAAGTTACCGTATTTGAGGTGGCACTGACAGAAAAATACATAACCTCCACCAGAGTAAACCCAAGTGTGACATAAGAGCTGTCGTTCTGTGGCGGTGCTGTGGAGAGGCCTAAATCTGCCACCATGATGAAAGAGCCTGCGGTTCTACGCCGCCTGCCACAGTGATACCTTGACTCCGCGCTGCAGGAAATATCCATGGGTTGCAAACAAAGCTGGCGCACATTATGTATGCCGGCTGTATGTTCACACAGAGGGAGAGACGGAGAAGGTCATGCCATACACTGTTAGCCTATTTCCCGAAGGATGAGACAAAAGAAGGAATGTCTCATTTCTCTCTGTCAGCCTGACTGTTTAAATCCTCCTGGTCCCCATTTGGCCTTGTTTGCATAGAGTAGTCCAGCTGCTGCCCAGTCTCCACTTTAGGTTAGTGTTCATATGTACACAAGAAGAAATCATTTAATCTACTGCTTGCTACCATGTTTTCAAAGACAGCACAAGTCTGAGTTTGTTTAGAATACCTAAGTAACGATACCAAACTAGGTGAGCTTGTGACTCGTGATATCCCAAAAACCTTGTTCCGTACTTGACTCAAGGAGGTAAGAAGACATTAACATGCATCTCTTGCTCTCAGTGATTACAAATTTTACATAGAGAGTTGTTCTTATAGTACTTCACTGCCGGAAAGAGTGTCTTTTCATAAGCATAGACTTAGCTGTCAATGCAGTAGAATGGCGCAACATTTTTTTTAAATTGGTGCTATATGGCTGCAAGATGTTACTCGGAATTGTTGTTTAATGATGACAGTACTGCAGAGACGGCAACATTAAACAACCCTCCATCCAGGGTTTTTGTCCAATATGTGATCACTAATCCTATAATAAAACTAAAAGTAAACTAATGAGCTGTTTGAATTTGGCAGTATATCCTGGTTAAGATAGTGGCAATATCATTATAGTAGGTTACCTATTTTGTACACTCTATAATAGAAATGCAGAACTATGTTTTTAAAACTTTATTTTGGAAGTGGACTGTTGGTAGTACATTAGAACACAATGGTACAGGGTCACTGTAACTTTTCTTAAAGGAAAGACTTAGTATGCAGGCATGCAAGACTTAGCTGCTGCTGTACACAAACAGGTGGTCTGACCATAAAATCCACATCACATGGAGGCAGAACTAGTGCTGCCTATAAGTCGAGCATATAAAAATAAAGTCCTCTATCAGTCCAAACTATGGAGGGGTTAAGACCCTATGGAAATAAAATGTGAGCTCTATGGCAGGACAACAATCTTCTTCTCCAGCTTCTGCTCAGGGAAGATGAACCTCCTCATGACGTCATCAAGCTCCTCCAGAGCCAGCTGGGCATGGAGCACTGCAACGTCATCCGGGTCTGAGCGAACCACCCACTTTAGAGCTCGGTACAGGTCCAACAACACATCACTGAGAACCTGGAGAAGTCATAGGAGAGAGGCGGAGGTTACACTGTTGAAACAACATTTTAGACTGGTCTGTAGACTGGAACGGATGCTTACAACGGTTTGTTGTTACCGTTTGCTTCTTTTTTATTTTTCATCCAAGTACATTTAGCATCTAACTCAGTTACTCGTAGGACAAAACTCCTAAAATGAGACCTAAGTCGTATTTAAAATTGGTAAGTACAGAGCAAGGAAAGAGTAACCTGGAAGTTAACCGTTAGCGTGTACTAATCAAAAACTTAAGAGGGCAAAATGAAACCTGCCAACAAAGAAACCTGCCAACAAAGAGAAATGGCATTAAATACCTTTCTGTTTTTTAAAGCAATCATCATTTTTAAGCCTTTCAAATATATATTTTATTGAGTGTTTAATACATAAAGAGTAATTCCCTTAAAGAATCCCCAGCCTGAAAAACAAAAAAAAAGCAGAAATGAATAACATCAGTGACCTCTCATGATAGCTCTGTAGCACATCCCATACATCCTGCCCTGAGGTCATAAAACATCAGAACAGAAAGAGCAAGTCAAAGATGTCACCCCAACCTCTTCAGCTCTCTCAACGTTGTTTTCAGTAACCATTCCACTGATTAATTGATAGTCAATTTGATTGCTATTTAATTGTTGAAAAATGAAAATCCCATTTTTTTTTTCCAATGAACTCTTTTTGAAACTATTTATGATCTGCACTCTTTAGCAATAGCCATTCAATGTATTTAAAAGCAGTAAGTATCCGTCTATATAGTAGATTTTATTGAGTGGTGGAGTCAACCTTTGTTTACTGTTGGCTCTCCTACAGCTGTTTCAGAGCTAATTTGAGTTAATGCAAACCCAACATTGTTTCAACTGGCGAAACAAAGGGTGGCTTTGACTGTGAAGCAGTCCCAGGAAACAGTCTGGCATTGCCAGACCTTCCCCCACAGCGCTGCGGAGGAGGGTCTGGCTAGTCCACAAACATTTCGGGATGGGAGAAAAACTCTGGTGCTCTGGTTTATTGGCATTTCTTCAAACCAATCACAATCTTAAGTGCCGGACGGAGCAATGGTGCCACTGCAAAATAGCCTCGGGAAGGAACTTGTTTTGGTGGAATGTGTGTATGTTCAAAGGTTGCTCCATCCACCGTTTAGCGCCGCCCAAGACGATTGGGATTGGTTTAAAGAAATGCCAATAAATCAGAGCGTGTTTTTCTCCTATCCCGGATTGCTGTGTGGACTAGCCAGACCTTCCTTAGCAGCGCTGTGGAGGAAGGTCTGGCAATGCGAGACTAGGTTGGACCCTGACAAGATGATGATCATGATCTTGTGATATTGCGAGAATCCAGCTACTGTGCAAGCTAAAAGTATGAGTACACACACAAGGAATTTGACACAGGTTTGTATTTGCTCCTTATGTACTTACAGAGAATACACATAGAGCTAAAACAAGGACATGGATCAATGGCTTCCATGACTCCTGCCTCGGTGTTCCCTCAGTCTCTAATTGCTTATCAGCAGTGGTGGAATGTAACTGAGTGAATTTACTCAAGTACTGTACTTAAGTACAAATTTGAGGTACTTGTACTTTTCTTTTCATGCTACTTTCTACTTCTACTCCACTACATTACGAGAGGGAAATATCGTACTTTTTACACCACTACATTAATCTGACAGCTTTAGTTACTAGTTACTTTACAAATTAAGCTTTTTGCACACAAAACACATGTGGTTTTTAAAAGACTGTCTTTTATTATAAATTAAACTACCCAACGGCCTACACGTACAGCTGAAATTATTGGCAGATTAAACACTTAAGCTAGCTAATTGACAGAACTGTTTTGTTCGTTTACAGTTTCTAAAATGTGAGGATTTTTCTGCATGGAGTACTCTTACTTTTAATACGTTAAGTACATTTACCTGATCATACTTACATACTTTTACTTAAGTAACATTTTCAATGCAGGACTTTTACTTGTAACAGAGTATTTCTTACATTGTGGTATTAGTACTTTTACTTAAGTAAAGGATCTGAATACTTCTTCTACCACGGCTTCTCAGCCAGTCAAAGCACCTCCTGCACCATCCACACCACTACACCTGGCCTGCTCTGATTCCCTTTGATCTGCCTCTCTTACCTGTTCTAATGTTACTCTGTGTATCATTAGCCATGTACAGCTGGTGCTGCCCTTCTCCAGCTGTTCCAGTAATGACAGGAGCTGGCCTGGGACCAGCGACTGGACAGCTGGCTGTGGTCGTGGCAGTGGCTCAAGAGCCACATCACACTTGTGCCAGCGGCCGGCAGCTCACATATAGGTGTGTTTCCACTGGGCTACCACACATTTGCTTTCTGTTTTCAGCGCTACTGATTATGGTTTATACAGTATGAGACTGGGTCTAAAGAAGACTGTATTCCTTAGGGTTTTGTTCCTAGGTTAACAAAATTTATACCATGGTCTGGGTGAATACTTGATTCTGATTGGCTGCAGGGTGTCCATTAATAAAGTGTTATAGGACACCTACTAAAAGAGTTCCAGTGAAACCGGATGCGCTACGTTAACAAAAAGGAAATGTGAATCTGTTAGTTCCAACACTGTGTTGTGCTTCAGTGCCTCGTCCTCTGAACACCACAGGATGACGCTAACACACAAGCTGCAGGAAGTAAGTTACACTGCCCCTGTAAACTGACTTTGTTTCACAGCGAATAAGGTTTGCTCCCATCCCGTTCACTGTTCAGGTCGTTACTTCAGGCTCCGACAGTAACGTTACGCATTACGGATAAAATTGTTCGTAAGTCGTTCTATTGTTTTGGGGACAATGACATGGCTGATGGCTAGCTTGTCTTGATGTTAAACATACTGTCAAATTATTTTTACTTATTGCCAACTGGCAACTGTACAAGATGTTATTGACCTTGAATCTTGTTAGCATAGCGCTAGCTCTATGGCTCGGAGCTGAGCTGAAGGGTTCTACGAGCTGAGCGGACTATATAAATATCTCCTGTTGCTAAGGGTGGCAAGTCGTATCTAAGGTCCGTTCTATTCCCTGGAGCAGTGACCAACTTTTCGATTGCATAAGAACTTTATGGTATGGGAATGATTGTCCCAGGTATTAGTCAAACCCTCAGGCGTAACCAGGGAAATTTTTTTAGATTTTGATTGTAAAACGTATATAAATTTGAATTAATGTTTAAAAAAAATATATACATTTGGCAAGTGACCATGGTATAAGCGTGATAATGCCCTTACACAACTCTTGCTGATTGATATATAAAACTACAGTGATTTAACCTGTAGCCAGGATGTTATGCGATTGAAAGGACAAAGCTCATGTTCATTTATCTTTTATCCCCAATAAACCCCAAGACGGGTGGCGAGGAGGCTCTCAGATGAGTTTGGAGCAAGAAACCACAGGTGTATCCCATGTGGAACTTTTTTATTCTATGTGGAAGAAATACCCCAGCGGATCTGATAGGACAGTGAGCTGTTGTAAAAACAGCTTTACTGTAGGGCTGGGCGATATGGAGAAAATCAGATATCACGATATTTTTGACCAAATACCTCGATGTCGATATTGCGACAATATTCTAGGGTTGACAATTGGTGCTTTCACAAAGTATATTCACATTTAGATTTTAGATAAATAACCATCATAATGTGGGTATAATGACTAAGTGGTTAAAAGGCAAATAATAGAACAGCTAGAGCAGTCTGGCAGGTTCAGAAAATGACATCACTTTACTTTAATGCAGCCTTTGAAACCAGGAAAAGTTGGGAAAAAAAATAATGTTTCAACACTTCACTTGTTTCCATTCCTAGCATCTATTTAGCATTTCGTCTGTCAATTGAGAACTTTGATTATATTATTATTGATTATAGTTTTGTTTTGTTTATCCCATGTCTAATGTCACAGAAGGGTTTCTCAATCCACAATTCAAAGATTTGATGATTATTTTATATTATTTATTTAGGTCAATGATGATAATTTAGCTTGGGTGCATTTGCTGAAAGTGCCCTATAGTGCTATAAATACATAAACTGGCAGAGTTGCTGGCATGTTGCACCCTCAAACCTGCACAGGGATCAGTGAATGGGAGAAATCCAGTCAGCGATCCTGCCTCGCTGCTTCCATTTTAGGAGGCCACGGAACTGTGATGTGATTAGCCTGGACCCTGTGGTCGACTATCTAAGAACAACACTACAGCAGAGATGCCAAGAGTAACCACAGTGTGAGGGACGTGAACATGGTGTTTTGAGAAGCTTGGTGCTTGGTGAGAAGCTAACATTTAGTCTATAACCCCAGTGATGACAGCAGGGAAACTGGGACTAGATTATAGGATCCGTCAGCCTTTGTAATAAGAGCCTCACACTCTCAAGAACACACCCTGAACGTTAACATCAAGTTAGGCTTAATAAAGTGTGGGGGTGCACTAGTAGCTGCACTGTCGGCTGGCAACAGTGACAAAAAATATTGTAGGTGTTACGGGTCCTGAGCGTGATCCCATATGAACAGATTATGCTGAAACAGCTGGAAAAAGTTGTAAACAGTAACGTTACCTAAATAAATACAGTGTTGTTTCTTTTTAGCAACAGTTTGTATATTTGCAATGGTTTCTCAAAAGCATCACGTCTCAATTATTTTCCAGGATATAGTGTCCTTTTCTCACATCATCACGTCATTATAACACATTACAAAATAGACCATAATGGCGGCTTGTTTGGAAAACTTTGTCTTATTCCTTTATTATTATCATTTCACATCGCAGTTTAAAAGATTTTTGTGAGTTTTTGAGAGGCGGCAAACTGAGCTCCCCATCCTCATTTGCATAACTAGGGCTGGATTCAACATTATGCAAATGAGGACTTAATTAGCGGACCCAGGGTGAGTCTGATGTACCCAGGACAACATGTAGCAAGTAGATTGGATGCATGGTTCATGAGATATTTCAAAGACAGACAAACATACATACAGAGGCTTCCTGGTTTATTAGATAGATGCAGTGTCCATAACTCTATTTTCCAAGCTACTGTGGCTGTTATTTTTACGGGAACTGCGTGATCGTGGTTTTCATGTAAAATCATTTCATGTGAAATCAGCCATTTTGTCAAATGTATTATATGGTTTGATATAAAAAGATGCACAAAATTGTATGTGTTTTATGCATACTCCGTTGTGAGTGTGTGCGTACCTGGGTGGTTTTTTCGCTGAGGCCTCGGAGCAGCAGGGTGATAACATGGACAGCAGCTCTCCTCACCTCTGCTTCCTTCTCTGTCTTTATCAGAGCAGTCAGACAGGAGCTGAGCTGCACACACACACACAATAAGATTTACAGTGGTATAAACATGAAGACATATGCATAAAGCATAAATACAGTTAGTGATCCTGTCTAGGTAAGAAATACAGCACAATCTAGAGCTATGCTGTATTTTACACAACACGTTTATCACAAAAATGCCGAATCAGCTGCAGGCCTACACTGCTGAGGTCAGTGCCAGAACTAAATTGGATCGATTGATGTATTGGTCAGACATCAACATAAACATGGGCCCTCCATTTCTCTACACTCCCTCACTTGAGCGTGCACACACGTAGTGAAAAAGTAAAAATGGGCAGGTTCATGAATAAGCATCTCTGTTTCTTCAGCTGACAGTGCTGCTTATTCACACGCACACACACACACACACACACACTCACTCACTTTAATTCAGCCTCTGACCACTGCAGCACCATGCAGCAACTTAGAGCCTGATCAAAGTAAGTGGGCGTGTATTTGTGTAGCCCACACACACGATGGACGCACAATCTTTTTTTAACAGACAGAATTACTGTATGGATGCGGCTTCTCCACTCAGATTGACTGGAGTAGAAATTTGGTGGTCCATGTTAGAAAATTGATTCCTTTCAGCAACAAAAAAGCTGAAGTCTCTTTGGCCTCACTTGCTAATTTCTCACTGCATATTCACTTCATGCGTTTCAACAAAAAGGAAGCACTTTGACTCAGTTGTGTTGTCTTTTAACTTTTGGTCTACACTGTGGACTGTCTACAAGTGGGAATGTATTGGCTTGTGTATTTGGACATCTGCTGCTTGTGATCATCTTGCACCTGCCGTTTATCAAATATCTGACCAATTTTACAATATAACATCAGAGGTGGGTAGTAACGGGTTACATTTACTCCGTTACATTTACTTGAGTAAGCTTTTGAAAAAATTATACTTCTAGGAGTAGGAGTAGTTTTAAATCACTATACTTTTTACTTTGGAGTAGATTTGTGAAGAAGAAACTGTGCTCTTACTCCGCTACATTAGGCTACAATGAGCTTGTTACTTTTCTTTTTACCTCTTTGGTATTCTACGCGTCATTGTTTTTATCCCCCCCGCGTACGCCTCATTTTAATGTTTTATTTTGACAGAGAGAGAGACTTCCGCTAAAGGCTCTACCATGTGACTGTGTTTCACCAATCAAACGTAGTTGTGCAGTCTCGTCACGTGAACATACTCAATCTAAGCAGCGGGACGGGTTAGCTTTACAGTCGTAGCGAAACAAAAATGTCAGAATCAACCGTCAGCAGACACAGACAAGAAGGAACACCCCTGGCCTCATATTGAAAGCATGTTTACCTTAGTAAAAGTGTGAAACAGCAGCTACATTACCTTGTTCTAGTTCTGCCTGAAGAAGCCTGGTAAAAAAGTATAAAGGTTTGGAAATTTGTGTTACTTGTGCTTATTTATTTTATATTATTTTATTGATTTTATTGTTTAAGTACTTATTTTTAAAAAAAGGATTATTTTTAATTTAAGCTATTTTGTAATTCATTATTTTTAATTTTATTGATTGGATGAGCTATAATTTGCCTAAAGATGATTACTTTGTAATTTTGTCTGTCTGATTGAATGCTTGTGTTAAAAAAATAAATCAGACGTTACTCAACAGTTACTCAGTACTTGAGCACTTTTTTACTCTTACTCAAGTAATTATTTGGATGACTACTTTTACTTTTACTTGAGTCATATTATTCTGAAGTAACAGTACTTTTACTTGAGTACAATTTTTGGCTACTCTACCCACCTCTGTATAACATACAGAAGAACTGCAAGTGCTTGGACCAGACGAGGCCATTATAATTATTTCTGATTTTGGAGTCATTCAACTGCAGTAAATTGTAGACATCCAATTCTTAATTTCAGCAGGATAGGACATAATAATGGACAGTGTGGTGGTACCTGGCTTTATTTGGACATATAGTTACATATAATCCACATAGCAATGAAAATCTATATCATATCTATGCATTATTTGCCCCAGGGGTAGCATGTATATGGTATATAAAGGGGACCCAGAATAAACCCCTGGGTAACCCCACAAAAGAAAGGAGCACAAGAGGAAGACGCATATCCATCATAACAGAAAAAGACCTGTTGGACAGATAAGTCACATCACCGATGCCGAAATAGTCTTTCAAACAACTGATTAAGACATTCTGGGCCATTCTGCCAAAGGCTGAGCTGAGGTCAAAGATAATTCAAATGGAGTATGGGCCTGCACAAGTGGCAAGCAGTAAGTCATTGGCGAACTTGACCAGAGGAGTCTCAGAGAAATCTTTCGAAATTTTGATAGTTGTTCATAAAATAAATCAATTGTGTGGAGACAAGAATTGGATAACAATGGCAGTTTAGAGATGGGTCTAAAATGACTTAAGACAGAGGGATCCAGAAAGGGCTTATTTAAGAGGGGGTAAACCGTGGCTTGTTCAATAATGGAGAGGGGAAATGCCAGTAGACAGAGAGCAGTTAATAAGGGGATTTAATTGGTTGGCTAAGCGACGGACCAATCACAGAGTTTATGGTTTCTGGGAGGATTCTGGGATTATAACCCTGTTTAGCCAGTAGTTGGAGAGTCCCTTGTTTCTTTGATGCTCACATGAGAGATACGATCTTGGGAGACACTGTATTTAATAATTTTTCCATTACCTTCCTACAATATCCTTTTAAAATTCCTTATTTCTTAATTTAACCATGGCAGATTTTTTTTTTTTTAATATTTATTTATTGAACTTCTGTAAACTTTCACGCCTCCACGTAACTACTCACAATTTCAACTTATATACATTTCACAAATGGAAAACTGAAATAACTATAATATTGATAATACTATAACTAACTAACAACGTAAGTATTTCCTCTGCCAGGTCACATAAGTACTTAGTTAATATTTCAATGGCAGCTTTTACTAACCATAGCTGAAATATGGCAATTCTCAATTATTTTTTAATTCTGCCCATCATATGAAATACTTCTGCAAAAGGCTTGGATTTCAATGTAATCCATCCAATGGACAAAGGGATTGATTTTACTGTGTACTACTTTTTTAAATTAATGTAATCACTACCTGTATTCCTTTATTTTTTGCTATATTCAAATCAGAATGATTGCATCATGAGGTGTTGCATTCTAAGTCATTAAAAGATTAGGTGGAGGTGAAGTACATCCTCAACTCAGTTATTTCCTTATTTGAGTACAGCATAGATATTACATTTATACCATAGCCACTTCTCAAAGCAAATGGACAAATATCTAACAATGTTCAATTTACAGAGCATCTTTTTATGTAGTGTAAAGCACCTGAATTGTTGCTATAGTCATTTGCAGTCTAAAACTGGCAGGGCTTTCATGAACACTGATTTAGCAATTGACTTATGGACCAGACCTACAGTTTATTTGAGGTGTCCGGATGTATGATTTTGTTTTTGTTGTAAGTTTTTTTTTTTATGAAGCCACAATGTCTTTTTACCATGTGCTGCTGCAAAAACCCAGTTCCTCCAGGAGGATCATACAAGTTTCAGGTCAGTGCTCCCTCTCACCTCTTGAGCCACTGTTCCTAGGGCGTAGTCTAGTTTCTGGCAAAGTTCCCCCAGGTTGGACAAACTGCTGGCTCGGACGCTTTGGTCAGGGTCCCTGGTTCCTTGCAGTAAGACGCCGACTAGAGGACGGCCGAGGTGGGGCGCCAGTTCCCCTGGAGAAGGAAAAGAGGTGAGAAAGACCAGAAAGACAGGTTAGATCCCAAGTAGTCTATATCCTTAACGTTCCACTTACACGATCGCTCCGGTGCCACAGGAAATTCCGCCGGATGCATGTATTTACACCGATGTCCGTTTCCTTACACTTTCTTTGTGTTGGAATTTTAAACTCCGGTGAATTTATGAGGACTATGGTTACCTGCTCCTTAGATCTCTGCATGGTAAATTGAGACAGCTAGCTAGACTATCTGTCCAATCTCAGTTTTCTGTTGCACGACTATTTTACAGCAGCTCCGTGCGGAGCTTAGCGCTGCCCATGGCGATCGTGATTGGATTAAAGAAATGCCAATAAACCAGAGCACGTTTTTCTCCCATCCCGGAATGCTGTGTGGACTAGCCAGACCCTCCTCCGCTCCGCGGCGTGTGGATGGTCTGGCAAAGCGAGACTAGACCCCAGGTTGTACATCTTAAATGCATTCACAGTAATAAAATAGAGACCTTATTATGTATCAGGTTAAATAAAGATGTCAGTTATCTGGCTCTCTATCTTACAGCACACATCTTCTATTCAAAGTAAAGTAAAATAAACTATGAACAGAAATCCAAGACCTTATTTAAAACATGCGGTTATTATCAAATGCAACAGTAAGTATTGTCAGTCCTGGAGTCTTTTATACCAAATGCTCTATTAGAACTTTAAAGGATTGAAAGATCAATATAAATCTATAGGCTAATCAAACATTTGATCAGTCACTGATGCAAACAACATAGACCCAGTGACATTAAAATTCAAGTCAAGCTAGCAAATATCTAACTTAAATTTGACTTCAGCTTGATGCAGTTCATATTGGGCAAAAC
The DNA here is from genome assembly GCF_004354835.1 of Perca flavescens. Classification (NCBI taxonomy): domain Eukaryota; kingdom Metazoa; phylum Chordata; class Actinopteri; order Perciformes; family Percidae; genus Perca; species Perca flavescens. The sequence goes on along the minus strand of NC_041338.1, from coordinate 11,524,698 downwards.
ATGCATTCAGCTTATGATCATAAAAATAACTTTGGCCTGGTGTTTGGCCAGAAGCGCCGCTTGTGATCCTCTGCGTGTGATCCTCTGATAGTGTGGTGAGTTTATAGTCATGCTAGCTCCGCGCCTTTGATCCAGACTGAAATATCTCAACATATATTGGATGGATTGCCATAACATTTTGAAGCCTGATGATGAAGCTTACCCACTTTGATAATTCCCTGACTTCTCCTCTAGCGCTACCATCAGGTTGACATTTGTGTTTTTTTTGTGAAATGTCTCTACAACTATTGGACAGATTACAATTAAATTTGATACAGTCATTCATGCCCCAACTCAGAATAAACTAGATTATGACTTAATGCATTAATTCACTGTATTACTGCAGAGGGCAATTAGTTGTAGTTGGTAACTAATGACATTCCCATCAGTCTCAGCTGTACTTTGCATTTAGTGCTCATTAGCAAATGCTAGCATGCTAAACTGATGGTTAACATGGTTAACATAGTTGCTTGGCATCTGCATGTTAGCATTGCCACTGTGAGCGTATTTCTCACACATCTCCAACTGTATATCAACGACTGGGCCGCTAGCCTCTATATTATAAATTTTTCCTGACATTGCAATGCTTCCTTCTCCAAAAAACGTACGATGTGATAAATCTAACATTGCCACATGAGCTGACTCACTCAAATCCTAACACATCTCGTTGTGTTGTCCATTGAATTACTAGATAATGACACGAGCCAGTGATGGTCCAGGCCTCGGAGTCCAACTCAAGTTGCTATTCTCTGGTTGTGAGCCAGGCTTGATTCAACTTGGACTATGGCACTGATGACTTGGACTCGAGGATTCATGAGAAATCGGACTTGAGCGTTCATGAAATAGGACTCAGAAATTGAATTTAGTTTATGACTAATATTATGGAGGAGTACTCGACTCGGACTCAAGTCACTATTCACAGTGGTGGCCTAGGGGTTAAGGAAGCGAGTCTCTGCCTCATTACCACCACTGAGGTGCCCTTGAGCAAGGCCCTTAACCCCAACCGCTCCAGTGGAGCTGCTCAGTGGACAGCAGATCAGACTATGGTTGTACTGGGCAGCTTCCAGTTATGAATGTGTACCGTACGAATGTGACAGGTCGTTGTTGCAAATGAGTAATGGTGACTTGACTCGGACTCTTCTTTGGTGACTCGGACTTGGACTCGACACTGTGAATCGAGACTTGACTCGGACTCGTCGTGGTGACTCGAATGACTGCAATGAGAAATTGACTCATATGTAGCGTGTCGGTTTAGGTTTTATTTAATGAAATGGTTATAATTTCCTGACGGTAGTGTCTTAATTGTCAGGCCAGTTTGTTGGAAGACAAGAAAATACAAAATGCTGAATAAATAAGCATCCTACAGGTGGGTAGACTGATTTGCAGCAAGATTATAAAATTTATTTTAGTTTTGACTTTTGGGTTTCATTTTAGTTTAGTTTTTCCAAATAGGTTTAGTTTTAATATATTTAGTTTTATAGTATTTTTAGTTTGTTTTTGTTAGGGCCAGGTATAATGTCTCAGAAGTATGTAGCTACATATTCATACAAAATACATGGTTGGAGAATAGCCATGATGTTCAATGTTCAATCTTTGTGCTACGTTAGTGTCTGATGTGAAGAAATTACATACCACTCCCACTTCTCCCCCACACAGAAGTTAGTAGCCAAGAAGGACATGGAGGGTCAAAAAAACATGGACTCTTCAAGACGTAATTATCTTCATTTTTTTACGCGTGAAAGTTGGCAGACCATCATCTGATCATAGCCATACTGAGAAATAGGCTCTCAATGAGGCTGAGAAGTGTGATACCCCTGTAATTGAAGGTTTTAGTTTTTATATAGTTTCAGTTTACTAAAAACATTTTTCATTGTTTATTTTCTTTTTAGTTTACTATAACCCCGATTTGTAGAAATAAGCCTCAAGCTACGGATCCAAATGGAAAATCACAGCTCGGAAAGATGCCAAAAATACTCAAAGCAAAAAACGAAGAGAGACAAGGTGATAACTGTAGAAAGAAGGCGAGTAGTGTAGCAGTCTGAGTTTTGGCAAGAGAAAGAGATTTCTGAGAACAGCGTGGATACCAGACAAAGAGCTTTAAATGTAATCCAGCCATTGAAATCCACATGTTGACACAAGACTAATATTGTTGTTTACAGAGTGTAGTCATACGCCGTTTAACAAGCTGTGTGCGGGGAACTCTGTTACATCGGCAGACATACAAAGAACAGAGCCGACTGCTGACTACAGCTGCCCCTGCCAAGCAGCAGGGAGGACAGCCAGAGGCCTCCATGGAGTGGAGACAACCAGCTGACTGGTTAGTGGTAGTAAGACCTGCTTGACCCGTGTGTGTGTGTGTGTGTGTGTGTGTGTGTGTGTGTGTGTGTGTGTGTGTGTGTGTGTGTACGTTAGAGTTGGGTATATTTGCTTGATCCAAAAACATGCATGTGCGCATGCACAGTGATTTATTTAGCTTATCCTAGACTACACTTTTAGAATTCCAACCACTTCCTTATAATCACAATATTCAAACCACACACACACACACACACACACACACACACACACACACACACACACACACACACACACACACACACACACACACACACACACACACACACACACACACACACACACACACACACACACACACTTATGGCTCTAGATCTAATGAAAGAGAATCGCTGTGTTTAAGGGTGTGTGAGTCAGCAGGAATAATAGCCTTCGTCACAACTGCGCACAACACACACAAAAAAACTGATGCAACACTCCCATAGATGCTCCCAAATTTTGGCATTGTATTGGTACTGTATTCTATACATCCCTTTCCTGTATGTTAATTAACTTTATGTCTTGGGAACATCACTTGGTGCAGAGTTCTTCTCTGTTAGTACATTTTCTGCCCATCATTGCACACTATAGAAGCTCACAGGACTATTCAAGTGCTTCTCTGCCACTCTACCAGGCGAGTCAATTAAAAAAACCTTCTTATTTACTAATGACAGCCTGGCAAAAGGCAAATCTTGGCCACTCGGGGGCTTCAAGACAACACAGAGGCTTTCTGGACGTCTGTGCAGCAAACTGAAGGTCTATCCAATCTCTCAGCAAGCATATAAACCCCCTGATTGTTCCAGAGAAATGGTACGATGGCAATCTGGCAGATAAAACCAGAGCTAAGAAAAAACAAAACAGGGTTTTCAATCAGAGAAAGGTTCTGATACACAGGGTCCCTTCTGAACAGAGATCTGCATGGAAAACAAGCCTGCACTGTGGCTTTTGTGGTTTGGTGGTTCCATGCCGATAGCTGTCCACCACAGACAGTAATAGAATATTGAAGAATTATAATAATAATAATAATAATAATAATAATAATAATAATAATAATTATTATTATTATGCAAACAAATATGTACACATAATCAAACAAGCACAAATTCCTTAATGTTTACCACTTACACAAAGTCAAATGTCCATGTTCTTTTAGCCAGATAATGATTTTCAGCAGTTTAGATGGCGCTACAGAGCACACAATCTGATTGGTCACACAGATTTCAGTGTAACAGCGGAAAAGCCTGCGTTAGTGAGTATGCAGGTCAAAGGTAGCAGGCAATTTTTTTTAAATAGGCCTAATTGTCTTTGGATTTTATTTTAGAAGTTATCTGCTGTAGTTATGGCTAATACTGGGGCAGGGCCATCACAGAAACAAAAAAGAACAACTAACTAAAAGCTGAAGGGAATGATGGTGGGCGAGACCAGAGTCACACTCTGTCGGGCTATCAAAAGATGGAGACAATTACGGGATTGTAAATTATTCAAAACCGATCCCGACTTGGCCCTCATGTATTGAAAATGTCTATTTCATTCATCAAATAACTAGTAGTACTAGTCGTCTTTGTGTTGGCCTACTATTTTCTTTTCCCTTGCCCCCCCGTGGTTGTGTAAAGCGTCCTCGGGTTTCCTGAAATGCGCTATATGAATTGAAATTATTATTACGTTAGTTGCTACACCAAACTATGAATGCTTTGGCTAGGGGTGCAAGATATATCGACTCAATATCGTTATTGCAATATATTGAAAGTGTCGCAATAAGTATGCAATATTTTGTTTATTTTGTGGAGCGCTGCGTCCCGTCCGTTGACTGTGTGGCTTAGTTGTGTTCGATTACAAATGTTGCACATGTTGTTACACGTCAGCGCACAGGTCCACTACGTGACAAACCCTATGGAGCGTACCACGTGTGTGCATATTTCGACAGAGTGACATTGTTTATTTATATATTTTATACTGTCCAACCAGTGAAACATGTCTTGTTCTGTAGACATGGTCCTTATTTATTCATGTTGTACCAGTCCAATATGATTGTCAGTTGAACTAAATCTTGTGTTGTAAGAAAACTTGTTTAATTTGTTATGAATCTATTTTGATGCGTTTTCCCATAACTTTTGTAATTTTACATATGTTTAAAAATATCGAAATTAATATCGCAATATTCATAATCAATATAGCAATATCACATTGTGTCAATATCGTGCCGCCCTAACTTTGGCTTGTGACACAGTGACAGCGATACACGGTTTAGCTCACGAGACATCCAAAATAGGCTACGTTACCGTATGCAACACTTGAAATGCAACGATGCATCTGTAACATATTCTCTTATTGTAAATGAATAATTTTCTGTTTGAGCAAAACATTCATCGCAACTATATGACCTCCCGGTAATGCTAACTTGGTGATACAGCACCGTAAAGAAAAGAGCTTTACGACAGCAAGCATGGTAAAAACACTATCACTTTTGTCCAAAGTGGCCGCTAGAATCAACACAAACTGAAAGATATATATAGCCACTTTAATCTTGAATTTATTTTTTTGTTATTTAACCCTCTGAGGACAGAAGACGCACCAGCGTGTCCATACAATGTTTGACAAAACCCCAACTCAAAAGCGATATTACAAAATGTCATTTCAGACATTTTACTATTTTAATCATATATGACCTAAGACTTTGGTAAACTCATTTCAAGCACCAAAACAATTCGTAAAACACATCATAAATTGAGGTTTGTTTTCAGTTTTCACGGTTTTCCAAAAAATTCCTTAAAAAGGTAAATTTAAGAAAATATGCCCTTAGTCCTTAGAGCGTTAAGATAAAATACTATTTCAGCTGCAGTTTCGAGTTTCAAGTCTGTTCTTTTGCACATTTTTATTTAAATAAAGGAATTTCATTTCATTCTGTTAAAAAAGAATCCTGAGAAAATTGTATCATGAACTTAAAACTGCGAAATCGTATCGAATCATTACATCCATGGAAGAAGTGAACATGAACACAGATTAGCGATTCTGTCGCCCCATAGTCCCCAAAGTAAATATTGGACCCATTCCTCACAAGCCCCATAGCTCCAGAACATTCTGACACTAAAATTGCATTTTTTTCACACATCAGGAGAAAATGAACCTTGTTTGGGACCGGTTTCTGCCTGAGGACCAAAAACTCTCACGAGATCTGGCAACACAGATAAGCGATGAAGAATGTCTACTAGCATTTGTGAACACCCTAACAAAACTAATCTCTGTAATGCCAAGTAGGTCTTTCAGCTGTGTAAATCTCTAATGTTAGCAAAAGAAAATTTTAATAAATTAAACGAATATAACTTTCATTCATCTACACAACGTTCAAACAACGACACACCCATTTAGGAGACAGGAAGTGTGTATCCGTTCATAGTTTCATTGGCGCTGCTTGAAATGCGCTATCATTAGTAAAGATGATCTGTTCCTCAGTATCACTTCTTCTTCCCGTTTTATGGCAGATTGCAAACATTCTAAATACATACATTCATAATACAAATACATACATACATTCTGCTTATTCCTTTTGAGGTTGCATACAACTAGGAGTTGTTCGGAGCACAGGTTTTGGCTTTGGTCTCAATAAAGGCACAATGGTACTAAACCGAACAACATCACTGTGCCTGGCTGCTGTTCACCAAGAAATGGTGCCAGCACTAAACTTTGGGCTGTGCTTCAGCTCAGGCACTATCAATGTCCACAGGAAACTTTGAAGATGCGGAGCATCTGTTTAACTTTTTGCATGAGACTCCAGCGCCCGTACACCCAACATTCCCAGATGAATTGCTTTCTTGCATAAGAAGCAGTAGGCTTCAAAATAAATAGATTTTGAAATTTTTTTTAGACTTTTTAAGATCACGAGGGAAGGAATTTCATGCTTCGGAGATGCTAGCTGCTCTGTCAAAAATAGACCCAAAAGATAGCGTAGCAGGGAAAAGAGCTCCAAGTGAGAGGCTCTGGAAATGGACCCCGTGGCTGGACTGCCGGACGCACGTCCATACTTCAACAGATATGAGAGTGGTATCGATCATTTAATTTCACTATTAAAAAGAAAGCAAATAAGTGTATTTCCCAAAATGCTAAACTATCCCTTGATAACATGGAGCCTAGTCTGGATACATTTCCAGGAAAATTGCCTGACATCGATGTCCCTCACCTTTTACTGAGTGCTATGTGTTGCCGTTATCAAACTCCACTCACTTCGGGAAACAACAAACTTCGGGCAAGCAAAATTTGGATAGTGCAACAAGGCAGGCCTGCTTGGTTCTTTTGGGGAATGATTGTAAAGATTTACAAGGAATATGTTTACGGCATTTACTCTCTAAGTGGGACGTTGTGGAACAGATTGAAGAGGATTGCTGTGGACTAAGTACACTGGTAAGAGCAAAATAAATAAACCATATACTCAGCTAATTTAAATAGCTCATGTTACTGCATCGTGTACAGAAAACTTAATATAATATTATATGTAGCGTATTCTTTTGCGATGTGCAAATGTTCCACCCAAGACTATTTTGCAGAGCCACTGTCCCTTTGTTTGGAGCTTAGCACCACCCTCGGTGAGTGCGATTGGTTTAAGAAATGCAAACAACCCAGAATGTTTTTTTCTCCTATCCTAGAATGCATGTGTGGCGTGGCCAGACCTTACTCCACATCGCAGTGGAGATAGGTCTGGCAATGCGAGATTACATGGAGCCTAATATAATGTATATATCACATGAATTGATGGCTTTTTAGGGGTCAGGAAATGGGTATCAAGTTATCTGAATATCCTCACAAGTCTAGTTATACAAACTTGAATGTGAAAAACCAACTGATGATGCTCACCCATAGCCCTGCTCGCCCTCATCAGGACTTCTCCCACTTTCAGGCGGGTTTCCAGGGAGTGCTCCTTGTTGGACGTAGGGAGGGAGGGACCATGTTGAAAGTCTTTTAGGAGCCTTTCCAGAATCCTCTCTGGGTAAGAATCAGCCAATGCAGCCAGACCTAAAGACAGTTCATACTCAGTCCATCTGCTTTCAAGAGTTGCGGACAACCACTTCAGCTAGGCAGATAATAGTATGGGTGGGTTAAATCAATGATAACATCCCATTTGGCCAAGCTGCATCATTATTTTACCTTGAATGGCTGACAGGTAGATGAAGGAGTCTTCATGCTCCAGGTTTTCTAAGAAAAGCTGGAAAAGACACACCATCAGCATGATTAATCACCACATAGACTTGATTACTGGGAATACTCTACCATTTCTGTGTGAAAAAACATCAAAAAAAGTCACCAATATGGAATTTGCCCGGCGAACGAAAGAGGATCAATACTGGCACAACACTGAATACATTAAAAACAATACGACCCACTATCAAAGAGAATAATGAAAACTTTACCCCCAGGTACTAAAAGGGATCCTTGAAGATATAGGTTTGATTGGGTAAGGGAAAAACGGGGGACTGGAAAAACAAGGGGTTTCTTAGACAGGCTGGATAGAATGTGCTGGAGTTTCGGGTAAAGTATGGAAGGAGGATAGAACATATGAAAGGTAGCCTGTACAATATGGAAGAACTTTGCCCATCCACAAGACACAAAAGGGGGAAAATCAATAAAAGGGTTTCTTCTGTAACAGTAGGGGGTTGAAGGTTATCCATGGTGCACACGGGCGGGGGGGGTTGTGATTAGAGAGAATACTAAATGAGTTGTTATCCTTTCTTGCCCATACCACCTTAACAAGTCCCTAGAGCGCACCCCTCTCGCTCCCTCTGGGAAAAAAAAAGGCTCAACTGCTTCATTTATTATACATGTTTGTTCATAATGTCCCAGGAGACACAGATAACACCGCTACCTACACGCTACGGGTGCACACATACAGCGCATGCAACAATAGCACAATGTCTAATAGGTGGCTAAGGCAACACAACCGGTGTTTTAACCAAGCAACATCCAACATGGTTAAATGCAATGTGGAAGCATCTTGACCCAGCTCTTAGAATAATTGCTTAGAATGCTATTAAA